>NC_086444.1:1184811920-1185125462 GCF_028390025.1 Pseudophryne corroboree | reverse complement strand
CAATGACGCTGGACTGAAGGTGACACTGTCAGGAGGGGCAGGGGGAAGCTTCATGCTGCCGACGCCGCTGCCTGTCAAACAGTGTGACAGGCACAGCAGCCGGCAGCCGCAGCAGGGGGCCCAGGCGCAGCAGCGGGGATGCAAAGCAGGGAGAGTGCCTCTCCAATTTCAATCCGGGATGACTCTTTCACACAGCAAAAAGGACCCGTGTTGATCGGCAAATTACAGGGTGGAACTTCTTCATCCGTTAATTTGGCTTTCTGTGTGAAAGGGGTATTAATGAGATCTGCAAAGTTTGCTGATGATTTCCCTTTATTCTGAATGGACCTATTTGGGTGACATCATGTAACCAAATATTTTAATGATTCACATATGTACAGTAGTTGAAAAATCTGAATTAGAGTACTGACTAATATAAACAGGTATGTAAAAATGGGTTTATTGTTTGTATAAAGAGTATTCACAATCAAAATATTGTATCATTAATGTGTTTTGAATCTGCTGCACCAATTTACTATTTTGTTTTAACCATACAGTTATGTTTTCTACATGTGCTCATAAATGTCTATCTCTAACATTAAATCTCTCTCTCTTTAATTGGGAAAAGCTTCATGCCTATATAAAAAAGGTTATGTATAAAGATCAATATGGTAAAGAAATATATTTTAATGAAAAAGGAGAACTGTCTTCCAATTTGGTCCTTGATAATTGGGTGACTATTAAGCGTGAAAAAAAGTTTAATATACATTTTATAAAAACGGGAGAATTTGATGGAGAGAAGATACACATTGCCTCAAGGAAAATACTTTGGAGAAATGGGACGGTATGCTACATAGTTACATTAAGATAAAATGCTTAAAATGTAAAATAATGTTAACCTTTTGGTATTTTCATCAAACTGTTACTATGGGACAAATGTAGTGGATAGAGATAAAGTACCACCAGCCCATCAACTCTTAAATGCCATGTAACAGGCTGTGTTTGAAAATGACAGTTAGCAGCTGATTGGCTGGTACTTTATCTTTCTCCACTCTGTCACTCTCCAAGCCTTAGTAGTGTACATCTGTCCCTATTGAATGTATATACAAAATACCTTGTAATGAAAAAAAGCAATATAGCCACCCCCTTATGGCAATTCCAGAACTGATGGGGGACATATCTGACCACACAATCTGTGTCCAGGTCCATATACCTGGCAGCCAACACAAGTCCCGGATGCTGAGCCAATTAAGGCTAAAGAAATCAGACTCCCCAAATCATTACCCTTCTGTGTACCTATAAACTGTTTCACATCTGCTGTGACATTGGATAAGGTTCCATTTTAAAAAAAATATTTCTCCAGTATTCTGCTAGTCTGGTATAAATTACCCTGGAAGCTCGGTCAATCTAGATAAGGTACAGTACATTGGCTCATATTCAATATATCACATTGGTGGTTCTTATTGTCCTTTGACCATCAACTCCATTATCTTGGATGGATGACCAGGCAATGCAGACTCTACACCAACGGCAGCCTGTAGGTCTGACTGTGTTGCCTGTATTGTGCTGCAGGGCATGTCTCACCAATCTGTTTCTTAAGTTTGGTGCCTTCCTGTATATGAAGTTAGGTGCTGAGGTATGAAGGATTTTATCATGGGATTTTAAAGCAGTATGGGTCCAATGTTACTCATAATTTGTTAAAACTTCTGATGTTGAAAGCAACCGTCCTGAAAATGGTCCCAGCCCACCCCGTTAACCCGACCCTGCATCCCAATGTCACATTGCAGCCTCAAAAATACCCACCGCTGTGAATCGGGGATGCGACTGCAATGTGTGTGTGTGTGTGTGTGTGTGTGTGTGTGTGTGTGTGTGTGTGTGTGTGTGCGCGCGCAGCCACTTTTTGCCCACAGCGCAAACTGTGCTGCACCCCATAACAACGATGGGGTCTGAATGAATCAACTTTGTAGTCATTAGCTTGTTAGAGCTCAACAGCAGTTATATCACAACTCTCGGAAGGACAATGGGTGCTGACCATACTTATGGAGATGGTGAATACCCAGTACTAAGGCAGCGGAGTCTAATATGTAGGTGGGTGATTTCAATGTGCCCGGTGAGTAGACCGCGTACCTCACACTGAGTGTTATGAACTCCCCTAGGTAACGGCGAAGCCACAATTGACTGGCGATGGCGGTGAACACAAAATTAAGTTTATTACAGGTACACGCAAGAAACAGGGGTGTGCGGATAAACCAGTGATATGAAATAATGCTTGACAAACAGATGGTTGCAGGAGCAGGGATACTTGAAGTGCAGATGCTGATAACGTAAATTAATCACTAATAGGGCAGATAACTGGTACGTGTCAGAAAGTAGTGTGCAATTTCTATGTAGGCACCAACTATAATGAAGAGGAAGATACAGTATATATATTTCTTTAATCCGTAAATCAAGGCGGTATCAAAACAAGCAATCTTCCTTCTCCATCCTTGTACCACTTGTTATGCAGTTTTCATCAACCGATTTTCCTCCATATGTACCATGAATTTAGAAAGATAGAGAAAAACGCATAGCATAATACGTTTTTAATAAACACTTAAATAAAACAGCACTTTTTTTTTTAAATCGGAGCGGCTACTGAATGATGAATCCAAAGCAATTACCAGCTAACAATAAAAGATGAGCAATAAAAAACTAAAATCCACCGTCCTCCTCCAAATGGCAACACTCAGATCATGGGAACAGCTCAGGTGACAATAAGATTCAATCAATTACCAGAAATTCCTGGGAGTGAGAGAAAAGATCGATAACCAGTCAGCGACCCGGACCCGCTTACTGGACCTCTGACCCCTCCTGGCAAGTGCAGAGCCTGTATCACCATTGCTGTGCCCCACCAACGCGTTTCAACCCTTTATCTGGGTCTTTTTCAAGGTGATGAGTGTACAACAAAATGATATGTGTGGCATACACTTGCGCTCGGAGTTTGAAGATGCTTCCCTAAAATGAATAGGGGTGTATTAATCCACAAATTTCAATGGACCAGATGATTTCATCTCAGAAATTAAAAATATATTTATTAAAAACAAAATACTAAAACACAATAATGGCATCCGACATATACATAAAGTGCAATCCGTGACTTGGCAGCAGAGGCACAAGTGAGAAGAGAGCAGAGGCACAAGTGAGAAGTACAGATAGAAAAGATCTTTTGACGGAGAAAACAACCCTTGAACGCAGTGGAAATCCATATGAATGGGCGTTTATCACCCAAGATGGTGCACACCATAAAAAAATTTAAAGGATCTTCAAACAAAATTGGAGGATCCTGCAGGACGACCCAATTATTGGGGATATTATCCCCAAAAAACCAATGTTTATCTATAAAAAAGCTAAAACTCTGAAAGATAGATTGGTGAAGAGTAGCCTTCCTGAGAATTCCCTGATGAGAACATGTAATCAGGGGTTTCACAGGTGTGGGGCATGTTTGATGTGCAGAACGACCACTAGAAAAGACGTCCCTCGCAAAACTACAGAATTTACAGTGAATGGCAAAAAGTACAAAATTAGGGACTTCATAACCTGTCATTCCAGAAACATTATTTATCTGCTGGAATGCAGGTTGTTTTTTGGACAGAGGACGTAATGGACGAGGAGCAGTGACACCAGTGGAAGGACTCATACGCTGAACCAAGCCTACTGCGGTGGTGCTGGGCTACTTTCAGCCTAGGACCCTACTGCTTAATCACAAGCTAGCCCACCGCAGCTTCATCTTATGGTGAGAGATCTTGTGTTCACGAATTGCACGGTCACTTTCACTAGCCTCTGCTGCCAAGTCACGGATTGCACTTTATGTATATGTCAGATGCCATTATTGTGTTTTAGTATTTTGTTTTTAATAAATATATTTTTAATTTCTGAGATGAAATCATCTGGTCCATTGAAATTTGTGGATTAATACACCCCTATTCATTTTAGGGAAGCATCTTCAAACTCCGAGCACCAGTGTATGCCACACATATCATTTTGTTGTACATAAATTCTAGGGATTTTTATGTGTTTTTCCCTTCATGTGTGGAAGCTAGGCTGCCCAGAGTTTTTCATTGCGCAGTCACTGTTATTGTACATTTCTTTGTGTTCACCAAGGTGATGAGTGTGTTGCACTTTCCCCACATGCTTTTTAAAATGCCCTCGTCCAATCAAGAGCGGTTGCTGATCTCTGTTCACTACCCACAGCTGTGTGAGCTCCTTAACCAATCCCTTCTGTCCTACGCGGTCATGTGTCAAAGTCCCCCCTCCTTCTTTCCATGGAAACCATGCGATGCTCTTCTGTCCATGCTGACATAAGCGCTCCAAACCGCGTCTTCATAGCAAAACATCAGCTTCCCCACAAGTGTCCGATACATCACTTCATTGGGGGCCCGGTTCCTATAGTAACGGTAAACATGCCTCAGGAGTACCTCATACATAACTTCCTATCAAATTTGGTCGTCATAGATACAATACACAAGCCCCGTAAAACTATATAAAGATGTTCGTTCGTTCCCTTGTTTGCGCATATCTCTCTCCTATATTTCCGATGCATGATTGAGCTGTACAATTTCTTTTCATTTACACCTTTCTTTCTGGGAGCCCAAAACTTTCTTATGGCGGGGCATCCTCATTCAATGTCCACGGGCTTGATAAATTATTTAGCCTCAAAAACAAAAATAGGAGAATGCATATCAAAAAAAGGAAAAGTTACAAATATGAAACCTACAGAGTCACAGAGTTCATTGTGTGAAATAGAGTATATGTGCCTTTATATCCCATCCGTCTCCTATGGTAACAGGGTAATAATGTATCCTTAGAATATAACTCACTGTGTACCGGCAGGTATAGGGCCATCACAGAAACCATTTCAATTCAAAGTCTAAATTAAGACCGTGTGGTTTAAGTGTGTTAAGTTCATAGATGATCTTCATTTCGGCTTTTGCCAGTTGTGTACTAATATCCCTTTGTCGGCAGTGCCCTTTAATAAGTTTATTCCCCGCAAACCTTTTAATATGGTCAGTTGAGCAATTGTGTTTACTGTTAAAGTGGCTGGATAAAGAATGTGGGGTAAATTTACTAAGGTGGGAGATTTTTAGAACTGGTGATGTTGCCCATAGCAACCAATCAGATTATATCTATTATCTGCTAGAAGCAGCTAGATAAATGGTAAGTAGAAGCTGATTGGTTGACATGGGCAACATCACCAGTTCTAAAAATCTCCCACCTTAGTAAATTTACCCCTGTGTGTCTAGCCCTTTCCTTATATTCCGGAGATGTTCCCCCAGCCGAGTTTTTAGCGGTCTGGACATCCTGCCGACATAGACCAAACTACAGGAGCACTCTATTATGTAAATGATATTCCTACTATTGCACGTAATAAATTTCTCGATTTTTGTTTCTACTCCATTTAACTCTATTTTCTCTATTTTCCTCTGCTCATTTTTTACATTCCTGCACCCTAAGCAGTTCCCGCACCGATGGAATCCTATGGTGAGAATGCTACTCCTTATTTGTGCTCCGGGGTGCATGCTTTTAACCACTTTGCTCCCTATATTTGCCGCTTTCTTATAGATGAATACTGTTTTTTTGGGTATGACTTTCCCTAAAACTGGGTCCTTCTTAAGGATTCCCCAGTGTTTGTGAAATGATTTTTCCACTGCTTTATATTGTGAATTGTAGCCTGTAATGAACGCCCATTGGAATTTATCCTGTCCTACTTGATGGGCAGGTTCTGATTTCTCCAGTAATTTCAGCCTATCCATGGATTGTACTTGACTCAAGGCCTTATCTATCGTTGTTGGTGTGTACCCACTCTTTTTGAACCTTGCCATAAGTTGTTCTGCTTGCTGTTGATACACACTCTCGTCTGAACAATTACATTTAACACGTTTGAGCTGGCCGCCTGGTATACAATTGAGCCAATTGCTGTGATGACAGCTGGTGGGATGAATATAAACCTGTGAATCAGTTGGCTTAGTGTATGTCTTTGTTTTCAAGACCCCTTCTTCCACATAGATAGTCAGATCCAGAAAGTTGACCGAGGTCAGGCTACTATCAAAAGTAAATTGTATATTCAGTGTATTTGTGTTGAGGTAGCCAAAAAAATCTTCCAAGAGATCTCTCCCTCCCCTCCAAACAAAAAGCACATCATCTATGTAACGAATCCAGGACACTAGGTTCGCCCCATAGGGATTATTGCTCCAGATGTAATCGAGCTCCCACTGTCCCATGAAGATGTTTGCATAGCTCGGGGCAAACCTAGTGCCCATGGCTGTGCCAACCTTCAGTAAAAAGAAATCCCCTGCAAACATAAAATAATTATTGTTCAAAATGAAAGTGATCCCCTCAATCAAGAACTCCTGTACTCCTTTCTCTATGTTACTACTCCTTAGATATCCAGTAACTGCACTGATGCCCGCCGTGTGTTCAATTATTGTGTATGGAGATTTCACGTCTCCTGTCACCAAAATGTAATCCTCCTCCCACAGGATTGTGGGTAGGAGTGAAAGTACATCTTTAGTGTCTTTCATGTGGGACCTATTCGTAAGTACAAGTGGTTGGAGGTGATGGTCTATAAACTCCGAGAGTTTGGCAGTAATGGAGTCAATCCCCAACACTATGGGCCTGCCTGGTGGTTGTACCGGATCTTTATGGACTTTGGGAAGCACATATATCACTGGTATCGTTGGTTCTGGGTTCCAGATGAACTTTTGCTCCCTCTCTTCTAAGATTCCTTTTTGTCGATAACTCTCAATCAGGCTCTGTAGTTCTATCATGATCCTTCTCGTTGGGTCATTTCTTAACTTCTGATAGGTACATCCATTGTCCAGTTGTCTATGGACCTCATTTTCATACTAGACCTTGTCCATAACCACCACACCACCCCCCTTATCGGCAGGCTTAATGACTATTCCTGTATTCATCTTGAGGTCCTTGAGTGCCTTTCGTTCCTTCCCTGTTAGGTTATACTTGACTCCTTTGTTTTCAATTTTTCTAATGTCGTCATGCACTAAAATGTAGAATGTTTCAATAAAACTGCCTTTCACATGTGAGGGATAAAAAACAGACTTAGGTCTAAAAGGGGTGGCGTCACATTGGTCCACCTCTACAGATTCTCCTTCCTTGGATAGGAAGAATTTCTTTATACATAATTTTCGTATAAACTTATTGACATCAATGAACACTGAAAATTTATTGAGAGTTGCTGTTGGGGCATATTTTAGTCCCTTCCCAAGCACTCTAGTCTCTGCATCTGTCAACACATGTGTACTGATATTGCAAATCTTCACAATCTCTACACGTTTTTCTGGCCATGTGGCCATTTCTTCATTTCTTGTAGCCATCCTGAGGATTTTCCATCTTTTCCTTAGATCCTTCTTTCCTTCCTTCCTTTTTTCTTTCTTTGTATTGATCCATCCCCTTTTACCCCTCTTGATTTTCCTATTAGATTTTAATCCCTGTGTGGGAACTTCCTCTTCCCTTCCCCTAAAAAAGGGGGTACCTATCTCTGTAATTTTCAAGGGGTGCAAATCTATTCCTATTATCATCTCTGGTATATCAGGCATCATAATTCCGTGTTCTATACCTATCCGATGTCTCGTTCTTCCAAGTTGTTCTCTCCCTCCGGTAGGGTCGTTAATTTCTTTCCCCTGATCTCGTACTAGTCCTAAGTGGATACCTATGCAGATGGTTCTTCATGGGTTGTTCCCTTCGTTCAGGGTGTCTATCCATTAATGTTCAGAACCTGCCCATCAAGTAGGACAGGATAAATTCCAATGGGCGTTCATTACAGGCTACAATTCACAATATAAAGCAGTGGAAAAATAATTTCACAAACATTGGGGAATCCTTAAGAAGGATTCAGTTTTAGGGAAAGTCATACCCGAAAAACCAGTATTCATCTATAAGAAAGCGGCAAATATAGGGAGCAAAGTGGTTAAAAAGCATGCACCCCGGAGCACAAATAAGGAGTAGTGTTCTCACCATAGGATTCCATCGGTGCGGGAATTGCTTAGGGTGCAGGAATGTAAAAAGTGAGCAAAGGAAAATAGAGTTAAATGGAGTAGAAACAAAAATCAAGAAATTTATTACGTGCAATAGTAGGAATATCATTTACATAACAGAGTGCTCCTGTAGTTTGGTCTATGTTGGCAGGACGTCCAGACCGCTAAAAACTCGGCTGGGGGAACATCTCCGGAATATAAGGAAAGGTCTAGACACACATTCTTTATCCAGCCACTTTAACAGTAAACACAATTGCTCAACTGACCATATTAAAAGGTTTGCGGGGAATAAACTTATTAAAGGGCACTGCCGACAAAGGGATATTAGTACACAACTGGCAAAAGCCGAAATGAAGATCATCTATGAACTTAACACACTTAACCACACGGTCTTAAATTAGAGTTTGAATTGTAATGGTTTCTGTGATGGCCCTATACCTGCCGGTACACAGTGGGTTATATTCTAAGAATACATTATTACCCTGTTACCATAGGAGACGGATGGGATATATAGGCACATATACTCTATTTCACACAATGAACTCTGTGGGGTATATTTACTAACATTCATAATTCTCCCAATTTGGTGGGAGATTAATCACGAATGAAATCGAAAGTGTAAAACTGCAACTTTTTGAATTTATTACGACTAATTTACTAAGCTGTCGTATTCTGCATTTTCGTGTTTTCCGATGTCGATGTCATTCGTAATTTTTTTCAGTGTTTTACGGTAGTGATTGGCAAAACACTGCCGACTTTAACACAATGAATCACGGCCGGATCTGTGAGACCCGTGCTGGGGTTCATTGTGCACCTTTTTTTATTTTATAAAATAGTTTAAAATGGAAAAAAAAATTAAGTGGGGTCCCCCCTTCTAAGCATAACCAGCCTCGGGCTCTTTGAGTCGGTCCTGGTTGCAGAAATATGGAGAAAAAATTGACAGGGGTTCCCCCATATTTAAGCAACCAGCACCGGGCTCTGCGCCTGGTCCTGGTTCCAAAAATATGGGGGACAAAAAGCGTAGGGGTCCCCCATATTTTTGAAACCAGCACCGGGCTCCACTAGCTGGACATATAATGCCACAGCCGGGGGTCACTTTTATACAGTGCCCTGCGGCCGTGGCATTAAATACCCAACTAGTCACCCCTGGCCGGGGTACCCTGGGGGAGTGGGGACCCCTTCAATCAAGGGGTCCCCCCCCCTCAGCCACCCAAGGGCCAGGGGTGAAGCCCGAGGCTGTCCTCCCCATCCAAGGGCTGCGGATGGGGGGCTGATAGCCAAAGTTAAAAGTGATTGATATTGTTTTTAGTAGCAGTACTACAAGGCCCAGCAAGCCTCCCCCACAAGCTGGTACTTGGAGAACCACAAGTACCAGCATGCGGCGGAAAAACGGGCCCGCTGGTACCTGTAGTACTACTACTAAAAAAATACCCCAATAAAGACATTACACACACACCTTGAAAGTATAACTTTAATACATACATGCACACCAACATACATACATACTTACCTATGTACCCACGCAGGTCGGTCCTCTTCTCCAGTAGAATCCATGGTGTATCTGTTGAAAAAATTATACTCACAAAATCCAGGGTAGAAGGCTCCTCTTCTTCTTGTAATCCATTTGTAATCCACGTACTTGTTAAAATAAAAAAACGGATACCCGTCCACGAACTGAAAGGCGCCCCATGTTTTCACATGGGACCCCTTTCCCCGAATGCCAGGAACCCCCTCTGACTTAAGTCCAAGAAGGTTCCATCAGCCAATCAGGGAGCGCCACGTTGTGGCACCCTCCTGATTGGCTGTGTGCTCCTGTACTGTATGACAGGCGGCACACGGCAGTGTTACAATGTAGCGCCTACGCGCTCCATTGTAACCAATGGTGGGAACTTTGAGGTCAGCGGTGAGGTGACTCTCGGTCAACCGCTGGCCACAAAGTTCCCACCATTGGTTACAATGGAGCGCATAGGCGCTACATTGTAACACTGCCGTGTGCCGCCTGTCATACAGTACAGGAGCACACAGCCAATCAGGAGAGTGCCACAACGTGGCGCTCCCTGATTGGCTGATGGAACCTTCTTGGACTTAAGTCAGAGGGGGTTCCTGGCATTCGGAGAAAGGGGTCCCATGTGAAAACATAGGGCCCCTTTCAGTTCGTGGTCGGGTATCCGTTTTTTTATTTTAACAAGTACGTGGATTACAAATGGATTACAAGAAGAAGAGGAGCCTTCTACCCTGGATTTTGTGAGTATAATTTTTTCAACAGATACACCATGGATTCTACTGGAGAAGAGGACCGACCTGCGTGGGTACATAGGTAAGTATGTATGTATGTTGGTGTGCATGTATGTATTAAAGTTATACTTTCAAGGTGTGTGTGTAATGTCTTTATTGGGGTATTTTTTCAGTAGTAGTACTACAGGTACCAGCAGGCCCGTTTTTCCGCCGCATGCTGGTACTTGTGGTTCTCCAAGTACCAGCTTGCGGGGGAGGCTTGCTGGGCCTTGTAGTACTGCTACTAAAAACAATATCAATCACTTTTAACTTTGGCTATTAGCCCCCCATCCGCAGCCCTTGGATGGGGGGGACAGCCTCGGGCTTCACCCCTGGCCCTTGGGTGGCTGAGGGGGGGGACCCCTTTATTGAAGGGGTCCCCACTCCCCCAGGGTACCCCGGCCAGGGGTGACTAGTTGGGTATTTAATGCCACGGCCACAGGGCACTGTATAAAAGTGACCACCGGCTGTGGCATTATCTGTCCAGCTAGTGGAGCCCGGTGCTGGTTTCAAAAATACGGGGGACCCCTACGCTTTTTGTCCCCCGTATTTTTAGAACCAGGACCAGGCGCAGAGCCCGGTGCTGGTTGTTTAAATGTGGGGGAACCCCTGTCAATTTTTTCTTCATATTTTTGCAACCAGGACCGGCTCAAAGAGCCCGAGGCTGGTTATGCTTAGGAGGGGGGACCCCACGCAATTTTTTTAATTACAATTAACACTTTCCCACCCCTTCCCACTGATATACATGCATGGATCTCATGGATCCGTGCATGCCTATCCAATCACGGTTCAAAAAAGACGGTCTGTTTTTTTTTAGCACTTTTTTACGATTTGTAATTTTTCACGGCAGTGTTTGGATATTTTGAGATTTGCACTTTTTAGTAAATGACTGAGTTCTACTAATTTGCTGGCGTATTTGACCGATGGTGTATTCATTCATATTTTTTTTGCAGGACTTCCAAAAAAATACGAATGCCCTCATCACTGCCGTGATTTGAGTTTAGTAAATTCCCGAGATGACACTTTGAAGAAAAAACGGCATCTCGGTCAAAATCGGGACCTTAGTAAATATACCCCTGAGTTCCAATGTAGTCACAGTTGACCACCACAGCTGATAGAGAGGGGAACTAACAGCTGCTGACAGAACACCCTAACTGCAGCGTGACGCAGTATCAATAAAAGGTACAGAGGAGAGTTTTCAGATGGCACGGTGATGATCTGAGAGAGGGAAGGTAGTGTTAAAAAATGTTAGATAATCAGAAACTAAGGACAGTCGAGTGAATACAAGATCAATTCAGTGGCCATCAAATCAGTAAATAAAGATCAATTAAAAAAAGAAAAGAGTCAAATGGGAGAGGCCAAGAGAGTAGGTTGGAAGGTGTAGTTTAGAGACACAAGGAGAATGTGGACTGTTCATAGGGATGTTGTAATCAACAACGATGATGGTGGGGGTGTAAAAGAATTAAAATGAAGGAAATATATACATTTTCATGGTGTGGCCTGTAAAGGGCTTTGTTGAGCTTCCCTCCCCACCAGCCATCCAACAGCCAGGATCCCAGTGTCAGTATTGTGACCGGCGGTCTCCTGACCGCCGGTCACACAAACCCAACCCAAAGCAGCTATTGGCCTCCTTCAAAACAGACATTTCCACAGAATTCAAGGCTGCCTTACAGACCTGTCAAGAGTCTTTCAAAGCTATAGGACACTGTACAGTTTACCTTGAAAATAAACTCGATGAAGTCGTTAAATCCCATAATGACCTGATCACCCTTCGTGAGGAACTGCAAGCAGCGGTCATGGCCTTGCAAAGTAAAGTCGGCAACTTGGACGACAGGATGCATATCTGAATCTGTCTCCAATGTGGATCTTACACAATACTTTACACCTCTTTTCATGAAACGGCTCGCTACAGTACTTCCTTTTCGAACGCATACATCATCTTCCTAAAGCAAAGAATGCCCTGGCAGGTGTTCCCAGAGACACCTTGATGCATCTCAATTATTGCCATGGAGCAGATTTTTTTGTGGCCAGGCCTTCAGATACCTCTACTCCCATTCTGGGGGATCTTCCCTAGCTAAACAGTGATACTTCAAGGATGTCATCCTCCCAATCTTCAAACCCCCGGTGCCTCTATGCCACTCTGAACTCCCTCCTATGCCCACCCCCACCTCATCTCTCCTACTCACTCTCTGCTCTTGACTTTGCCACTTACTTCACATCCAAATTAACTTATAAATCAGTACATCACATTCCACCAGACCATCAGCAACTAGCCACCATCTTTCCTTACCTGGCTCCTCCTCTGCTCTCCTCACTCATATCTCCAACTGTCTATTTGCTACCTCTTCTTGTATGTCCCAGCGTATTCTTAAACTTAACATGTCTAAGACTGATCTGATCATCTTCCCACCCTCCCACACAACCTCACCTCCCACAATTTCTTTATCTATTGATGGCACTATATCTGCTCTAGCCCCAAAGTGCGCTGTCTTGGAGTAATCCTTGATTGTTCCCTCTCCTTCAAACTACATATTCAGTACCTCTCACAAACCAGTTTTTTTTTTATCTCAAAAATATTTCCAGGATCAGACCGTTTCTCACCCAGGATGCCACTAAGACCCCCATCTACTCACTTGTCATCTCCAGACTAGACTACTGTAATTTTCTCCTATCTGGCCTCCCTGATAAATTCCTCTCTCCACTCCAATCTATCCTCAATTCTGCTGTCCGGCACACCTTCCTCACCGAACATACTACGTCCACATCCCCTCTCTTACAAGCCCTTCACTGGCTCCCCTTCCCCTTTAGAATCCAATTCAAGCTTCTCACACTCACTTACAAAGCCATCACCCACTCCTTTTCCATTTACATCTCTGATCTTATATCCCTTTACACTCCCACCCATCCTCTTCACTCTGCTAATGCACGCCGCCTCTCATGCCTACTAATTACCTCCTCCCATTCCTACCTCCATGATTTTGCATGTGCTGATCTCTTTCTCTGGAATTCCCTACCTCTCCCCCTCAGACTCTCCACCTCTCTACAAACTTTAAATTGGCTCTCAAGACCCACTTCTTCACCAAACCCAGACAAATTTCATCCTCACTCACTGTCTACCCCATCTTTGTCACCCTATCTATCTGTCCCTTCCCTTTAGAATGTAAGCTCTTACGAGCAAGGCCCTCTTCCCTCATGTGCTTTTCCTATCAAACTTAAACTATCTTCTACTTCAAACTCCCTTCAACAGCACCAAATCCCTCAGTTTTATGCCACCCTGATACTTTCTGTATTTCAGTGTTCTCTGCTGATGCAGCTAGGTTTATACAGTATACCCTATACTTGTCCTATATTGTCTTGAACTGTAAGTCACTGTTTTCTTGTTTTGATTATTTGTTTATGTACTTTGTAATTTGGCGCTGCGGATCCCTGGTGGCACCATATAAAAGGAGATTTATGGTAAGAACTTACCTTTGTTAAATCTCTTTCTGTGAGGCACACTGGATTCCACAGGGAATAACATCAGGGTGTAGAGTAGGATATTGATCCGAGGCACCAACAGGTTAAAAGCTTTAACTGTTCCCAGGATGACTAGCGCCGCCTCCTCTATATACCCGCCTCCAGGCAAATCCTGGTAGACACAAGGGCCCTGAACGAGGAAGCAGAAGAGGACGCTCTAATGAGAGACCCTGTAGGTCTGAGAACCAATGCCGTCTGGGCCACGATGGAGCAATCAGAAGTAGTATTCCTCCTTCTTGCTTGAAATTCCTTATTACTCTGGGCAGGAATGACACCGGAGGGAACACGTATGGCAGCCAAAAGTCCATGAAATTGCCAGTGCATCCACGAACGCTGCTTGAGGATCCCTTGTTCTTGCTCCAAAGACCAGAACCTTTGTGATTGAGTCGAGACACCATCAGGTCTACATCGGGTAGGCCCCACTTGTCCACTAGGAGTTGAAATACTTCTGGATAAAGGCTTCACTCTCCGTCGTGTATGTCCTGACGACTGAGGAAGTCCGCTTCCCAGTTGAGGATTCCCAGAATGAACACTGCCAATATGGCTGGCAGATGGCGTTCTGCCCATCGAAGATTTTTTTACACTTCCATTATTGCCATGCAGCTTCGAGTGCTGCCTTTATGATTTTTGTACGCCACCGTGGTAGCGTTGTCCGACTGTATTTGAACAGGCCTGTTCTGTATCAGATGCTGGGCCAGTTTCAGAGCATTGAACACCGCCCGCAATTCCAGAATGTTTATCGGGAGGAGAGACTCCTCCCTGGTCCACCAACCCTGAAGAGAGTGTTGCTCCAACACCGTGCCCCACCTCCTCAGACTGGCATACGTAGTCCGGAGGACCCAGTTGGAGATCCAGAAGGGATGACCCCTGCTCAATCGTTGGTCCTGTTGCCACCAGGTCAGTGACAGATGAACCTCCAGAGACAAGGAGATCATTTGAGACCTGATCCGGTGAGGCAGGCCGTCCCACTTGGCAAGAATCAGTTTCTGCTGAGGGCAGGAATGAAATTGAGCGTACTCCACCATGTCGAAAGCCGACACCATGAGGCCTGGTACTTGCATCGCCGAGTGTATCGACACTCGCGGACGAGAGAGGAAGCAATGTATCCTGTCCTGAAGGTTCAGGACCTTCTCCTGTGACAAGAACAACCTCTGGTTGTGTGTGTCCAACAGCGCCCCCAGGTGCACCATGCTCTGGGCAGGGACCAGGCATGATTTCTTCCAGTTGATGAGCCACCCGTGGGCTAGCAGAAAGTGGACCGTCAGATCCAGATGACGGAGGAGAACTTCTGGGGAATTCGCCTGGATCAGCAAGTCATCCAGATATGGTAGGATCCTGATACCCTGACGGCGGAGCAGAGCCGTCATCACCGCCATGACCTTGGTGAAGATTCGCGGAGCCATGGTCAGTCCAAAAGGTAAGTCCTGGAATTGGTAATGGAGGTTGCCAATAGCAAACCGCAGGTATTGCTGATGTGGTAAGCATCCTGTATATCCAGGGATACCATGTAGTCCCCTGGCTCCAAAGCCAGAACAATAGAGTGAAGAGTTTCCATATGAAACTTGGAGACCCTCACAAACTTGTTCAAAGATTTGAGGTTGAGAATTGACCGGGAGGAACCTTTCAATTTGGGGACTAGGAACAGCGTTGAATAGTACCCCCTGCCCCTCTGAGCCAGAGGCACCGGCACTACCACTCCTGTGTCCAGGACAGACTGTACCACCAAACGAAGAGTTTTTGCCTTTACCTGATCTGAAGGGATGTCTGTCAGGCAAAAGTGAGGAGGGGGACATGTCTTGAAGGATATGGCGTATCTGTGAGTGACGACTTCCCTAACCCAAGTGTCTGAAGTGGTCTTCAACCATACCTGGGTAAACCGCAGAAGTCGGCCTCCCACCCTGGAATCCCTCATGGGGAGGCCCACCCCGTCATGCAACAGGCTTGTCTGATTTGGAAGCAGGCTAACGGGCAGCCCAGGCACGTTTAGGTTTGGGCTTGGTGGTTTTGGAAGTGCGAGACTGTTTCGGGTACGCCTGACCTTTTCATTTACCTGGAGGTTGAAAGGAATGAAAGGAAGTACTCTTAACCTTCGGAGCTAAAGGAGCAGTACTAGGCAGACATGCTGTCTTAGCAGAAGCTAAGTCATCAACAATCTTGTTGAGATCCTCAACAAAAAGGATGTTCCCCTTAGACGGGAGCACCTCCAGGGTTTTCTTAGAGTCCAGATCCACAGACCAGGACCGCAACCAGAGAATTCGGTAAGCCAGAATAGAAGTAGTAGAGGCCTTGGCCGCCAGAACACCAGCATCAGAAGCCACCTCTTTAATGTAATGAGAGGCTGGAACAATATACGAAGACATTGTCTAGCATTATCAGGAAAATTGGACGGCAGCTCAGCCTCCACCGCCTGAGCCCATGCTTCAATAGCTTCTGCAGCCCAAGTAGCCGCAATAGTGGGCCTATGCAGAGCTCCTGAAAGTGTATAAATAGACTTTAAACAACCCACCACACGCTTATCCGTCGGTTCCTTGAGAGAAGTGACGGTAGTGACAGGCAGAGCAGATGACACCACCAGCCAATCGACTTGTGAGTCCACTGGCGGCGGTGTTTCCATATTTTTACATAACTCCGCAGCGAGGGGATAGCGAGCTAGCACCTTCCTGTGAGGTGTGAATTTCTTTCCGGGATTCTCACAGGATTCCTGACATATGTCAACCAAGTGGTCAGAATGAGGCAAAACTAATTTAGTAATCTTCTGACATTTGAATCTATCCGGCTACTTAGAGGTAGCAGCAGGTTCTGGATCATCATCAGTTTGAAGAATCAGCCCGATAGCCTCTAAGAGGTCAGGAACATCCACCTGTGAAACAGACTCCCCATTAGAAACATCTGGATCAGTGTCTGAGTGGTCAGCATACACGCCATCTTCATCGGAAGCCAAAAGCTGACAGGGAGTGAGGGAGACAGAGAGATGCAGCTCCAGGGTGGGAGCATTTACTGTAAATGGCGCCCAGGGGCTGGGGGAGGGGCTACAGGTCAGAGCCTTATCCCCTTGCTGGACTTCACCATTGGGTACTGCGGGCAATACAAAAATGGATTATATGAGAATCCAACATGTGCCCTTGCCCTGGAGGTTTAGGGGGGTCCCTGTACCAACACAGTGTCCACGCCAGCGCATGCAGCCTGTCTCCTAATGGGCGCGCCGGATTGCGATTTGCAGCGGGTCCCGTCTGGCGGACCCTCTTACCTCCTCCCTTGATGCGGCCACGCAATCCCAGAGAGCTGCGGCGAGTGTGTGTGCCTGAAGAGAAAAACCGGAGCCCTCCGCTGTAAGTACCCGGCAACCAGGGCGCCAGGTATACAGCGCCGCCGGGGAAGGTGATGGAGCTGCAGTATGAGATGTCAAAATTATATCTAGCACTAAGAGTGCCTATGCGGCAGCCCTTGAAGTCTTCTAATCTTCTTATAAAAGCTCTTTTCAGCAGTGCTTCCTGTTAAAGTCCTGAGGAGGCAGTGCTAGGCATCCTGGGAACAGTCAAAGCTTTTAGCATGTTGGTGCCTCAGGTAACGATATTATAATTATTAGTGATGTTTTCTCAATGGGCCTAATTCAGACCTGGTCGCACGCAGGCTATTTTTTGCACTGCTGCGACCAGGTACTTGCCACCTACAGGGGGAGGGGGTAAGGGCTTTGCACAGGTATGAAGGGCTGTGCAGTGAGCTGCACAAATAAAAGTTTGTGTAGTTTCTGCTAGTGATGAGCGGGTTCGGTTCCTCGGAATCCGAACCCTACCTGAACTTCACCCATTTTACACGGTTCCGAGGCAGACTCAGATCCACCCGCCTTGCTCGGTTAACCCGAGCGCGCCCGAACGTCAGCATCCCGCTGTCAGATTCTCACGAGATTCGTATTCTATATAAGGAGCCGCGCGTCGTCTCCATTTTCACTCGTGCATTGGAGATGATAGGGAGAGGACGTGGCTGCGTTCTCTCAGTTTCTGTGTTCAGTGTGCTGCAAATATCTGTGCTCAGTGTGCTTTATTGTGGGGACTGGGGACCACCAATATTATATAGTAGGAGGACAGTGCAGAAGTTTGCTGACCAGTGATCACCAGTATTATATCAGTACGGTCCATTAGGCCACTGCTCTACCTACCTCTGTGTCGTCAAGTATACTATCCATCCATACCTGTGGTGCATTTAAGTTTTGCGCAGTATATATATAGTAGGAGGACAGTGCATAATTTTGCTGACCACCAGTATATAATATATAGCAGTATGCTACAGTAGGCCACTGCTCTACCTACCTCTGTGTCGTCAAGTATACTATCCATCCATACCTGTGGTGCATTTAAGTTTTGCGCTGTATATATATAGTAGGAGGAAAGTGCATAATTTTTCTGACCACCAGTATATAATATATAGCAGTACGGTACAGTAGTCCACTGCTCTACCTACCTCTGTGTCGTCAAGTATACTATCCATCCATACCTGTGCTGCATTTAAGTTTTGCGCAGTATATATAAAGTAGGAGGACAGTGCATAATTTTGCTGACCACCAGTATATAATATATAGCAGTACGGTACAGTAGTCCACTGCTCTATCTACCTCTGTGTCGTCAAGTATACTATCCATCCATACCTGTGGTGCATTTAAGTTTTGCGCAGTATATATATAGTAGGAGGACAGTGCATAACTTTGCTGACCACCAGTATATAATATATAGCAGTATGGTACAGTAGTCCACTGCTCTACCTACCTCTGTTTAGTCAAGTATACTATCCATCCATACCTGTGGTGCATTTAAGTTTTGCGCAGTATATATATAGTAGGAGGACAGTGCATAATTTTGCTGACCACCAGTATATAATATATAGCAGTACGGTACAGTAGGCCACTGCTCTACCTACCTCTGTGTCGTCAAGTATACTATCCATCATACCTGTGGTGCATTTAAGTTTTGCACAGTATATATATATAGTAGGAGGACAGTGCATAATTTTGTTGACCACCAGTATATAATATATAGCAGTACGGTACAGTAGTCCACTGCTCTATCTATCTCTGTGTCGTCAATTATACTATCCATCCATACCTGTGCTGCATTTAAGTTTTGCGCAGTATATATATAGTAGGAGGACAGTGTATAATTTTGCTGACCACCAGTATATAATATATAGCAGTATGGTACAGTAGGCCACTGCTCTACCTACCTCTGTGTCGTCAATTATACTATCCATCCATACCTGTGGTGCATTTAAGTTTTGCGCAGTATATATATAGTAGGAGGACAGTGCATAATTTTGCTGACCACCAGTATATAATATATAGCAGTACGGTACAGTAGTCCACTGCTCTACCTACCTCTGTGTCGTCAATTATATTATCCATCCATACCTGTGCTGCATTTAAGTTTTGCGCAGTATATATATAGTAGGAGGACAGTGCATAATTTTTCTGACCACCAGTATATAATATATAGCAGTATGGTACAGTAGGCCACTGCTCTTCCTACCTCAGTGTCGTCAAGTATACTATCCATCCATACCTGTGGTGCATTTAAGTTTTGCGCTGTGTATATATATAGTAGGAGGACAGCGCATAATTTTGCTGACCACCAGTATATACTATATAGCAGTACGATACAGTAGGCCACTGCTCTACCTACCTCTGTGTCGTCAAGTATATTATCCATCCATACCTGTAGTGCATTTAAGTTTTGCGCAGTATATATATATAGTAGGAGGCCAGTGCATAATTTTGCTAACCACCAGTATATAATATATAGCAGTATGGTACAGTAGTCCACTGCTCTACCTACCTCTGTATCGTCAAGTATACTATCCATCCATACCTGTGGTGCATTTAAGTTTTGCGTAGTTAATATATAGTAGGAGGACAGTGCATAATTTTTCTGACCACCAGTATATAATATATAGCAGTACGGTACAGCAGGCCATTGCTATTGATATATTACTGGCATATAATTCCACACATTAAAAAATGGAGAACACAAATGTGGAAGGTAAAATAGGGAAAGATCAAGATCCACTTTCACCTTGTGCTGAATCTGCTGCCACTAGTCATGACCGAGACGATGAAACGTCGTCGCCATCAACGTCGTCTGCCAAGGCCAATGCCCAATATCATAGTAGAGAGCATGTAAAATCCAAAAAACAAAAGTTCAGTAAAATGACCCAAAAATCTAAATTAAAATTCTTTCATTTATCTTTGCATCATGTGCTGTTTGGGGACTATTTTTTAAATCTGCCATCCTGTCTGACACTGCAGTGCCAATCCAAGATGGGCCAGGTGTTTGTGTCGGCCACTTGGGTCGCTTAGCTTAGTCACAGAGCAACCTTGGTGCACCTCTTTTTTTCTTTGCATCATGTGCTGTTTGGGGACTATTTTTTAATCTGCCATCCTGTCTGACACTGCAGTGCCACTCGTAGATGGGCCAGGTGTTTGTGTTGGCTACTTGGGTCGCTTAGCTTAGTCAGTACGGTACAGTAGTCCACTGCTCTACCTACCTCTGTGTTGTCAAGTATACTATCCATCCATACCTGTGGTGCATTTAAGTTTTGCGCAGTATATATATAGTAGGAGGACAGTGCATAATTTTGCTGACCACCAGTATATAATATATAGTAGTATGGTACAGTAGTCCACTGCTCTACCTACCTCTGTGTCGTCAAGTATACTATCCATCCATACCTGTGGTGCATTTAAGTTTTGCGCAGTATATATATAGTAGGAGGACAGTGCATATTTTGCTGACCACCAGTATATAATATATAGCAGTACGGTACAGTAGTCCACTGCTCTACCTACCTCTGTGTCGTCAAGTGTACTATCCATCCATACCTGTGCTGCATTTAAGTTTTGTGCAGTATATATATAGTAGGAGGACAGTGCATAATTTTGCTGACCACCAGTATATAATATATAGCAGTACGGTACAGTAGTCCACTGCTCTACCTACCTCTGTGTCGTCAAGTATACAATCCATCCATACCTGTGATACATTTAAGTTTTGCGCAGTATATATATAGTAGGAGGACAGTGCATAACTTTGCTGCCCACCAGTATATAATATAAAGCAGTACGGTACAGTAGGCCACTGCTCTACCTACCTCTGTGTCATCAAGTATACTATCCATCCATACCTGTGGTGCATTTAAGTTTTGAGCAGTATATATATAGTAGGGGGACAGTGCATAATTTTGCTGACCACCAGTATATAATATATAGCAGTACGGTACAGTAGTCCACTGCTCTACCTACCTCTGTGTCGTCAATTATACTATCCATCCATACCTGTGCTGCATTGAAGTTTTGCGCAGTATATATATAGTAGGAGGACAGTGCATAATTTTGCTGACCACCAGTATATAATATATAGCAGTATGGTACAGTAGGCCACTGCTCTACCTACCTCTTTGTCGTCAAGTATACTATCCATCCATACCTGTGGTGCATTTAAGTTTTGCGCAGTATATATATCTAGTAGGAGGACAGTGCATAATTTTGCTGACCACCAGTATATACTATATAGCAGTACGGTACAGTAGGCCACTGCTCTACCTACCTCTGTGTCGTCAAGTATACTATCCATCCATACCTGTGCTGCATTTTAGTTTTGCGCAGTTTATATATATAGTAGGAGGCCAGTGCATAATTTTGCTAACCACCAGTATATAATATATAGCAGTATGGTACAGTAAACCACTGCTCTACCTACCTCTGTGTCATCAAGTATACTATTCATCCATACCTGTGGTGCATTTAAGTTTTGCGCAGTATATATATAGTAGGAGGACAGTGCATAATTTTTCTGACCACCAGTATATAATATATAGCAGTACAGTACAGTAGGCCATTGCTATTGATATATTACTGGCATATAATTCCACACATTAAAAAATGGAGAACACAAATGTGGAGGGTAAAATAGGGAAAGATCAAGATCCACTTTCACCTTGTGCTGAATCTGCTGCCACTAGTCATGACCGAGACAATGAAACGTCGTCGCCATCAACGTCGTCTGCCAAGGCCATTGCCCAATATCATAGTAGAGAGCATGTAAAATCCAAAAAACAAAAGTTCAGTAAAATGACACAAAAATCAAAATTAAAATTCTTTAATTTATCTTTGCATCATGTGCTGTTTGGGGACTATTTTTTAAATCTGCCATCCTGTCTGACACTGCAGTGCCACTCCTAGATGGGCCAGGTGTTTGTGTCGGCCACTTGGGTCGCTTAGCTTAGTCACACAGCTACCTCATTGCACCTCTTTTTTTTCTTTGCATCATGTGCTGTTTGGGGACTATTTTTTAAACCTGCCATCCTGTCTGACACTGTAGTGCCACTCCTAGATGGGCCAGGTGTTTGTGTTGGCCACTTGGGTCGCTTAGCTTAGTCACACAGCGCCTTTGGTGCACCTCTTTTTTTCTTTGCATCATGTGCTGTTTGGGGACTATTTTTTAAATATGCCATCGTATCTGACACTGCAGTGCCACTCCTAGATGGGCCAGGTGTTTGTGTCGGCCACTTGGGTCGCTTAGCTTAGTCACAGAGCAACCTTGGTGCACCTCTTTTTTTCTTTGCATCATGTGCTGTTTGGGGACTATTTTTTAATCTGCCATCCTGTCTGACACTGCAGTGCCACTCCTAGATGGGCCAGGTGTTTGTGTCAGCCACTTGGGTCGCTTAGCTTAGTCACACAGCTACCTCATTGCACCTCTTTTTTTCTTTGCATCATGTGCTGTTTGGGGACTATTTTTTAAACCTGCCATCCTGTCTGACACTGTAGTGCCACTCCTAGATGGGCCAGGTGTTTGTGTTGGCCACTTGGGTCGCTTAGCTTAGTCAGTACGGTACAGTAGTCCACTGCTCTACCTACCTCTGTGTTGTCAAGTATACTATCCATCCATACCTGTGGTGCATTTAAGTTTTGCGCAGTATATATATAGTAGGAGGACAGTGCATAATTTTGCTGACCACCAGTATATAATATATAGCAGTATGGTACAGTAGTCCACTGCTCTACCTACCTCTGTGTCGTCAAGTATACTATCCATCCATACCTGTGGTGCATTTAAGTTTTGCGCAGTATATATATAGTAGGAGGACAGTGCATAATTTTGCTGACCACCAGTATATAATATATAGCAGTACGGTACAGTAGTCCACTGCTCTACCTACCTCTGTGTCGTCAAGTATACTATCCATCCATACCTGTGCTGCATTTAAGTTTTGTGCAGTATATATATAGTAGGAGGACAGTGCATAATTTTGCTAACCACCAGTATATAATATATAGCAGTATGGTACAGTAAACCACTGCTCTACCTACCTCTGTGTCGTCAAGTATACTATCCATCCATACCTGTTGTGCATTTAAGTTTTGCGCAGTATATATATAGTAGGAGGACAGTGCATAATTTTTCTGACCACCAGTATATAATATATAGCAGTACAGTACAGTAGGCCATTGCTATTGATATATTACTGGCATATAATTCCACACATTAAAAAATGGAGAACACAAATGTGGAGGGTAAAATAGGGAAAGATCAAGATCCACTTTCACCTTGTGCTGAATCTGCTGCCACTAGTCATGACCGAGACAATGAAACGTCGTCGCCATCAACGTCGTCTGCCAAGGCCAATGCCCAATATCATAGTAGAGAGCATGTAAAATCCAAAAAACTAAAGTTCAGTAAAATGACACAAAAATCAAAATTAAAATTCTTTAATTTATCTTTGCATCATGTGCTGTTTGGGGACAATTTTTTAAATCTGCCATCCTGTCTGACACTGCAGTGCCACTCCTAGATGGGCCAGGTGTTTGTGTCGGCCACTTGGGTCGCTTAGCTTAGTCACACAGCTATCTCATTGCACCTCTTTTTTTCTTTGCATCATGTGCTGTTTGGGGACTATTTTTTAAACCTGCCATCCTGTCTGACACTGTAGTGCCACTCCTAGATGGGCCAGGTGTTTGTGTTGGCCACTTGGGTCGCTTAGCTTAGTCACACAGCGCCCTTGGTGCACCTCTTTTTTTCTTTGCATCATGTGCTGTTTGGGGACTATTTTTTAAATCTGCCATCCTATCTGACACTGCAGTGCCACTCCTAGATGGGCCAGGTGTTTGTGTCGGCCACTTGGGTCGCTTAGCTTAGTCACAGAGCAACCTTGGTGCACCTCTTTTTTTCTTTGCATCATGTGCTGTTTGGGGACAATTTTTTAATCTGCCATCCTGTCTGACACTGCAGTGCCACTCCTAGATAGGCCAGGTGTTTGTGTCGGCCACTTGGGTCGCTTAGCTTAGTCACACAGCTACCTCATTACACCTCTTTTTTTCTTTGCATCATGTGCTGTTTGGGGACTATTTTTTAAACCTGCCATCCTGTCTGACACTGTAGTGCCACTCCTAGATGGGCCAGGTGTTTGTGTTGGCCACTTGGGTCGCTTAGCTTAGTCACACAGCGCCCTTGGTGCACCTCTTTTTTTCTTTGCATCATGTGCTGTTTGGGGACTATTTTTTAAATCTGCCATCCTATCTGACACTGCAGTGCCACTCCTAGATGGGCCAGGTGTTTGTGTCGGCCACTTGGGTCGCTTAGCTTAGTCACAGAGCAACCTTGGTGCACCTCTTTTTTTCTTTGCATCATGTGCTGTTTGGGGACTATTTTTTAATCTGCCATCCTGTCTGACACTGCAGTGCCACTCCTAGATGGGCCAGGTGTTTGTGTCAGCCACTTGGGTCGCTTAGCTTAGTCACACAGCTACCTCATTGCACCTCTTTTTTTCTTTGCATCATGTGCTGTTTGGGGACTATTTTTTAAACCTGCCATCCTGTCTGACACTGTAGTGCCACTCCTAGATGGGCCAGGTGTTTGTGTTGGCCACTTGGGTCGCTTAGCTTAGTCAGTACGGTACAGTAGTCCACTGCTCTACCTACCTCTGTGTTGTCAAGTATACTATCCATCCATACCTGTGGTGCATTTAAGTTTTGCGCAGTATATATATAGTAGGAGGACAGTGCATAATTTTGCTGACCACCAGTATATAATATATAGCAGTATGGTACAGTAGTCCACTGCTCTACCTACCTCTGTGTCGTCAAGTATACTATCCATCCATACCTGTGGTGCATTTAAGTTTTGCGCAGTATGTATATAGTAGGAGAACAGTGCATAATTTTGCTGACCACCAGTATATAATATATAGCAGTACGGTACAGTAGTCCACTGCTCTACCTACCTCTGTGTCGTCAAGTATACTATCCTTCCATACCTGTGCTGCATTTAAGTTTTGTGCAGTATATATATAGTAGGAGGACAGTGCATAATTTTGCTAACCACCAGTATATAATATATAGCAGTATGGTACAGTAAACCACTGCTCTACCTACCTCTGTGTCGTCAAGTATACTATCCATCCATACCTGTGGTGCATTTAAGTTTTGCGCAGTATATATATAGTAGGAGGACAGTGCATAATTTTTCTGACCACCAGTATATAATATATAGCAGTACAGTACAGTAGGCCATTGCTATTGATATATTACTGGCATATAATTCCACACATTAAAAAATGGAGAACACAAATGTGGAGGGTAAAATAGGGAAAGATCAAGATCCACTTTCACCTTGTGCTGAATCTGCTGCCACTAGTCATGACCGAGACAATGAAACGTCGTCGCCATCAACGTCGTCTGCCAAGGCCAATGCCCAATATCATAGTAGAGAGCATGTAAAATCCAAAAAACTAAAGTTCAGTAAAATGACACAAAAATCAAAATTAAAATTCTTTAATTTATCTTTGCATCATGTGCTGTTTGGGGACAATTTTTTAAATCTGCCATCCTGTCTGACACTGCAGTGCCACTCCTAGATGGGCCAGGTGTTTGTGTCGGCCACTTGGGTCGCTTAGCTTAGTCACACAGCTATCTCATTGCACCTCTTTTTTTCTTTGCATCATGTGCTGTTTGGGGACTATTTTTTAAACCTGCCATCCTGTCTGACACTGTAGTGCCACTCCTAGATGGGCCAGGTGTTTGTGTTGGCCACTTGGGTCGCTTAGCTTAGTCACACAGCGCCCTTGGTGCACCTCTTTTTTTCTTTGCATCGTGTGCTGTTTGGGGACTATTTTTTAAATCTGCCATCCTATCTGACACTGCAGTGCCACTCCTAGATGGGCCAGGTGTTTGTGTCGGCCACTTGGGTCGCTTAGCTTAGTCACAGAGCAACCTTGGTGCACCTCTTTTTTTCTTTGCATCATGTGCTGTTTGGGGACAATTTTTTAATCTGCCATCCTGTCTGACACTGCAGTGCCACTCCTAGATGGGCCAGGTGTTTGTGTCGGCCACTTGGGTCGCTTAGCTTAGTCACACAGCTACCTCATTGCACCTCTTTTTTTCTTTGCATCATGTGCTGTTTGGGGACTATTTTTTAAACCTGCCATCCTGTCTGACACTGTAGTGCCACTCCTAGATGGGCCAGGTGTTTGTGTTGGCCACTTGGGTCGCTTAGCTTAGTCACACAGCGCCCTTGGTGCACCTCTTTTTTTCTTTGCATCATGTGCTGTTTGGGGACTATTTTTTAAATCTGCCATCCTATCTGACACTGCAGTGCCACTCCTAGATGGGCCAGGTGTTTGTGTCGGCCACTTGGGTCGCTTAGCTTAGTCACAGAGCAACCTTGGTGCACCTCTTTTTTTCTTTGCATCATGTGCTGTTTGGGGACTATTTTTTAATCTGCCATCCTGTCTGACACTGCAGTGCCACTCCTAGATGGGCCAGGTGTTTGTGTCAGCCACTTGGGTCGCTTAGCTTAGTCACACAGCTACCTCATTGCACCTCTTTTTTTCTTTGCATCATGTGCTGTTTGGGGACTATTTTTTAAACCTGCCATCCTGTCTGACACTGTAGTGCCACTCCTAGATGGGCCAGGTGTTTGTGTTGGCCACTTGGGTCGCTTAGCTTAGTCAGTACGGTACAGTAGTCCACTGCTCTACCTACCTCTGTGTTGTCAAGTATACTATCCATCCATACCTGTGGTGCATTTAAGTTTTGCGCAGTATATATATAGTAGGAGGACAGTGCATAATTTTGCTGACCACCAGTATATAATATATAGCAGTATGGTACAGTAGTCCACTGCTCTACCTACCTCTGTGTCGTCAAGTATACTATCCATCCATACATGTGGTGCATTTAAGTTTTGCGCAGTATGTATATAGTAGGAGGACAGTGCATAATTTTGCTGACCACCAGTATATAATATATAGCAGTACGGTACAGTAGTCCACTGCTCTACCTACCTCTGTGTCGTCAAGTATACTATCCATCCATACCTGTGCTGCATTTAAGTTTTGTGCAGTATATATATAGTAGGAGGACAGTGCATAATTTTGCTAACCACCAGTATATAATATATAGCAGTATGGTACAGTAAACCACTGCTCTACCTACCTCTGTGTCGTCAAGTTTACTATCCATCCATACCTGTGGTGCATTTAAGTTTTGCGCAGTATATATATAGTAGGAGGACAGTGCATAATTTTTCTGACCACCAGTATATAATATATAGCAGTACAGTACAGTAGGCCATTGCTATTGATATATTACTGGCATATAATTCCACACATTAAAAAATGGAGAACACAAATGTGGAGGGTAAAATAGGGAAAGATCAAGATCCACTTTCACCTTGTGCTGAATCTGCTGCCACTAGTCATGACCGAGACAATGAAACGTCGTCGCCATCAACGTCGTCTGCCAAGGCCAATGCCCAATATCATAGTAGAGAACATGTAAAATCCAAAAAACAAAAGTTCAGTAAAATGACACAAAAATCAAAATTAAAATTCTTTAATTTATCTTTGCATCATGTGCTGTTTGGGGACTATTTTTTTAAATCTGCCATCCTGTCTGACACTGCAGTGCCACTCCTAGATGGGCCAGGTGTTTATGTTGGCCACTTGGGTCGCTTAGCTTAGTCACACAGCGCCCTTGGTGCACCTCTTTTTTTCTTTCCATCATGTGCTGTTTGGGGACTATTTTTTAAATCTGCCATCCTATCTGACACTGCAGTGCCACTCCTAGATGGGCCAGGTGTTTGTGTCGGCCACTTGGGTCGCTTAGCTTAGTCACAGAGCAACCTTGGTGCACCTCTTTTTTTCTTTGCATCATGTGCTGTTTGGGGACTATTTTTTAATCTGCCATCCTGTCTGACACTGCAGTGCCACTCCTAGATGGGCCAGGTGTTTGTGTCAGCCACTTGGGTCGCTTAGCTTAGTCACACAGCGCCCTTGGTGCACCTCTTTTTTTCTTTGCATCATGTGCTGTTTGGGGACTATTTTTTAAACCTGCTATCCTGTCTGACACTGTAGTGCCACTCCTAGATGGGCCAGGTGTTTGTGTTGGCCACTTGGGTCGCTTAGCTTAGTCACACAGCGCCCTTGGTGCACCTCTTTTTTTCTTTGCATCATGTGCTGTTTGGGGACTATTTTTTAAATCTGTCATCCTATCTGACACTGCAGTGCCACTCCTAGATGGGCCAGGTGTTTGTGTCGGCCACTTGGGTCGCTTAGCTTAGTCACAGAGCAACCTTGGTGCACCTCTTTTTTTCTTTGCATCATGTGCTGTTTGGGGACTATTTTTTTAATCTGCCATCCTGTCTGACACTGCAGTGCCACTCCTAGATGGGCCAGGTGTTTGTGTCAGCCACTTGGGTCGCTTAGCTTAGTCACACAGCTACCTCATTGCACCTCTTTTTTTCTTTGCATCATGTGCTGTTTGGGGAATATTTTTTAAACCTGCCATCCTGTCTGACACTGTAGTGCCACTCCTAGATGGGCCAGGTGTTTGTGTTGGCCACTTGGGTCGCTTAGCTTAGTCAGTACGGTACAGTAGTCCACTGCTCTACCTACCTCTGTGTTGTCAAGTATACTATCCATCCATACCTGTGGTGCATTTAAGTTTTGCGCAGTATATATATATAGTAGGAGGACAGTGCATAATTTTGCTGACCACCAGTATATAATATATAGCAGTATGGTACAGTAGTCCACTGCTCTACCTACCTCTGTGTCGTCAAGTATACTATCCATCCATACCTGTGGTGCATTTAAGTTTTGCGCAGTATATATATAGTAGGAGGACAGTGCATAATTTTGCTGACCACCAGTATATAATATATAGCAGTACGGTACAGTAGTCCACTGCTCTACCTACCTCTGTGTCGTCAAGTATACTATCCATCCATACCTGTGCTGCATTTAAGTTTTATGCAGTATATATATAGTAGGAGGACAGTGCATAATTTTGCTAACCACCAGTATATAATATATAGCAGTATGGTACAGTAAACCACTGCTTTACCTACCTCTGTGTCGTCAAGTATACTATCCATCCATACCTGTGGTGCATTTAAGTTTTGCGCAGTATATATATAGTAGGAGGACAGTGCATAATTTTTCTGACCACCAGTATATAATATATAGCAGTACAGTACAGTAGGCCATTGCTATTGATATATTACTGGCATATAATTCCACACATTAAAAAATGGAGAACACAAATGTGGAGGGTAAAATAGGGAAAGATCAAGATCCACTTTCACCTTGTTCTGAATCTGCTGCCACTAGTCATGACCGAGACAATGAAACGTCGTCGCCATCAACGTCGTCTGCCAAGGCCAATGCCCAATATCATAGTAGAAAGCATGTAAAATCCAAAAAACAAAAGTTCAGTAAAATGACACAAAAATCAAAATTAAAATTCTTTAATTTATCTTTGCATCATGTGCTGTTTGGGGACTATTTTTTTAATCTGCCATCCTGTCTGACACTGCAGTGCCACTCCTAGATGGGCCAGGTGTTTGTGTCGGCCACTTGGGTCGCTTAGCTTAGTCACACAGCGCCCTTGGTGCACCTCTTTTTTTCTTTGCATCATGTGCTGTTTGGGGACTATTTTTTAAATCTGCCATCCTATCTGACACTGCAGTGCCACTCCTAGATGGGCCAGGTGTTTGTGTCGGCCACTTGGGTCGCTTAGCTTAGTCACAGAGCAACCTTGGTGCACCTCTTTTTTTCTTTGCATCATGTGCTGTTTGGGGACAATTTTTTAATCTGCCATCCTGTCTGACACTGCAGTGCCACTCCTAGATGGGCCAGGTGTTTGTGTCAGCCACTTGGTTCGCTTAGCTTAGTCACACAGCTACCTCATTGCACCTCTTTTTTTCTTTGCATCATGTGCTGTTTGGGGACTATTTTTTAATCTGCCATCCTGTCTGACACTGCAGTGCCAATCCTAGATGGGCTAGGTGTTTGTGTCAGCCACTTGGGTCGCTTAGCTTAGTCACACAGCTACCTCATTGCACCTCTTTTTTTCTTTGCATCATGTGCTGTTTGGGGACTATTTTTTAAACCTGCCATCCTGTCTGACACTGTAGTGCCACTCCTAGATGGGCCAGGTGTTTGTGTTGGCCACTTGGGTCGCTTAGCTTAGTCAGTACGGTACAGTAGTCCACTGCTCTACCTACCTCTGTGTTGTCAAGTATACTATCCATCCATACCTGTGGTGCATTTAAGTTTTGCGCAGTATATATATAGTAGGAGGACAGTGCATAATTTTGCTGACCACCAGTATATAATATATAGCAGTATGGTACAGTAGTCCACTGCTCTACCTACCTCTGTGTCGTCAAGTATACTATCCATCCATACCTGTGGTGCATTTAAGTTTTGCGCAGTATATATATAGTAGGAGGACAGTGCATAATTTTTCTGACCACCAGTATATAATATATAGCAGTACAGTACAGTAGGCCATTGCTATTGATGTATTACTGGCATATAATTCCACACATTAAAAAATGGAGAACACAAATGTGGAGGGTAAAATAGGGAAAGATCAAGATCCACTTTCACCTTGTGCTGAATCTGCTGCCACTAGTCATGACCGAGACAATGAAACGTCGTCGCCATCAACGTCGTCTGCCAAGGCCAATGCCCAATATCATAGTAGAGAGCATGTAAAATCCAAAAAACAAAAGTTCAGTAAAATGACACAAAAATCATAATTAAAATTCTTTAATTTATCTTTGCATCATGTGCTGTTTGGGGACAATTTTTTAAATCTGCCATCCTGTCTGACACTGCAGTGCCACTCCTAGATGGGCCAGGTGTTTGTGTCGGCCACTTGGGTCGCTTAGCTTAGTCACACAGCTACCTCATTGCACCTCTTTTTTTCTTTGCATCATGTGCTGTTTGGGGACTATTTTTTAAACCTGCCATCCTGTCTGACACTGTAGTGCCACTCCTAGATGGGCCAGGTGTTTGTGTTGGCCACTTGGGTCGCTTAGCTTAGTCACACAGCGCCCTTGGTGCACCATTTTTTTTCTTTGCATCATGTGCTGTTTGGGGACTATTTTTTAAATCTGCCATCCTATCTGACACTGCAGTGCCACTCCTAGATGGGCCAGGTGTTTGTGTCGGCCACTTGGGTCGCTTAGCTTAGTCACAGAGCAACCTTGGTGCACCTCTTTTTTTCTTTGCATCATGTGCTGTTTGGGGACTATTTTTTAATCTGCCATCCTGTCTGACACTGCAGTGCCACTCCTAGATGGGCCAGGTGTTTGTGTCAGCCACTTGGGTCGCGTAGCTTAGTCACACAGCTACCTCATTGCACCTCTTTTTTTCTTTGCATCATGTGCTGTTTGGGGACTATTTTTTAAACCTGCCATCCTGTCTGACACTGTAGTGCCACTCCTAGATGGGCCAGGTGTTTGTGTTGTCCACTTGGGTCGCTTAGCTTAGTCACACAGCGCCCTTGGTGCACCTCTTTTTTTCTTTGCATCATGTGCTGTTTGGGGACTATTTTTTAAATCTGCCATCCTATCTGACACTGCAGTGCCACTCCTAGATGGGCCAGGTGTTTGTGTCGGCCACTTGGGTCGCTTAGCTTAGTCACAGAGCAACCTTGGTGCACCTCTTTTTTTCTTTGCATCATGTGCTGTTTGGGGACTATTTTTTAATCTGCCATCCTGTCTGACACTGCAGTGCCACTCCTAGATGGGCCAGGTGTTTGTGTCAGCCACTTGGGTCGCTTAGCTTAGTCACACAGCTACCTCATTGCACCTCTTTTTTTCTTTGCATCATGTGCTGTTTGGGGACTATTTTTTAAACCTGCCATCCTGTCTGACACTGTAGTGCCACTCCTAGATGGGCCAGGTGTTTGTGTTGGCCACTTGGGTCGCTTAGCTTAGTCAGTACGGTACAGTAGTCCACTGCTCTACCTACCTCTGTGTCGTCAAGTATACTATCCATCCATACCTGTGGTGCATTTAAGTTTTGCGCAGTATATATATAGTAGGAGGACAGTGCATAATTTTGCTGACCACCAGTATATAATATATAGCAGTACGGTACAGTAGTCCACTGCTCTACCTACCTCTGTGTCGTCAAGTATACTATCCATCCATACCTGTGCTGCATTTAAGTTTTGTGCAGTATATATATAGTAGGAGGACAGTGCATAATTTTGCTAACCACCAGTATATAATATATAGCAGTATGGTACAGTAAACCACTGCTCTACCTACCTCTGTGTCGTCAAGTATACTATCCATCCATACCTGTGGTGCATTTAAGTTTTGCGCAGTATATATATAGTAGGAGGACAGTGCATAATTTTTCTGACCACCAGTATATAATATATAGCAGTACAGTACAGTAGGCCATTGCTATTGATATATTACTGGCATATAATTCCACACATTAAAAAATGGAGAACACAAATGTGGAGGGTAAAATAGGGAAAGATCAAGATCCACTTTCACCTTGTGCTGAATCTGCTGCCACTAGTCATGACCGAGACAATGAAACGTCGTCGCCATCAATGTCGTCTGCCAAGGCCAATGCCCAATATCATAGTAGAGAGCATGTAAAATCCAAAAAACAAAAGTTCAGTAAAATGACACAAAAATCAAAATTAAAATTCTTTAATTTATCTTTGCATCATGTGCTGTTTGGGGACTATTTTTTTAAATCCGCCATCCTGTCTGACACTGCAGTGCCACTACTAGATGGGCCAGGTGTTTGTGTTGGCCACTTGGGTCGCTTAGCTTAGTCACACAGCGCCCTTGGTGCACCTCTTTTTTTCTTTCCATCATGTGCTGTTTGGGGACTATTTTTTAAATCTGCCATCCTATCTGACACTGCAGTGCCACTCCTAGATGGGCCAGGTGTTTGTGTCGGCCACTTGGGTCGCTTAGCTTAGTCACAGAGCAACCTTGGTGCACCTCTTTTTTTCTTTGCATCATGTGCTGTTTGGGGACTATTTTTTAATCTGCCATCCTGTCTGACACTGCAGTGCCACTCCTAGATGGGCCAGGTGTTTGTGTCAGCCACTTGGGTCGATTAGCTTAGTCACACAGCTACCTCATTGCACCTCTTTTTTTCTTTGCATCATGTGCTGTTTGGGGACTATTTTTTAAACCTGCTATCCTGTCTGACACTGTAGTGCCACTCCTAGATGGGCCAGGTGTTTGTGTTGGCCACTTGGGTCGCTTAGCTTAGTCACACAGCGCCCTTGGTGCACCTCTTTTTTTCTTTGCATCATGTGCTGTTTGGGGACTATTTTTTAAATCTGTCATCCTATCTGACACTGCAGTGCCACTCCTAGATGGGCCAGGTGTTTGTGTCGGCCACTTGGGTCGCTTAGCTTAGTCACAGAGCAACCTTGGTGCACCTCTTTTTTTCTTTGCATCATGTGCTGTTTGGGGACTATTTTTTAATCTGCCATCCTGTCTGACACTGCAGTGCCACTCCTAGATGGGCCAGGTGTTTGTGTCGGCCACTTGGGTCGCTTAGCTTAGTCACAGAGCAACCTTGGTGCACCTCTTTTTTTCTTTGCATCATGTGCTGTTTGGGGACTATTTTTTAATCTGCCATCCTGTCTGACACTGCAGTGCCACTCCTAGATGGGCCAGGTGTTTGTGTCAGCCACTTGGGTCGCTTAGCTTAGTCACACAGCTACCTCATTGCACCTCTTTTTTTCTTTGCATCATGTGCTGTTTGGGGACTATTTTTTAAACCTGCCATCCTGTCTGACACTGTAGTGCCACTCCTAGATGGGCCAGGTGTTTGTGTTGGCCACTTGGGTCGCTTAGCTTAGTCAGTACGGTCTAGTAGTCCACTGCTCTACCTACCTCTGTGTTGTCAAGTATACTATCCATCCATACCTGTGGTGCATTTAAGTTTTGCGCAGTATATATATAGTAGGAGGACAGTGCATAATTTTGCTGACCACCAGTATATAATATATAGCAGTATGGTACAGTAGTCCACTGCTCTACCTACCTCTATGTCGTCAAGTATACTATCCATCCATACCTGTGGTGCATTTAAGTTTTGCGCAGTATATATATAGTAGGAGGACAGTGCATAATTTTGCTGACCACCAGTATATAATATATAGCAGTATGGTACAGTAGTCCACTGCTCTACCTACCTCTGTGTCGTCAAGTATACTATCCATCCATACCTGTGGTGCATTTAAGTTTTGCGCAGTATATATATAGTAGGAGGACAGTGCATAATTTTGCTGACCACCAGTATATAATATATAGCAGTACGGTACAGTAGTCCACTGCTCTACCTACCTCTGTGTCGTCAAGTATACTATCCATCCATACCTGTGCTGCATTTAAGTTTTGTGCAGTATATATATAGTAGGAGGACAGTGCATAATTTTGCTAACCACCAGTATATAATATATAGCAGTATGGTACAGTAAACCACTGCTCTACCTACCTCTGTGTCGTCAAGTATACTATCCATCCATACCTGTGGTGCATTTAAGTTTTGCGCAGTATATATATAGTAGGAGGACAGTGCATAATTTTTCTGACCACCAGTATATAATATATAGCAGTACAGTACAGTAGGCCATTGCTATTGATATATTACTGGCATATAATTCCACACATTAAAAAATGGAGAACACAAATGTGGAGGGTAAAATAGGGAAAGATCAAGATCCACTTTCACCTTGTGCTGAATCTGCTGCCACTAGTCATGACCGAGACAATGAAACGTCGTCGCCATCAACGTCGTCTGCCAAGGCCAATGCCCAATATCATAGTAAAGAGCATGTAAAATCCAAAAAACAAAAGTTCAGTAAAATGACACAAAAATCATAATTAAAATTCTTTAATTTATCTTTGCATCATGTGCTGTTTGGGGACAATTTTTTAAATCTGCCATCCTGTCTGACACTGCAGTGCCACTCCTAGATGGGCCAGGTGTTTGTGTCGGCCACTTGGGTCGCTTAGCTTAGTCACACAGCTATCTCATTGCACCTCTTTTTTTCTTTGCATCATGTGCTGTTTGGGGACTATTTTTTAAACCTGCCATCCTGTCTGACACTGTAGTGCCACTCCTAGATGGGCCAGGTGTTTGTGTTGGCCACTTGGGTCGCTTAGCTTAGTCACACAGCGCCCTTGGTGCACCTCTTTTTTTCTTTGCATCATGTGCTGTTTGGGGACTATTTTTTAAATCTGCCATCCTATCTGACACTGCAGTGCCACTCCTAGATGGGCCAGGTGTTTGTGTCGGCCACTTGGGTCGCTTAGCTTAGTCACAGAGCAACCTTGGTGCACCTCTTTTTTTCTTTGCATCATGTGCTGTTTGGGGACAATTTTTTAATCTGCCATCCTGTCTGACACTGCAGTGCCACTCCTAGATAGGCCAGGTGTTTGTGTCGGCCACTTGGGTCGCTTAGCTTAGTCACACAGCTACCTCATTACACCTCTTTTTTTCTTTGCATCATGTGCTGTTTGGGGACTATTTTTTAAACCTGCCATCCTGTCTGACACTGTAGTGCCACTCCTAGATGGGCCAGGTGTTTGTGTTGGCCACTTGGGTCGCTTAGCTTAGTCACACAGCGCCCTTGGTGCACCTCTTTTTTTCTTTGCATCATGTGCTGTTTGGGGACTATTTTTTAAATCTGCCATCCTATCTGACACTGCAGTGCCACTCCTAGATGGGCCAGGTGTTTGTGTCGGCCACTTGGGTCGCTTAGCTTAGTCACAGAGCAACCTTGGTGCACCTCTTTTTTTCTTTGCATCATGTGCTGTTTGGGGACTATTTTTTAATCTGCCATCCTGTCTGACACTGCAGTGCCACTCCTAGATGGGCCAGGTGTTTGTGTCAGCCACTTGGGTCGCTTAGCTTAGTCACACAGCTACCTCATTGCACCTCTTTTTTTCTTTGCATCATGTGCTGTTTGGGGACTATTTTTTAAACCTGCCATCCTGTCTGACACTGTAGTGCCACTCCTAGATGGGCCAGGTGTTTGTGTTGGCCACTTGGGTCGCTTAGCTTAGTCAGTACGGTACAGTAGTCCACTGCTCTACCTACCTCTGTGTTGTCAAGTATACTATCCATCCATACCTGTGGTGCATTTAAGTTTTGCGCAGTATATATATAGTAGGAGGACAGTGCATAATTTTGCTGACCACCAGTATATAATATATAGCAGTACGGTACAGTAGTCCACTGCTCTACCTACCTCTGTGTCGTCAAGTATACTATCCTTCCATACCTGTGCTGCATTTAAGTTTTGTGCAGTATATATATAGTAGGAGGACAGTGCATAATTTTGCTAACCACCAGTATATAATATATAGCAGTATGGTACAGTAAACCACTGCTCTACCTACCTCTGTGTCGTCAAGTATACTATCCATCCATACCTGTGGTGCATTTAAGTTTTGCGCAGTATATATATAGTAGGAGGACAGTGCATAATTTTTCTGACCACCAGTATATAATATATAGCAGTACAGTACAGTAGGCCATTGCTATTGATATATTACTGGCATATAATTCCACACATTAAAAAATGGAGAACACAAATGTGGAGGGTAAAATAGGGAAAGATCAAGATCCACTTTCACCTTGTGCTGAATCTGCTGCCACTAGTCATGACCGAGACAATGAAACGTCGTCGCCATCAACGTCGTCTGCCAAGGCCAATGCCCAATATCATAGTAGAGAGCATGTAAAATCCAAAAAACTAAAGTTCAGTAAAATGACACAAAAATCTAAATTAAAATTCTTTAATTTATCTTTGCATCATGTGCTGTTTGGGGACAATTTTTTAAATCTGCCATCCTGTCTGACACTGCAGTGCCACTCCTAGATGGGCCAGGTGTTTGTGTCGGCCACTTGGGTCGCTTAGCTTAGTCACACAGCTATCTCATTGCACCTCTTTTTTTCTTTGCATCATGTGCTGTTTGGGGACTATTTTTTAAACCTGCCATCCTGTCTGACACTGTAGTGCCACTCCTAGATGGGCCAGGTGTTTGTGTTGGCCACTTGGGTCGCTTAGCTTAGTCACACAGCGCCCTTGGTGCACCTCTTTTTTTCTTTGCATCATGTGCTGTTTGGGGACTATTTTTTAAATCTGCCATCCTATCTGACACTGCAGTGCCACTCCTAGATGGGCCAGGTGTTTGTGTCGGCCACTTGGGTCGCTTAGCTTAGTCACAGAGCAACCTTGGTGCACCTCTTTTTTTCTTTGCATCATGTGCTGTTTGGGGACAATTTTTTAATCTGCCATACTGTCTGACACTGCAGTGCCACTCCTAGATGGGCCAGGTGTTTGTGTCGGCCACTTGGGTCGCTTAGCTTAGTCACACAGCTACCTCATTGCACCTCTTTTTTTCTTTGCATCATGTGCTGTTTGGGGACTATTTTTTAAACCTGCCATCCTGTCTGACACTGTAGTGCCACTCCTAGATGGGCCAGGTGTTTGTGTTGGCCACTTGGGTCGCTTAGCTTAGTCACACAGCGCCCTTGGTGCACCTCTTTTTTTCTTTGCATCATGTGCTGTTTGGGGACTATTTTTTAAATCTGCCATCCTATCTGACACTGCAGTGCCACTCCTAGATGGGCCAGGTGTTTGTGTCGGCCACTTGGGTCGCTTAGCTTAGTCACAGAGCAACCTTGGTGCACCTCTTTTTTTCTTTGCATCATGTGCTGTTTGGGGACTATTTTTTAATCTGCCATCCTGTCTGACACTGCAGTGCCACTCCTAGATGGGCCAGGTGTTTGTGTCAGCCACTTGGGTCGCTTAGCTTAGTCACACAGCTACCTCATTGCACCTCTTTTTTTCTTTGCATCATGTGCTGTTTGGGGACTATTTTTTAAACCTGCCATCCTGTCTGACACTGTAGTGCCACTCCTAGATGGGCCAGGTGTTTGTGTTGGCCACTTGGGTCGCTTAGCTTAGTCAGTACGGTACAGTAGTCCACTGCTCTACCTACCTCTGTGTTGTCAAGTATACTATCCATCCATACCTGTGGTGCATTTAAGTTTTGCGCAGTATATATATAGTAGGAGGACAGTGCATAATTTTGCTGACCACCAGTATATAATATATAGCAGTATGGTACAGTAGTCCACTGCTCTACCTACCTCTGTGTCGTCAAGTATACTATCCATCCATACATGTGGTGCATTTAAGTTTTGCGCAGTATGTATATAGTAGGAGGACAGTGCATAATTTTGCTGACCACCAGTATATAATATATAGCAGTACGGTACAGTAGTCCACTGCTCTACCTACCTCTGTGTCGTCAAGTATACTATCCATCCATACCTGTGCTGCATTTAAGTTTTGTGCAGTATATATATAGTAGGAGGACAGTGCATAATTTTGCTAACCACCAGTATATAATATATAGCAGTATGGTACAGTAAACCACTGCTCTACCTACCTCTGTGTCGTCAAGTTTACTATCCATCCATACCTGTGGTGCATTTAAGTTTTGCGCAGTATATATATAGTAGGAGGACAGTGCATAATTTTTCTGACCACCAGTATATAATATATAGCAGTACAGTACAGTAGGCCATTGCTATTGATATATTACTGGCATATAATTCCACACATTAAAAAATGGAGAACACAAATGTGGAGGGTAAAATAGGGAAAGATCAAGATCCACTTTCACCTTGTGCTGAATCTGCTGCCACTAGTCATGACCGAGACAATGAAACGTCGTCGCCATCAACGTCGTCTGCCAAGGCCAATGCCCAATATCATAGTAGAGAGCATGTAAAATCCAAAAAACAAAAGTTCAGTAAAATGACACAAAAATCAAAATTAAAATTCTTTAATTTATCTTTGCATCATGTGCTGTTTGGGGACTATTTTTTTAAATCTGCCATCCTGTCTGACACTGCAGTGCCACTCCTAGATGGGCCAGGTGTTTATGTTGGCCACTTGGGTCGCTTAGCTTAGTCACACAGCGCCCTTGGTGCACCTCTTTTTTTCTTTCCATCATGTGCTGTTTGGGGACTATTTTTTAAATCTGCCATCCTATCTGACACTGCAGTGCCACTCCTAGATGGGCCAGGTGTTTGTGTCGGCCACTTGGGTCGCTTAGCTTAGTCACAGAGCAACCTTGGTGCACCTCTTTTTTTCTTTGCATCATGTGCTGTTTGGGGACTATTTTTTAATCTGCCATCCTGTCTGACACTGCAGTGCCACTCCTAGATGGGCCAGGTGTTTGTGTCAGCCACTTGGGTCGCTTAGCTTAGTTACACAGCGCCCTTGGTGCACCTCTTTTTTTCTTTGCATCATGTGCTGTTTGGGGACTATTTTTTAAACCTGCTATCCTGTCTGACACTGTAGTGCCACTCCTAGATGGGCCAGGTGTTTGTGTTGGCCACTTGGGTCGCTTAGCTTAGTCACACAGCGCCCTTGGTGCACCTCTTTTTTTCTTTGCATCATGTGCTGTTTGGGGACTATTTTTTAAATCTGTCATCCTATCTGACACTGCAGTGCCACTCCTAGATGGGCCAGGTGTTTGTGTCGGCCACTTGGGTCGCTTAGCTTAGTCACAGAGCAACCTTGGTGCACCTCTTTTTTTCTTTGCATCATGTGCTGTTTGGGGACTATTTTTTTAATCTGCCATCCTGTCTGACACTGCAGTGCCACTCCTAGATGGGCCAGGTGTTTGTGTCAGCCACTTGGGTCGCTTAGCTTAGTCACACAGCTACCTCATTGCACCTCTTTTTTTCTTTGCATCATGTGCTGTTTGGGGAATATTTTTTAAACCTGCCATCCTGTCTGACACTGTAGTGCCACTCCTAGATGGGCCAGGTGTTTGTGTTGGCCACTTGGGTCGCTTAGCTTAGTCAGTACGGTACAGTAGTCCACTGCTCTACCTACCTCTGTGTTGTCAAGTATACTATCCATCCATACCTGTGGTGCATTTAAGTTTTGCGCAGTATATATATATAGTAGGAGGACAGTGCATAATTTTGCTGACCACCAGTATATAATATATAGCAGTATGGTACAGTAGTCCACTGCTCTACCTACCTCTGTGTCGTCAAGTATACTATCCATCCATACCTGTGGCGCATTTAAGTTTTGCGCAGTATATATATAGTAGGAGGACAGTGCATAATTTTGCTGACCACCAGTATATAATATATAGCAGTACGGTACAGTAGTCCACTGCTCTACCTACCTCTGTGTCGTCAAGTATACTATCCATCCATACCTGTGCTGCATTTAAGTTTTATGCAGTATATATATAGTAGGAGGACAGTGCATAATTTTGCTAACCACCAGTATATAATATATAGCAGTATGGTACAGTAAACCACTGCTTTACCTACCTCTGTGTCGTCAAGTATACTATCCATCCATACCTGTGGTGCATTTAAGTTTTGCGCAGTATATATATAGTAGGAGGACAGTGCATAATTTTTCTGACCACCAGTATATAATATATAGCAGTACAGTACAGTAGGCCATTGCTATTGATATATTACTGGCATATAATTCCACACATTAAAAAATGGAGAACACAAATGTGGAGGGTAAAATAGGGAAAGATCAAGATCCACTTTCACCTTGTTCTGAATCTGCTGCCACTAGTCATGACCGAGACAATGAAACGTCGTCGCCATCAACGTCGTCTGCCAAGGCCAATGCCCAATATCATAGTAGAAAGCATGTAAAATCCAAAAAACAAAAGTTCAGTAAAATGACACAAAAATCAAAATTAAAATTCTTTAATTTATCTTTGCATCATGTGCTGTTTGGGGACTATTTTTTTAATCTGCCATCCTGTCTGACACTGCAGTGCCACTCCTAGATGGGCCAGGTGTTTGTGTCGGCCACTTGGGTCGCTTAGCTTAGTCACACAGCTACCTCATTGCACCTCTTTTTTTCTTTGCATCATGTGCTGTTTGGGGACTATTTTTTAAACCTGCCATCCTGTCTGACACTGTAGTGCCACTCCTAGATGGGCCAGGTGTTTGTGTTGGCCACTTGGGTCGCTTAGCTTAGTCACACAGCGCCTTTGGTGCACCTCTTTTTTTCTTTGCATCATGTGCTGTTTGGGGACTATTTTTTAAATATGCCATCCTATCTGACACTGCAGTGCCACTCCTAGATGGGCCAGGTGTTTGTGTCGGCCACTTGGGTCGCTTAGCTTAGTCACAGAGCAACCTTGGTGCACCTCTTTTTTTCTTTGCATCATGTGCTGTTTGGGGACTATTTTTTAATCTGCCATCCTGTCTGACACTGCAGTGCCACTCCTAGATGGGCCAGGTGTTTGTGTCAGCCACTTGGGTCGCTTAGCTTAGTCACACAGCTACCTTATTGCACCTCTTTTTTTCTTTGCATCATGTGCTGTTTGGGGACTATTTTTTAAACCTGCCATCCTGTCTGACACTGTAGTGCCACTCCTAGATGGGCCAGGTGTTTGTGTTGGCCACTTGGGTCGCTTAGCTTAGTCAGTACGGTACAGTAGTCCACTGCTCTACCTACCTCTGTGTTGTCAAGTATACTATCCATCCATACCTGTGGTGCATTTAAGTTTTGCGCAGTATATATATAGTAGGAGGACAGTGCATAATTTTGCTGACCACCAGTATATAATATATAGCAGTATGGTACAGTAGTCCACTGCTCTACCTACCTCTGTGTCGTCAAGTATACTATCCATCCATACCTGTGGTGCATTTAAGTTTTGCGCAGTATATATATAGTAGGAGGACAGTGCATAATTTTGCTGACCACCAGTATATAATATATAGCAGTACGGTACAGTAGTCCACTGCTCTACCTACCTCTGTGTCGTCAAGTATACTATCCATCCATACCTGTGCTGCATTTAAGTTTTGTGCAGTATATATATAGTAGGAGGACAGTGCATAATTTTGCTAACCACCAGTATATAATATATAGCAGTATGGTACAGTAAACCACTGCTCTACCTACCTCTGTGTCGTCAAGTATACTATCCATCCATACCTGTGGTGCATTTAAGTTTTGCGCAGTATATATATAGTAGGAGGACAGTGCATAATTTTTCTGACCACCAGTATATAATATATAGCAGTACAGTACAGTAGGCCATTGCTATTGATATATTACTGGCATATAATTCCACACATTAAAAAATGGAGAACACAAATGTGGAGGGTAAAATAGGGAAAGATCAAGATCCACTTTCACCTTGTGCTGAATCTGCTGCCACTAGTCATGACCGAGACAATGAAACGTTGTCGCCATCAACGTCGTCTGCCAAGGCCAATGCCCAATATCATAGTAGAGAGCATGTAAAATCCAAAAAACAAAAGTTCAGTAAAATGACACAAAAATCAAAATTAAAATTCTTTAATTTATCTTTGCATCATGTGCTGTTTGGGGACAATTTTTTAAATCTGCCATCCTGTCTGACACTGCAGTGCCACTCCTAGATGGGCCAGGTGTTTGTGTCGGCCACTTGGGTCGCTTAGCTTAGTCACACAGCTACCTCATTGCACCTCTTTTTTTCTTTGCATCATGTGCTGTTTGGGGACTATTTTTTAAACCTGCCATCCTGTCTGACACTGTAGTGCCACTCCTAGATGGGCCAGGTGTTTGTGTTGGCCACTTGGGTCGCTTAGCTTAGTCACACAGCGCCCTTGGTGCACCTTTTTTTTTCTTTGCATCATGTGCTGTTTGGGGACTATTTTTTAAATCTGCCATCCTATCTGACACTGCAGTGCCACTCCTAGATGGGCCAGGTGTTTGTGTCGGCCACTTGGGTCGCTTAGCTTAGTCACAGAGCAACCTCGGTGCACCTCTTTTTTTCTTTGCATCATGTGCTGTTTGGGGACAATTTTTTAATCTGCCATCCTGTCTGACACTGCAGTGCCACTCCTAGATGGGCCAGGTGTTTGTGTCAGCCACTTGGGTCGCTTAGCTTAGTCACACAGCTACCTCATTGCACCTCTTTTTTTCTTTGCATCATGTGCTGTTTGGGGACTATTTTTTAAACCTGCCATCCTGTCTGACACTGTAGTGCCACTCCTAGATGGGCCAGGTGTTTGTGTTGGCCACTTGGGTCGCTTAGCTTAGTCACACAGCGCCCTTGGTGCACCTCTTTTTTTCTTTGCATCATGTGCTGTTTGGGGACTATTTTTTAAATCTGCCATCCTATCTGACACTGCAGTGCCACTCCTAGATGGGCCAGGTGTTTGTGTCGGCCACTTGGGTCGCTTAGCTTAGTCACAGAGCAACCTTGGTGCACCTCTTTTTTTCTTTGCATCATGTGCTGTTTGGGGACTATTTTTTAATCTGCCATCCTGTCTGACACTGCAGTGCCACTCCTAGATGGGCTAGGTGTTTGTGTCAGCCACTTGGGTCGCTTAGCTTAGTCACACAGCTACCTCATTGCACCTCTTTTTTTCTTTGCATCATGTGCTGTTTGGGGACTATTTTTTAAACCTGCCATCCTGTCTGACACTGTAGTGCCACTCCTAGATGGGCCAGGTGTTTGTGTTGGCCACTTGGGTCGCTTAGCTTAGTCAGTACGGTACAGTAGTCCACTGCTCTACCTACCTCTGTGTTGTCAAGTATACTATCCATCCATACCTGTGGTGCATTTAAGTTTTGCGCAGTATATATATAGTAGGAGGACAGTGCATAATTTTGCTGACCACCAGTATATAATATATAGCAGTATGGTACAGTAGTCCACTGCTCTACCTACCTCTGTGTCGTCAAGTATACTATCCATCCATACCTGTGGTGCATTTAAGTTTTGCGCAGTATATATATAGTAGGAGGACAGTGCATAATTTTTCTGACCACCAGTATATAATATATAGCAGTACAGTACAGTAGGCCATTGCTATTGATGTATTACTGGCATATAATTCCACACATTAAAGAATGGAGAACACAAATGTGGAGGGTAAAATAGGGAAAGATCAAGATCCACTTTCACCTTGTGCTGAATCTGCTGCCACTAGTCATGACCGAGACAATGAAACGTCGTCGCCATCAACGTCGTCTGCCAAGGCCAATGCCCAATATCATAGTAGAGAGCATGTAAAATCCAAAAAACAAAAGTTCAGTAAAATGACACAAAAATCAAAATTAAAATTCTTTAATTTATCTTTGCATCATGTGCTGTTTGGGGACAATTTTTTAAATCTGCCATCCTGTCTGACACTGCAGTGCCACTCCTAGATGGGCCAGGTGTTTGTGTCGGCCACTTGGGTCGCTTAGCTTAGTCACACAGCTACCTCATTGCACCTCTTTTTTTCTTTGCATCATGTGCTGTTTGGGGACTATTTTTTAAACCTGCCATCCTGTCTGACACTGTAGTGCCACTCCTAGATGGGCCAGGTGTTTGTGTTGGCCACTTGGGTCGCTTAGCTTAGTCACACAGCGCCCTTGGTGCACCTTTTTTTTTCTTTGCATCATGTGCTGTTTGGGGACTATTTTTTAAATCTGCCATCCTATCTGACACTGCAGTGCCACTCCTAGATGGGCCAGGTGTTTGTGTCGGCCACTTGGGTCGCTTAGCTTAGTCACAGAGCAACCTTGGTGCACCTCTTTTTTTCTTTGCATCATGTGCTGTTTGGGGACAATTTTTTAATCTGCCATCCTGTCTGACACTGCAGTGCCACTCCTAGATGGGCCAGGTGTTTGTGTCAGCCACTTGGGTCGCGTAGCTTAGTCACACAGCTACCTCATTGCACCTCTTTTTTTCTTTGCATCATGTGCTGTTTGGGGACTATTTTTTAAACCTGCCATCCTGTCTGACACTGTAGTGCCACTCCTAGATGGGCCAGGTGTTTGTGTTGGCCACTTGGGTCGCTTAGCTTAGTCACACAGCGCCCTTGGTGCACCTCTTTTTTTCTTTGCATCATGTGCTGTTTGGGGACTATTTTTTAAATCTGCCATCCTATCTGACACTGCAGTGCCACTCCTAGATGGGCCAGGTGTTTGTGTCGGCCACTTGGGTCGCTTAGCTTAGTCACAGAGCAACCTTGGTGCACCTCTTTTTTTCTTTGCATCATGTGCTGTTTGGGGACTATTTTTTAATCTGCCATCCTGTCTGACACTGCAGTGCCACTCCTAGATGGGCCAGGTGTTTGTGTCAGCCACTTGGGTCGCTTAGCTTAGTCACACAGCTACCTCATTGCACCTCTTTTTTTCTTTGCATCATGTGCTGTTTGGGGACTATTTTTTAAACCTGCCATCCTGTCTGACACTGTAGTGCCACTCCTAGATGGGCCAGGTGTTTGTGTTGGCCACTTGGGTCGCTTAGCTTAGTCAGTACGGTACAGTAGTCCACTGCTCTACCTACCTCTGTGTCGTCAAGTATACTATCCATCCATACCTGTGGTGCATTTAAGTTTTGCGCAGTATATATATAGTAGGAGGACAGTGCATAATTTTGCTGACCACCAGTATATAATATATAGCAGTACGGTACAGTAGTCCACTGCTCTACCTACCTCTGTGTCGTCAAGTATACTATCCATCCATACCTGTGCTGCATTTAAGTTTTGTGCAGTATATATATAGTAGGAGGACAGTGCATAATTTTGCTAACCACCAGTATATAATATATAGCAGTATGGTACAGTAAACCACTGCTCTACCTACCTCTGTGTCGTCAAGTATACTATCCATCCATACCTGTGGTGCATTTAAGTTTTGCGCAGTATATATATAGTAGGAGGACAGTGCATAATTTTTCTGACCACCAGTATATAATATATAGCAGTACAGTACAGTAGGCCATTGCTATTGATATATTACTGGCATATAATTCCACACATTAAAAAATGGAGAACACAAATGTGGAGGGTAAAATAGGGAAAGATCAAGATCCACTTTCACCTTGTGCTGAATCTGCTGCCACTAGTCATGACCGAGACAATGAAACGTCGTCGCCATCAATGTCGTCTGCCAAGGCCAATGCCCAATATCATAGTAGAGAGCATGTAAAATCCAAAAAACAAAAGTTCAGTAAAATGACACAAAAATCAAAATTAAAATTCTTTAATTTATCTTTGCATCATGTGCTGTTTGGGGACTATTTTTTTAAATCTGCCATCCTGTCTGACACTGCAGTGCCACTACTAGATGGGCCAGGTGTTTGTGTTGGCCACTTGGGTCGCTTAGCTTAGTCACACAGCGCCCTTGGTGCACCTCTTTTTTTCTTTCCATCATGTGCTGTTTGGGGACTATTTTTTAAATCTGCCATCCTATCTGACACTGCAGTGCCACTCCTAGATGGGCCAGGTGTTTGTGTCGGCCACTTGGGTCGCTTAGCTTAGTCACAGAGCAACCTTGGTGCACCTCTTTTTTTCTTTGCATCATGTGCTGTTTGGGGACTATTTTTTAATCTGCCATCCTGTCTGACACTGCAGTGCCACTCCTAGATGGGCCAGGTGTTTGTGTCAGCCACTTGGGTCGATTAGCTTAGTCACACAGCTACCTCATTGCACCTCTTTTTTTCTTTGCATCATGTGCTGTTTGGGGACTATTTTTTAAACCTGCTATCCTGTCTGACACTGTAGTGCCACTCCTAGATGGGCCAGGTGTTTGTGTTGGCCACTTGGGTCGCTTAGCTTAGTCACACAGCGCCCTTGGTGCACCTCTTTTTTTCTTTGCATCATGTGCTGTTTGGGGACTATTTTTTAAATCTGTCATCCTATCTGACACTGCAGTGCCACTCCTAGATGGGCCAGGTGTTTGTGTCGGCCACTTGGGTCGCTTAGCTTAGTCACAGAGCAACCTTGGTGCACCTCTTTTTTTCTTTGCATCATGTGCTGTTTGGGGACTATTTTTTAATCTGCCATCCTGTCTGACACTGCAGTGCCACTCCTAGATGGGCCAGGTGTTTGTGTCGGCCACTTGGGTCGCTTAGCTTAGTCACAGAGCAACCTTGGTGCACCTCTTTTTTTCTTTGCATCATGTGCTGTTTGGGGACTATTTTTTAATCTGCCATCCTGTCTGACACTGCAGTGCCACTCCTAGATGGGCCAGGTGTTTGTGTCAGCCACTTGGGTCGCTTAGCTTAGTCACACAGCTACCTCATTGCACCTCTTTTTTTCTTTGCATCATGTGCTGTTTGGGGACTATTTTTTAAACCTGCCATCCTGTCTGACACTGTAGTGCCACTCCTAGATGGGCCAGGTGTTTGTGTTGGCCACTTGGGTCGCTTAGCTTAGTCAGTACGGTCTAGTAGTCCACTGCTCTACCTACCTCTGTGTTGTCAAGTATACTATCCATCCATACCTGTGGTGCATTTAAGTTTTGCGCAGTATATATATAGTAGGAGGACAGTGCATAATTTTGCTGACCACCAGTATATAATATATAGCAGTATGGTACAGTAGTCCACTGCTCTACCTACCTCTATGTCGTCAAGTATACTATCCATCTATACCTGTGGTGCATTTAAGTTTTGCGCAGTATATATATAGTAGGAGGACAGTGCATAATTTTGCTGACCACCAGTATATAATATATAGCAGTACGGTACAGTAGTCCACTGCTCTACCTACCTCTGTGTCGTCAAGTATACTATCCATCCATACCTGTGCTGCATTTAAGTTTTGTGCAGTATATATATAGTAGGAGGACAGTGCATAATTTTGCTAACCACCAGTATATAATATATAGCAGTATGGTACAGTAAACCACTGCTTTACCTACCTCTGTGTCGTCAAGTATTCTATCCATCCATACCTGTGGTGCATTTAAGTTTTGCGCAGTATATATATAGTAGGAGGACAGTGCATAATTTTTCTGACCACCAGTATATAATATATAGCAGTACAGTACAGTAGGCCATTGCTATTGATATATTACTGGCATATAATTCCACACATTAAAAAATGGAGAACACAAATGTGGAGGGTAAAATAGGGAAAGATCAAGATCCACTTTCACCTTGTTCTGAATCTGCTGCCACTAGTCATGACCGAGACAATGAAACGTCGTCGCCATCAACGTTGTCTGCCAAGGCCAATGCCCAATATCATAGTAGAGAGCATGTAAAATCCAAAAAACAAAAGTTCAGTAAAATGACACAAAAATCAAAATTAAAATTCTTTAATTTATCTTTGCATCATGTGCTGTTTGGGGACTATTTTTTAAATCTGCCATCCTGTCTGACACTGCAGTGCCACTCCTAGATGGGCCAGGTGTTTGTGTTGGCCACTTGGGTCGCTTAGCTTAGTCACACAGCGCCCTTGGTGCACCTCTTTTTTTCTTTGCATCATGTGCTGTTTGGGGACTATTTTTTAAATCTGCCATCCTATCTGACACTGCAGTGCCACTCCTAGATGGGCCAGGTGTTTGTGTCAGCCACTTGGGTCGCTTAGCTTAGTCACACAGCTACCTCATTGCACCTCTTTTTTTCTTTGCATCATGTGCTGTTTGGGGACTATTTTTTAAACCTGCCATCCTGTCTGACACTGTAGTGCCACTCCTAGATGGGCCAGGTGTTTGTGTTGGCCACTTGGGTCGCTTAGCTTAGTCAGTACGGTACAGTAGTCCACTGCTCTACCTACCTCTGTGTTGTCAAGTATACTATCCATCCATACCTGTGGTGCATTTAAGTTTTGCGCAGTATATATATAGTAGGAGGACAGTGCATAATTTTGCTGACCACCAGTATATAATATATAGCAGTATGGTACAGTAGTCCACTGCTCTACCTACCTCTGTGTCGTCAAGTATACTATCCATCCATACCTGTGGTGCATTTAAGTTTTGCGCAGTATATATATAGTAGGAGGACAGTGCATAATTTTGCTGACCACCAGTATATAATATATAGCAGTACGGTACAGTAGTCCACTGCTCTACCTACCTCTGTGTCGTCAAGTATACTATCCATCCATACCTGTGCTGCATTTAAGTTTTGTGCAGTATATATATAGTAGGAGGACAGTGCATAATTTTGCTAACCACCAGTATATAATATATAGCAGTATGGTACAGTAAACCACTGCTTTACCTACCTCTGTGTCGTCAAGTATACTATCCATCCATACCTGTGGTGCATTTAAGTTTTGCGCAGTATATATATAGTAGGAGGACAGTGCATAATTTTTCTGACCACCAGTATATAATATATAGCAGTACAGTACAGTAGGCCATTGCTATTGATATATTACTGGCATATAATTCCACACATTAAAAAATGGAGAACACAAATGTGGAGGGTAAAATAGGGAAAGATCAAGATCCACTTTCACCTTGTTCTGAATCTGCTGCCACTAGTCATGACCGAGACAATGATACGTCGTCGCCATCAACGTTGTCTGCCAAGGCAAATGCCCAATATCATAGTAGAGAGCATGTAAAATCCAAAAAACAAAAGTTCAGTAAAATGACACAAAAATCAAAATTAAAATTCTTTAATTTATCTTTGCATCATGTGCTGTTTGGGGACTATTTTTTAAATCTGCCATCCTGTCTGACACTGCAGTGCCACTCCTAGATGGGCCAGGTGTTTGTGTTGGCCTCTTGGGTCGCTTAGCTTAGTCACACAGCGCCCTTGGTGCACCTCTTTTTTTCTTTGCATCATGTGCTGTTTGGGGACTATTTTTTAAATCTGCCATCCTATCTGACACTGCAGTGCCACTCCTAGATGGGCCAGGTGTTTGTGTCAGCCACTTGGGTCGCTTAGCTTAGTCACACAGCTACCTCATTGCACCTCTTTTTTTCTTTGCATCATGTGCTGTTTGGGGACTATTTTTTAAACCTGCCATCCTGTCTGACACTGTAGTGCCACTCCTAGATGGGCCAGGTGTTTGTGTTGGCCACTTGGGTCGCTTAGCTTAGTCAGTACGGTACAGTAGTCCACTGCTCTACCTACCTCTGTGTTGTCAAGTATACTATCCATCCATACCTGTGGTGCATTTAAGTTTTGCGCAGTATATATATAGTAGGTGGACAGTGCATTATTTTGCTGACCACCAGTATATAATATATAGCAGTATGGTACAGTAGTCCACTGCTCTACCTACCTCTGTGTCGTCAAGTATACTATCCATCCATACCTGTGGTGCATTTAAGTTTTGCGCAGTATATATATAGTAGGAGGACAGTGCATTATTTTTCTGACCACCAGTATATAATATATAGCAGTACGGTACAGTAGTCCACTGCTCTACCTACCTCTGTGTCGTCAAGTATACTATCCATCCATACCTGTGCTGCATTTAAGTTTTGCGCAGTATATATATAGTAGGAGGACAGTGCATAACTTTGCTGCCCACCAGTATATAATATAAAGCAGTACGGTACAGTAGGCCACTGCTCTACCTACCTCTGTGTCGTCAAGTATACTATCCATACATACCTGTGGTGCATTTAAGTTTTGCGCAGTATATATATAGTAGGAGGACAGTGCATAATTTTGCTGACCACCAGTATATAATATATAGCAGTACGGTACAGTAGGCCACTGCTCTACCTACCTCTGTGTCGTCAAGTATACTATCCATCCATACCTGTGGTGCATTTAAGTTTTGCGCAGTATATATATAGTAGGAGGACAGTGCATAATTTTTCTGACCACCAGTATATAATATATAGCAGTACGGTACAGTAGTCCACTGCTCTACCTACCTCTGTGTCGTCAATTATACTATCCATCCATACCTGTGCTGCATTTAAGTTTTGCGCAGTATATATATATATAGTAGGAGGCCAGTGCATAATTTTGCTAACCACCAGTATATAATATATAGCAGTATGGTACAGTAAACCACTGCTCTACCTACCTCTGTGTCGTCAAGTATACTATCCATCCATACCTGTGGTGCATTTAAGTTTTGCGCAGTATATATATAGTAGGAGGACAGTGCATAATTTTTCTGACCACCAGTATATAATATATAGCAGTACAGTACAGTAGGCCATTGCTATTGATATATTACTGGCATATAATTCCACACATTAAAAAATGGAGAACACAAATGTGGAGGGTAAAATAGGGAAAGATCAAGATCCACTTTCACCTTGTGCTGAATCTGCTGCCACTAGTCATGACCGAGACGATGAAACGTCGTCGCCATCAACGTCGTCTGCCAGGGCCAATGCCCAATATCATAGTAGAGAGCATGTCAAATCCAAAAAACAAAAGTTCAGTAAAATGACACAAAAATCAAAATTAAAATTCTTTAATTTATCTTTGCATCATGTGCTGTTTGGGGACTATTTTTTAAATCTGCCATCCTGTCTGACACTGCAGTGCCACTCCTAGATGGGCCAGGTGTTTGTGTTTGCCACTTGGGTCGCTTAGCTTAGTCACACAGCGCCCTTGGTGCACCTCTTTTTTTCTTTGCATCATGTGCTGTTTAGGGACTATTTTTTAAATCTGCCATCCTATCTGACACTGCAGTGCCACTCCTAGATGGGCCAGGTGTTTGTGTCACCCACTTGGGTCGCTTAGCTTAGTCACACAGCTACCTCATTGCACCTCTTTTTATCTTTGCATCATGTGCTGTTTGGGGACTATTTTTTAAATCTGCCATCCTGTCTGACACTGCAGTGACACTCCTAGATGGGCCAGGTGTTTGTGTCGGCCACTTGGGTCACTTAGTCATCCAGCGACCTCGGTGCAAATTTTAGGACTAAAAATAATATTGTGAGGTGTGAGGTGTTCAGAATAGACTGGAAATGAGTGGAAATTATGGTTATTGAGGTTAATAATACTATGGGATCAAAATGACCCCCAAATTCTATGATTTAAGCTGTTTTTGAGGGTTTTTTGTAAAAAAACACCCTAATCCAAAACACACCCGAATTCGACAAAAAAATTTCAGGGAGGTTTTGCCAAAACGCGTCCGAATTCAAAACACGGACGCGGAACCGAATCCAAAACCAAAACACAAAACCCGAAAAATGTCCGGTCACATCACTAGTTTCTGCACAGCCCAGGACTTACTCAGATGCTGCGACGATCCGGGCCAACGATGACGTCAGTAACCCTCCTCCAGAACGGCTGTGTGCTTGACGGGTAATTTTTTTTGTATCCTCTGAGACCTCTTTTTTATATATTTCTTAATATTTCCATTTACTCTACTATGGCTCTGTCAGACATTCTGTCCCCAGTGTGTGCTTGGTTAATGTTACGCACACCAGTGCTAACAGGAGTATACCGGTGTATGAACAGAGAGGGATGCGAAGTAAACGAACTCACAGACAGTATAACATAACATACACAGGTGGTGATGGAATAACTAATAAACACAAAGTGAACGGAGAAGCCCAAAGGCTCAGGAACTGGGTGTCTCCCTAGTGTCAGGAATGCTCAGATGGAATAGAGCGGACAATGAAGCGAGATGTAGTGATTTAACATGTGGAGCACCCGAAATGATGTTGCTAAGAGCAACAGAAAAAACCCCAAAGGGTTACCAACGGGTGTGGGAATAAACTCCTTGGTCAGAGATAGAAATATAGACACAAGGAGAGTATCCACAATCCTAACCCCCACTTGCAGGGCACAGGTTCAGCTTACTGCCACTAAACTGACACCTGGACGCCCTGCACAGTGAGGGAGGATAAAGCAAGCAGGTCTGAGAGTACAGCCGCAAACCTGCTGGGTTCACAGAATAGCAAAAGAACCCCAGCAGGTTAAACAACTGACTCCAGTCTTACTGCTAGGTCTGGATTGGCAGAATGAAGTACCGAATCCCAAGGCCTATTCGCAGTAAGCAACAAGTAAATACAAAGTCACACAGTACTAGCTAACTCTCTGGAACTGACTAACAAAGAAAGATTCAGCAGCATTTGCCTAGCCTGAGAGGATGGTTTATATAGCATGTGCTGTCCACGCCCCACTCAGACCTCACAGACTGTGAGCACAAAAACAGCGCTGGATTCCCTGCCATGCACAGAGCCTGTAATCACTACACAGTAAAAACCCGGACCGGAGTATCAGCTGCGCTCAGGTTACTTCGCTAACACTTGCCTCCCAGTTGCCATGGCAATGTGGCAGCACAGAGCAGGAGATCCTAACAGTTAACTGCATTTTATTTTTTTATAATGATTCCCCAGTTCCAAGTGGAGTGATGTAGGGGTACTGCTACCTCTACATACTCCAATCTGCCGTCTTCCAAGGTAGCTCCATTCTCATCAAGCACTTTTCTGATTTCCAATGGTTAATTTATCTTTGAATGTTAAAGGTTTAAATCTCACTGAACAAGAGGAGATTAGCTTTACATTACTTTACTAACTTTACTAGGGCCTAATTCAGATTGGATCGCTATTAAGACAGAAATTGCAATTTTCTCAATCCTGCTATGTGAAGGGCCGCCAGAAAGGTAAAAGTCGCCCCCCGATACATTTGCAAATTTGCGTCTGCATTTACGCAAAACATGAGAACCATCGACAATACAGGTTGACCTATGCCTACGCAGGATATATGGGCCAGCAGTCGCAACGGCGCCATGTTTTTTTTATCGCAGCTGACGTCAGATAAAAACGGCTGTGACACGGCTGCATTTTTTCAACCACTCCCCGCAAACACCATGTAAATTCTCACAAACGGACACTTCCCGGGAATCACTATGCAATAGCAGATTGCAAGTCCTGCAATTATATTGCATTCGCATTTCAGCCTTCATGCACTCTTGATGCGGTTGCAGCGCAGTCATCCGATATTCGGTCGATTCGCGATTTTGCTAAATTACAACTGAAGCTGAAGAAGGCCAAGAGCCCACATTGCGACCTTGTACTAGACACATTTTGCACTGTCATCTCCTCCCCAATTTTTAAATATTGAATATCCCTATACGTATATGTCCAGCAGCCCACGTAAAAAAAAAAAGCTGGGGTCAGTGGCAAACGCAGGATTTCTAGACGGGGGTTTCCAAATGCAGTCCACAATTTCCTACTGTGCAGGAGTCTGGGGGAGCGGTAGAAGAAACCAGTAATAACCCTGGATATTAATGTAAACATTGGTCTTTTTAAACACTGTATGGAATACAGTATTAATATTTAACACTATAGATGGTCTATAGTATAATATAAGCTGTATCAAACATATTTAAATAGTCTAAATAAATGGTCAGGAAAATGTTAAACATACCATAATAAATAAATACACAGATATAATAAAACCAGTACTGCACTTTCTAAGCACACATTCTCCCACCTCATGGTAAGGCTCCTGTCTCTTCTTCCTGGTAGCTACTCTCTGTCCAGCACAATGACTGAGCACTCAGAACCACACACACACACACACACACACACACACAGTAAACTCGGTAGAAGAAGCTGCTACCACTGGGCATGTGCAGCAGCTCTGATCTGTCCCTTAAACTGCATGATGTGGCCGTAGCTCTAGTAATTGTATTATATACCACTGCTATTGTTGTCATAATTTGAGCCACTTGCCAAGAGAATGGGGCTTTCTGGGCAACCGGAACCCCCCCCCCCCCCCCTGCGTTTGCCTATGGGGTAGCTATATAATTGTCCGCTACCTCTAATTTTGTATTGGATAAACAGCTAGTAGCAGATCAGGAAGGTAAGTTCTTGATCCTAATTTGGAAATTGAATGATAGGTCTGTCATGATAGCTACTGTCTATGCCCCAAACACTAAACAGGATTCATGTACTAGTAAATTTTGTAAAGTCCTCCGCTCTTGTTGTAATGGGTCATTTTTTATGTTGGGGGATTTTAATATGGTTCTCAACATATCTATGAACAAATCCTCTTCCCAGTGTACTTTACAAACCGATCTCATTCGTGATCATTCTCATGCATTCAGACACATCTTACTTGAATATGACTTCTACTATGTTTGGAGAGCTAAGAATCCAACTACACTTTTTTCTCCTATGTTCACTGTTCTTACTCGCGGATTGATTTGGCCATCCCAGACAAATGGACGCTGCAACAGCTTAAAAAGGATTCTATCCTGTCCTTAATATGGTCTGATCACTCAGCCCTCAATTTACAATGGGACCTCAATTCCTTTAAACCGCCCCCCAAGAGACACTGGAGCTTAGGGGATCATTTACTTTTAGATTTGAATGCTAAACAAACTATCTCCTAATCCTTCCTAACTAACTTGACTAACAAGCCTGAAAACACCTCTTTGTTTATCTTCTTGCGCTCCTTTAGTGGTACAGGGATTGGCTATTCAGGCAGCGGCCTGTAAAGCAGCTACAGTATATATCACCAAGCTAAAATATAATTGTGCTTGAGAGATTTAGAGTCTAAACACAAAGCGCCCCTGTCCAATGGCAAAAAATACAGTGAACTTCTCAAGGTGAGGGAGAAATGGAAAGTTTTAGCCCTAAAAGAAGTCCAGAAATCTCTCTTTAAACTAAAGCAGAAATTCTATGTCCAGGACCACAGGGCCAGGAGAATACCTGCAAGGAAATTGAAAGGGAAATTAGAAAGAATTATGGTGATTACTAATTTGAAAGGCAATAAAGTATCGGACCTGTCAGAAATTGCTAATGCCTTTGTGAGCTTCTACTATAATTTGTATAACTGGGCTGAATATCCCCTATTTCCTCAAACGATGATTGAAGATATGGATAAATGCAGATACCCAGCAATACCTTGAATGCCCCTGGTCCGTGGAAGAAATAGAGACAGTTATCTATTCTCTTTCTATGGACAGAGCCTTTGGTCCTGATGGATATATTAATAAGTTCTATAAATGCGTTAAAGATACCCTGACCCCAGTTTTGGTTCAAGTGTTCAATGAGGCTTTGGCTTACGCCTTTTTTGCTAGAGAAATGTTGGAAGTAAAGATCATAACATTTACCAAAGCAGGGAAAAACCTCACTCTTCTAGCTAACTATCGTCCGATCGCCTTGCTCAATACTGATGTCAACATTTATGCCAAATTTATAACCCCATACTCCCTTTTCTTATTCATCAGGATCAGGTTGGTTTTGTTCAGAGTATACAATCTCCTGATGATACTAGGACAGTTATTAATATAGTCAATGGCTTTTCTACTTCAAATGAACCTCTTCTATTATTATCATTGGATGCAGAGAAGGCATTGAACAGGCTTCACTGGGGTTACCTCCATGCTGTTCTGCGCAAGTTTGTAGAACTCTATCTTCCATTTGTGCCTTATACTTTAACTCGTCGTCCAGAGAGTTTATAAATGGTTTGCTCTCCCCTGTATTTCAGATAACAAATGGCTCTTGTCAATGCTGTCCTTTATCCCCCTTAGTCTTCCTTAACATCAGTCCTCTGGCTGAAACTATCAGAACTAGGACCTCCATACAGGGTTCCGTTTTTTATGGGCTAGTTCATAAAAATTTATTATTTGCGAATAACGTTCTCCTGACCCTCACCGATCTGCTTTCTTCACTACCGCACTTACTTGCATTGCTGGAGGAATACTCCAATGTCTCCTATTAAATTGAACAGCTCTAAAACATAAGCCCTTCCTATCAATTTTCCTTTGGCCCTCTTACAGTCTCTTTGTGCTGAGTATTCCTACGTGTGGCAGGATAAGAATATCAGTGTTCAAATATTTATTACATATATTTGGTGAAGTAGGAAACCCAGGTTGGGCAGAAGAACACTATCCTTTCCAAAATTGAATTTTGTTGAATTGACTTGTGTTTCTGTACTTGCATTGTTATCAATTTGCAAGTTTTTAGTCCCAAATTGGAGTGTGACTTGACAGAGACAACCCTAAACTGTGGGTTCTTCTGGAACGTGGAATGGTATCCCCTTTCCCTCTGACAGATATTCTGTGGTTACCAACTTGTATTAATCTACATTCAGCAGTTTGCTCATAAATGGTCTAGAACGCTCGTAAGGCGTGGTTAGAATTTGTCTCCAGATCTAATGGCATCTATTTCCCTTCCACTGAACTTTTACTGGTGGGGTTGGCGTTCCTAATCCTGAATCAAAAATTGGACTTTTGCATGGCCCGGGGAGTGGTCTTCTTAAACAGGCTTACATCATTGGGTATTCTGTTGTCAAATACTCAGATTTTGATGTAGTGTTCACTATCTCACAGAGACTTTTATAAAGTTCTCAAATTATGACATTGGCTGTTCAGTATCATGCCAATCCCCCACAGTGTTGATACTATCCCAATATATTTGTGATAAGCTCATTAGAGCGGATAGCAAAGGCAGTATAATGTGGTGGTAATCTCTCATGATCCAATCTCAAAAGCCTTGAAAATTCTACTCATTGGTAAAGTGGGAAGCCAATGTCTTCTGTTACGTCTCTGAAGATGACTGGCAATCTGTGTTTCAGATATGTTTTTGCTTATCTAAATGTATTGCTCACAGTGAAAAATTTTACAAACTCCATCACAGATTATATTTAATGCCTACTTAGCTACTTTCAATATGGCCTTCAACTCCCAACCTATGTTGGTTCCCTCCTTCATATCTTCTGGTCCTGCCCAGTAGTTCCAGGTCTCTGGACCTCAGTAGCTTCCAGTCTCGACCTCAGTTTTTACACTTATTTCCACAGGTCTTAATATCCGCATAGCTCCACATACGTTACTAGCGATAGTACATGTATTTCCTAGGGACCTCACTAATAATGATCGTTACATAATGGGGCATATCTTCATAAAGACTAAACAACTGATAACCCAACACTGGCGTATATCTTTTATCCTAAGCATAGATCTATGAAACAGTGGGCTCCTCATTTTCATCCTCAGCCCCTAAGCCCTACATATGCTGGTTTGGGTGGAGCATATATTCCAGGACATAAAGAGGAAACCCAACATCGTCATCCCAATTGTCTCGCTCCAGTACTTGACCTTGGTGAAAGGCCCATCTAGATACTATGACTCAACATTTTAACCTTGATCTCATGTTCTCTTATACGTGGTCTCTATCTATCATGAAAACTCATGTCAACTTTTTGACCTGTCGACATTTTAAATGTTGGTATTTTGACCTTGTTGGTATTTTAAATGTTGTTATTTTGACCATATCGGGATTTTGACCTGTTCGGTATTTTGACCATTGGTCAATTGTTGTTGCTATTTTGACCGTCAGAATTTTGATTGTAGGTAAATTGACCACATCCCCAGTCACAGACTGCATCTGGCTTTACTGACACTGAGCTGAGTGGCGGAATTTTACATGGGGGGGCTGCATTCCTGCAGCACTTAGGTAAAATCCACCACTTATGTGTGTGTCAATTTACTTTAGCAAAAATGTAGCAATAGTTAGCTATTAGCAGAAAATTAACTGGCTTACCTTATATATAATGACAAGCAGAATGCATGCAAAATGCCTGAACTTGGAATCAAATTAGGAAATTTAAGTCCCAATGGTAGCTTGCCTGGTGACCCTGTATAGAAGGAGCCTTGGCTGCTGTGAGGTACAGTGGTACAATGGTGGCTCTATCTTCTGGGTCTGATCATCACTTATGGGTGTCATCTAGGTCTTCCAGTGTTATGTAATTCCTAATCCTCCCCCTAGTACCTAACCCTTACCATCCCCTCCAGCAGTCTAACCCTCCCCCTCATGCCTAACCCTTTATGCAGTCTAACCATAATCCTCTGCTTCAGCAGCCTAACCATAATCTTCCACTCTGTGGATAATCTCAACATCTCAAATGTGGATATTGTGAACATGCCGCCATTCTGCAGATGTTGACATGTGAAATGTCATAACCTTAACAATGTCAACTCAATAACGGTCAGTATGACTGTTGACATTTTGAATGCCGACACAGTGACTGCATCCCGACAACAGGCTTTTACAAGTAGCTGCTTCTCAGGGTTTGACCTGGACGGTTAAAGCAGCAATAATACTACTACAGTGAAAGCAAAGCATGCCAAGGGTAGGACTACAGACCTGAGCTCCTATTTTATATTTGGAAATATGATTTTAAAAATCAATTGCTATTAATGGACTGCTTTGAGTGAGCTACCTAAGTACTAAGGGTTTAAAATTATTATTATTATTATTATTATTATTATTATTATTATTATTATTATTATTAGTCTTAGTATTGTATTGTGGTCACTAGCTACTCTCTATTTTTTGGGGGGATAAGTATGATGCACACTGTATTGTATGATGGTCACTAGGATGTCTCCTGTATTACATTACAGTCACTAGGCTATTGCCTATAATGTATGGCTGTCATTAAGATGCTTATTATATTGTACAGTGGGACCTTGAAAGCTCGCTGAGCTGTTAATGGGCTCCCTGGAAGGACCTATGTATTGTACAAGACTCATGGAAATTCTCTCTGTATTGTACATAGATCACAGGAAGACCCCGGGCAGAGTGGTGGTGCATACTGTATGTTGCTAGATTCCTGTCACTTGTACCCCACATATATTTAAGTAGCAATGAATCCAGCAATTTCCAGGACCACTTTAAATTCACAAATCCACTATTCAAACTTCTTAACATTATCTTGTTTTTCTTTTAACAGATGCCACGAGGTCAATGTTCTGAAAAGTGTCTTCATGGATTCAGAAAAGCTCCAAAGGGAGGATACCATGCATGTTGCTATGACTGTGTGCCGTGTTCTGAAGGAGAAATATCCAATGGTAGATAGATAGATAGATAGATAGATAGATAGATAGATAGATAGATAGATAGATAGATAGATAGAGATATACTGTATTTTATTATACAGGTTGAGTATCCCATATCCAGATATTCCGAAATACGGAATATTCCGAAATACGGACTTTTTTGAGTGAGAGTGAGATAGTGAAACCTTTGTTTTTTGATGGCTCAATGTATACAAACTTTGTTTAATACACAAAGTTATTAAAATTATTGTATTAAATGAGCTTCAGGCTGTGTGTATAAGGTGTATATGAAACATAAATGAATTGTGTGAATGTTCACAAACTTTGTTTAATACACAAAGGTATAAAAAATATTGGCTAAAATTACCTGCAGGCTGTGTGTATAAGGTGTATATGAAACGGGATGCAGTCAGTTTACTTCCAATCAAAATCCCAACGTTCAAAATCCCGACACCAATTGACCGGTGGTCAAAATCCCCACAAGGTCAAAATCCCGACATGGACAAAATACCGACACTTAAAATGCCGACAAGGTCAAAATACCGACATGTAAAATGCAGACAGGTCAAAATACCGACATGAGTTTTTCATGATTTTTTTCATTGAAACCGACTTGCTGGCGAGCGCAGCGAGCCATGCGAGGGGACGCGGTACACTTTATATGGTGTCCATGTTGACTTAAGTCGACATACACACACAAAAACAACAAAAACCACATGTCGGTATTTTGACCTGTCTGCATTTTACATGTCTGTATTTTGACCTTGTCGGTATTTTAAATGTCTGTATTTTGCCCATGTCGGGATTTTGACCTTGTCGGGATTTTGACCATCGGTCAATTGGTGTCGGGATTTTGAACGTCGGAATTTTGATTGGAGGTATTTCATACCGATCCCTATGAAGCATCAATGCATTCTGTGCTTAGATTTAGGTCCCATCACCATGATATCTCATTATGGAATGCAATTATTCCAAAATACGGAAAAATCCCATATCCAAAATACCTCTGGTCCCAAGCATTTTGGATAAGGGATACTCAACCTGTATTGTATTCTTGCAGCAGTTTGCTTTAGGTTTGATTTAGATAGATAGATAGATAGATAGATAGATAGATAGATAGATAGATAGATAGATAGATAGATAGATGGATACACTATGTCCGGCACTCTATTACCATAGAAAGTTTGCATGGGTAATACAGTAACAAGCGTGCAGGTGCACCATACACCATCTCCTATATAATAGCCCAGATCTGTGACTTTGTGATTCATTTGCTAACGCTGGGCGAAGTCACAACAGTGGGCGGAGTTAGTCAAATAAGTCACAGATCTGGCCAAATCTATAGGACACTAGGAGCAGCTGCAGAAGCAGATAGTATGGACATGGCACAGGCAGGGGTGCATACCTCCCAGCTTTCTTCATGAGCTTTCTTCAGGCAGAAGGAGGGACACACACACACACACACACAGCGAAAAGGGGGCGTGGCTTCACGGGAGGGCCCCCGTTTTCGTCAGTGAGGGGGCTTGACCAGCGCTCTGTGAGCTGCTGGCATGCCCCCAGGGGCTGATTATGAGTCCGGGGGGCACAGGGTACTTGAGACAGGGGAGCCCTATCTCATTGCTGTGCCTGCTGTGGGGTTGGAGGCGTGGCCTAATCGCGGCACGCGAGGCCACGCCCCCTTATGCAAATGCCGGTGTGTGTTTTTTGTGGAATTTTGGCCCCTCAGCTAGGGCTAAATCCAGAGGAGGTGGTCGCTCCCCCTACACACCCGCACAGGCAGGAGAAAGCAGGGAGACTGCTGCCTCCCTGCAACACCACAGACCTGCCAACACGCAGCAGCGTGTGCTGACTGTAGCACAATGCTGCCGTTGTTGCTGGGGGAGCTTCTGAGCTGGGACAGAGCTACTCGAGCCGTGGGGACCCCTAAAACTGTGGGGCCAACGGTACGTACCGCCTGCCCCCCCCTTAATACGCCTCTGCTGCTGGAACCCCCCCTTAATCCGTACCCCCTGATGCCCCCTCTCCCTCTGTCTCCACTATTCACCGCTGCTCTGCTAAGCAGAACAGCGAGTACAGGAGCTTTCCAACTGCCCCTCCCCACCGCAGGACACTGCAACCCACGGGTGGGACAGACCCCAAAAAATGGGACTGTCCCGCGAAAATCGGGACATTTGGGAGGTATGGGGGTGTGTGAGGGGGTATGCCATACTTGACCCCCCACATCAGCATACTCAGCAGGGTCTCTCTGGCGCGGAGGAGCGTCACTTTCTGGCACACTCCACGCTTCTTAGCTGTAGTTTTGTGGGACACCAGCCGCTGTGCACTTTCCGTACTGCCTCTGTTATCTCCAGCCCCGGCAACCCCACCGCTAGCTGCAGCGCTGCCACCCGCAGTGAGGTGCGCCCAGCTCCTTCACACACTTTAGCCGGCGGGTAGCGCTGCAGATGTCCGCGCTGCTTGCAGGCTCTGACCCCCTCCTCCCTCCAGCAGCAGCGTCTCCTGGGAGCTAACCAGTCACTCCCAGTCTCCCCTTACCACAGTGCCCAGCAGCCGCGAGGTCCGCGCCACGTGCATGCTATGACCCCCTCCTCCCTCCAGCCGCAGCATCTCCTGGGGGCTAACCCAGTCTCACCTTACCACAGTGCCCGGCAGCTGCGCGAGGTCTGCGGTGTGTGACTGAGGAGGGGGGGAGTGATGCGGACGGGCAGAGGAAGCAGGACTACAGCCTAAGAGAGTCAGCCATGCCAAGTCTCCACCAGCAGCAGATCCCAACAGGTTGGAGTGGAACAGCAGCAGCCAGCAGCAGTGACTCCGGTAAGACACATATGTCTGTCACCACTGTTCTGTCCCTAATACCAATCTCTCCCGTGCCCTGTGTTCTGTCATGTACCTGTCACCCCTGGCCTTGACCTGCCACCCTTATCCTGGCCCTTTCACCCTTATCCTGGCCCTTCCACCCTTATCCTGGCCCTGTCACCCTTATGCTGGCCCTGTTACCCCTATCCTGGCCCTGTCACCCCTGTGCTTGCCCTGTCAACCCTATACTGGCCCTGTCACCCCTGTCCTGGTCCTGCCGCCCCTACCCTGGCCCTGTCACCCCTATCCTGTCCCTGTCATTTCTGTCCTGGCCCCGTCGCCAATGTCCTGGCCCCGTCACCCCTGTCCTGGCCCCGTCACCCCTGTTCTGACCCTGTCACCCCTGTACTGGCCCAGTCAACCCTGTTCTGACCCTGTCACCCCTGTCCTGGCCCTGTTACTGCATACCCTCCAACTACCTTTTTGGCAGGTACAGTACCCGCAGCACCTCCAGACCTCTCCCCAATGCACCACACCTCCGCACCTTCTCCTCCACCACATGCGGCACTCCACCCCTCCCCCACATGCTGTGCCTCCAGACCCCTTACACCACCCGCGGCTCCCACTCCTCTGCCCCTTCACCACCCCCAGCAATCTCCAGGCCCCCTCCACCATTCACCCCCCTTATATGTCTCCCCCCACACCTTCCCCCCTCCACCCGCAGCATCTGCAGACACCCTCCTCCATCCGCGGTCCCCCCCTCACCCACCCCTCCCCCACCAATGGCACCCCCGCACCTGCCCCTCCACCACCTGCAGCACCTCCGGACCTCCTTCCCCATCCGCCGCAACACCCATACCTGCCCCTCCCCTACCCATGGCGCCTGCGGACCCCTACCCCACCAGCGGCACTCCCGCCCCTTCCCATCCCACAGCACCTCCGGAACCCTTCAACCATCTGCAACATCCCCACACCTGCCCCTCTCCCACCCATGGCACCCCTGCCCCTCCTCCACCTGCAGTGCCTCCGGACCCCTCCCCCATCTGCATCCCCCACTCCTCTGCCCCTCCCCCACCCACAGCACCTCCCGACCCTTCCCCATTCGGGCCCCACCCCCACTTCCGCCCCCCCTCCATCCGCAGCATCTTCAGACACCATCCGCAGTACCACCCGCACCCGCTACATTCTGTACATTGTGCCCTGCAGGTGCTGTTCACGCTGTCGCAAGGGGCTGCGCCTCCTTCACCATCGCACACCCTTTCATTGTGCAATATTTAACCACTAACAAAGGAATGCAGGTAATACTCCATATAACACAAAAATTGAACCCCAGAAATCATGCAAGGGTTAAGGGGGCGTAGCCCCTTGCGACGGTGTGAAGAGCGCCCGTAGGGTGCGATGAAGCACCTAGTTAAATATAACAACCATCATATCCGAGGTTCTTGGCATATATTGGCCAATGTATGAGCCTGCCCACCTTCTTCACGGTGACCTCATCGGAGAGTCCCTAATATTATAGAGGTTCACCTCTGGGGCACAGAGCACCCCCAAACCACTCCAGCCATACCACCCCAGGGCATCCCACAAATGAGGGATAGAAGTGAGAAATCAGTGTTAAGGAAATGAGAGAAGCTGCTGGGTGTTAGAAAGAGGACAGCAGTAAGGTGTCAGATATATCGGCCATTCTCTTAAACGGCTGTTATATCGCAGGTCCGTCGTACAGTGTGTAAGAGAGATATGTCTTTGAACTCCATCGTTCACAGACATATCCCGTCGGCCCTGCAGCACAGCCAATGGTCAATATATCTGCATATATATTGGTGCATCACTGTGCGTGTTCGGGCGGTCAGCCGACCGCCCATACACAAGCTGCAGAAGCCGGCGGTGATTGACAGCTGAACTGGGCGGGCGTGTGTAAATGACCGCCCAGTTAATGACGTCAGTCCCAATGGACCAGGCAGTGTGTATGCCCAACACACTGCCTGGTCCGTTCATAGATATATCTGCAGATCAATTGATCTGCAAATATATCTACTGGTGTGTACCCAGATTAAGAAAGTGAGGTTAGCTAATCAGTGTTACAACAAGTGTAAAATATATGTGAAAAATGCTACATAAATAAAAACAAACACAGGGTGATATAGGTGTTAAAAAATAAATGTAAGGTGGTGATGCCCCAAAGTGGCCCAGCCAGAGCAATCCAAGGGGCCCCACGTCCCAAAAGTTCACCCCCCAAACTGACTTTCTATATATTGAAAGGATCTAATCTATGGCTTTTGTGCGGTCAGCATGTGCTGGTTCCCTGTTTAAAAGCCTGAGAGGCAGTGGGTGGGGTGCTAATCCAGAGTGAGGGCTCCCAAACACACATAATATAGAATATATTATGGAGAGGGGGCCTGGACTGCACAACCTAGCTTCTTATACTGGGATGTGCTACCTTGCTGGGACTTAATTCTGTACTACAGAAACAAGCGAGCAGGTGCACCATACCGCTATTACAATGATAACAACCATCATATCCGGGGCTCTTGGCATATATTGGCCAGTATATGAGCATATATTGGCCAGTATATGAGCCTGCCCACCTTCTTCATGGTGACCTCATCGGACAGATCCCTAACATTATAGGGGTTCACCTCTGGGGCGCAGAGCACCCCCATACCACCCCAGCCATACCACCACAGGGCCTCACACAAATGAGGGATAAAAGCGTCCCGCATGTCTCTGCTACAGAAGTCACTGTAGGTGGCTTCATGTACTGTATGTATTTAAAGTAAGATGTTTTAAATCTCATTTGTATCCTGAAGATGGTATTAAAAATACTGAAACATTGAAATACAATTGCACTGAGTATTTGAAGTGGTGCGCCGCACCTGTGGATGTCTATAGAGATATACAGTATATATATATATATATAATCGTATAGCCTGCCGCACACAGTATCGTCCATATTAGGAGTGCTGGGTACATAATATGTTACAATAGTCCCAAGAAAAAGAAACCAGCACCTCCAAATTACTGCATAATAAAATCTTTATCAAAAGTAAGATCTTAAAAACACCAGAGGCAAGAAACATTGGATAAAGCACATGGGGTGTCAAAAAAACTGCATAATGTCATATCACCATTTCAAAGTGGTAAGTAGTGCAAGCCTCCAGCAACAGACAGGTGGGTCGACAGCTGTTTCGGTGCTCAGAGGCACCTTCCTCGTGGACCTCTGAGCACCGAAACAGCTGTCGACCCACCTGTCTGTTGCTGGAGGCTTGCACTACTTACCACTTTGAAATGGTGATATGACATTATGCAGTTTTTTTGACACCCCATGTGCTTTATCCAATGTTTCTTGCCTCTGGTGTTTTTAAGATCTTACTTTTGATAAAGATTTTATTATGCAGTAATTTGGAGGTGCTGGTTTCTTTTTCTTGGGACTATATATATATATGTGTGTGTATATATGTATATATATATATATATATATATATATACAATGTACAGCAAGCAAGCAGCGTTAAAGATTTGAAAAAGAGACGTGTATTTAAACACACACAGTAAGCACAACGTTTCGGGGCAACAGCACCCCTTTTCAAGGTGAGTCACCTTGACAAAGGGGTGCTGTAGTCCCAAAACATTGGGATTCCTATGTGTGTGTAAATACAGGTCTTTTGCAAGACTTTGAAGTAACGCTGCTTGCTGTACATTGTATCTATTTGATCCAGAGGGCACAGAAGCACGCTACTGCAACTACGAAAATAAATAGAAAAACAGCTATATACCAGTTTAATAAAACCTAGGCTTGGTAAAGAAGCTGTGTCACAAAATTATGGCACGTGGTCAATGTGGCAACTCATAGTAGCGGCTGACATGAAAATAATTCCAAACTACAGAATAAATGACAGTATTGGAACTTAGAACTCAAGAAGCTTTAGGGGCTCATGTAGCATTTGCGGAGTATATCTTACATGTGAACATACTGCGCATGCTTCAAACCTGAGCATATGCAAGTCCAGACTGTACAGAATTTCATCCACATCTCCACTTGGGGCCTCCTCCCCAGATTACAGCTTCTGTGGGGAGCAATTATGGAACACGGACAGTTTGCTGAAGTGCTTCTTCCAATTCTTCATTGTCTTCTTCAAGACAATCTTGATCATTCTCTCATCGGGTGGTCACATCTTCCACATTCTTTTGAATTTTAGAATCTGCAAATGCTGTCAGTTTTGTTAAACAAATAGTTTTCTTTGTCAGTTCCATGGGAATATAAGCTTGCGTTATTTCCAGGGGTCAATATACTGTTATTTAGTATAGTTATCACTTCCTTATTTACTGTAGCTCATTGTGCACACTGTTAATACCCTTATACACATTTTTTAGGTTTTCTTTCTCCTATTTTGACTTCTTCAGCTGCTCAGGCAATATATTGTGTATGTTGATGGTTAACCTCTTGAATGTGGAATTTACAGTACATTTTAGCATTGGGGGTGATTCCGAGTTGTTCGCTCTTTAGATTTTTTCGCTACGGAGCGATTAGTCGCAAATTGCGCATGCGCAATGTCCGCAGTGCGCCTGCGCCAAGTAAATTAGCACAAAAGTTTGGTATTTTACTCACGGCCTAACGAAGATTTTTCATCGTTCTGGTGATCGGAGTGTGATTGACAGGAAGTGGGTGTTTCTGGGCGGAAACTGGCCGTTTTATGGGAGTGTGCGAAAAAACTAGAGATGAGCGCCTGAAATTTTTCGGGTTTTGTGTTTTGGTTTTGGGTTCGGTTCCGCGGCCGTGTTTTGGGTTCGAACGCGTTTTGGCAAAACCTCACCGAATTTTTTTTGTCGGATTCGGGTGTGTTTTGGATTCGGGTGTTTTTTTCAAAAAACACTAAAAAACAGCTTAAATCATAGAATTTGGGGGTCATTTTGATCCCAAAGTATTATTAACCTCAAAAACCATAATTTACACTCATTTTCAGTCTATTCTGAATACCTCACACCTCACAATATTATTTTTAGTCCTAAAATTTGCACCGAGGTCGCTGTGTGAGTAAGATAAGCGACCCTAGTGGCCGACACAAACACCGGGCCCATCTAGGAGTGGCACTGCAGTGTCACGCAGGATGTCCCTTCCAAAAAACCCTCCCCAAACAGCACATGACGCAAAGAAAAAAAGAGGCGCAATGAGGTAGCTGTGTGAGTAAGATTAGCGACCCTAGTGGCCGACACAAACACCGGGCCCATCTAGGAGTGGCACTGCAGTGTCACGCAGGATGGCCCTTCCAAAAAACCCTCCCCAAACAGCACATGACGCAAAGAAAAAAAGAGGCGCAATGAGGTAGCTGTGTGAGTAAGATTAGCGACCCTAGTGGCCGACACAAACACCGGGCCCATCTAGGAGTGGCACTGCAGTGTCACGCAGGATGTCCCTTCCAAAAAAGCCTCCCCAAACAGCACATGACGCAAAGAAAAAAAGAGGCGCAATGAGGTAGCTGTGTGAGTAAGATTAGCGACCCTAGTGGCCGACACAAACACCGGGCCCATCTAGGAGTGGCACTGCAGTGTCACGCAGGATGTCCCTTCCAAAAAACCCTCCCCAATCAGCACATGATGCAAAGAAAAAGAAAAGAAAAAAGAGGTGCAAGATGGAATTGTCCTTGGGCCCTCCCACCCACCCTTATGTTGTATAAACAAAACAGGACATGCACACTTTAACCAACCCATCATTTCAGTGACAGGGTCTGCCACACGACTGTGACTGATATGACGGGTTGGTTTGGACCCCCCCCCCAAAAAAGAAGCAATTAATCTCTCCTTGCACAAACTGGCTCTACAGAGGCAAGATGTCCACCTCATCTTCACCCTCCGATATATCACCGTGTACATCCCCCTCCTCACAGATTATCAATTCGTCCCCACTGGAATCCACTATCTCAGCTCCCTGTGTACTTTGTGGAGGCAATTGCTGCTGGTCAATGTCTCCGCGGAGGAATTGATTATAATTCATTTTAATGAACATCATCTTCTCCACATTTTCTGGATGTAACCTCGTACGCCGATTGCTGACAAGGTGAGCGGCGGCACTAAACACTCTTTCGGAGTACACACTTGTGGGAGGGCAACTTAGGTAGAATAAAGCCAGTTTGTGCAAGGGCCTCCAAATTGCCTCTTTTTCCTGCCAGTATAAGTACGGACTGTGTGACGTGCCTACTTGGATGCGGTCACTCATATAATCCTCCACCATTCTATCAATGTTGAGAGAATCATATGCAGTGACAGTAGACGACATGTCCGTAATCGTTGTCAGGTCCTTCAGTCCGGACCAGATGTCAGCATCAGCAGTCGCTCCAGACTGCCCTGCATCACCGCCAGCGGGTGGGCTCGGAATTCTGAGCCTTTTCCTCGCACCCCCAGTTGCGGGAGAATGTGAAGGAGGAGATGTTGACAGGTCGCGTTCCGCTTGACTTGACAATTTTGTCACCAGCAGGTCTTTCAACCCCAGCAGACCTGTGTCTGCCGGAAAGAGAGATCCAAGGTAGGCTTTAAATCTAGGATCGAGCACGGTGGCCAAAATGTAGTGCTCTGATTTCAACAGATTGACCACCCGTGAATCCTTGTTAAGCGAATTAAGGGCTGCATCCACAAGTCCCACATGCCTAGCGGAATCGCTCCCTTTTAGCTCCTTCTTCAATGCCTCCAGCTTCTTCTGCAAAAGCCTGATGAGGGGAATGACCTGACTCAGGCTGGCAGTGTCTGAACTGACTTCACGTGTGGCAAGTTCAAAGGGCATCAGAACCTTGCACAACGTTGAAATCATTCTCCACTGCACTTGAGACAGGTGCATTCCACCTCCTATATCGTGCTCAATTGTATAGGCTTGAATGGCCTTTTGCTGCTCCTCCAACCTCTGAAGCATATAGAGGGTTGAATTCCACCTCGTTACCACTTCTTGCTTCAGATGATGGCAGGGCAGGTTCAGTAGTTTTTGGTGGTGCTCCAGTCTTCTGTACGTGGTGCCTGTACGCCGAAAGTGTCCCGCAATTTTTCTGGCCACCGACAGCATCTCTTGCACGCCCCTGTCGTTTTTTAAAAAATTCTGCACCACCAAATTCAAGGTATGTGCAAAACATGGGACGTGCTGGAATTTGCCCATATTTAATGCACACACAATATTGCTGGCGTTGTCCGATGCCACAAATCCACAGGAGAGTCCAATTGGGGTAAGCCATTCCGCGATGATCTTCCTCAGTTGCCGTAAGAGGTTTTCAGCTGTGTGCGTATTCTGGAAAGCGGTGATACAAAGCGTAGCCTGCCTAGGAAAGAGTTGGCGTTTGCGAGATGCTGCTACTGGTGCCGCCGCTGCTGTTCTTGCGGCGGGAGTCCATACATCTACCCAGTGGGCTGTCACAGTCATATAGTCCTGACCCTGCCCTGCTCCACTTGTCCACATGTCCGTGGTTAAGTGGACATTGGGTACAACTGCATTTTTTAGGACACTGGTGAGTCTTTTTCTGACGTCCGTGTACATTCTCGGTATCGCCTGCCTAGAGAAGTGGAACCTAGATGGTATTTGGTAACGGGGGCACACTGCCTCAATAAATTGTCTAGTTCCCTGTGAACTAACGGCGGATACCGGACGCACGTCTAACACCAACATAGTTGTCAAGGACTCAGTTATCCGCTTTGCAGTAGGATGACTGCTGTGATATTTCATCTTCCTCGCAAAGGACTGTTGAACAGTCAATTGCTTACTGGAAGTAGTACAAGTGGGCTTACGACTTCCCCTCTGGGATGACCATCGACTCCCAGCGGCAACAACAGCAGCGCCAGCAGCAGTAGGCGTTACACGCAAGGATGCATCGGAGGAATCCCAGGCAGGAGAGGACTCGTCAGAATTGCCAGTGACATGGCCTGCAGGACTATTGGCATTCCTGGGGAAGGAGGAAATTGACACTGAGGGAGTTGGTGGGGTGGTTTGCGTGAGCTTGGTTACAAGAGGAAGGGATTTACTGGTCAGTGGACTGCTTCCGCTGTCACCCAAAGTTTTTGAACTTGTCACTGACTTATTATGAATGCGCTGCAGGTGACGTATAAGGGAGGATGTTCCGAGGTGGTTAACGTCCTTACCCCTACTTATTACAGCTTGACAAAGGGAACACACGGCTTGACACCTGTTGTCCGCATTTCTGGTGAAATACCTCCACACCGAAGAGCTGATTTTTTTGGTATTTTCACCTGGCATGTCAACGGCCATATTCCTCCCACGGACAACAGGTGTCTCCCCGGGTGCCTGACTTAAACAAACCACCTCACCATCAGAATCCTCCTGGTCAATTTCCTCCCCAGCGCCAGCAACACCCATATCCTCCTCATCCTGGTGTACTTCAACACTGACATCTTCAATCTGACTATCAGGAACTGGACTGCGGGTGCTCCTTCCAGCACTTGCAGGGGGCGTGCAAATGGTGGAAGGCGCATGCTCTTCACGTCCAGTGTTGGGAAGGTCAGGCATCGCAACCGACACAATTGGACTCTCCTTGTGGATTTGGGATTTCGAAGAATGCACAGTTCTTTGCTGTGCTGCTTTTGCCAGCTTGAGTCTTTTCATTTTTCTAGCGAGAGGCTGAGTGCTTCCATCCTCATGTGAAGCTGAACCACTAGCCATGAACATAGGCCAGGGCCTCAGCCGTTCCTTGCCACTCCGTGTGGTAAATGGCATATTGGCAAGTTTACGCTTCTCCTCCGACAATTTTATTTTAGGTTTTGGAGTCCTTTTTTTACTGATATTTGGTGTTTTGGATTTGACATGCTCTGTACTATGACATTGGGCATCGGCCTTGGCAGACGACGTTGCTGGCATTTCATCGTCTCGGCCATGACTAGTGGCAGCAGCTTCAGCACGAGGTGGAAGTGGATCTTGATCTTTCCCTAATTTTGGAACCTCAACATTTTTGTTCTCCATATTTTAATAGGCACAACTAAAAGGCACCTCAGGTAAACAATGGAGATGGATGGATTGGATACTAGTATACAATTATGGACGGGCTGCCGAGTGCCGACACAGAGGTAGCCACAGCCGTGAACTACCGCACTGTACTGTGTCTGCTGCTAATATATAGACTGGTTGATAAAGAGATAGTATACTCGTAACTAGTATGTATGTACAAAGAAAGAAAAAAAAACCACGGTTAGGTGGTATATACAATTATGGACGGGCTGCCGAGTGCCGACACAGAGGTAGCCACAGCCGTGAACTACCGCACTGTACTGTGTCTGCTGCTAATATATAGACTGGTTGATAAAGAGATAGTATACTCGTAACTAGTATGTATGTATAAAGAAAGAAAAAAAAACCACGGTTAGGTGGTATATACAATTATGGACGGGCTGCCGAGTGCCGACACAGAGGTAGCCACAGCCGTGAACTACCGCACTGTACTGTGTCTGCTGCTAATATATAGACTGGTTGATAAAGAGATAGTATACTCGTAACTAGTATGTATGTATAAAGAAAGAAAAAAAAACCACGGTTAGGTGGTATATACAATTATGGACGGGCTGCCGAGTGCCGACACAGAGGTAGCCACAGCCGTGAACTACCGCACTGTACTGTGTCTGCTGCTAATATATAGACTGGTTGATAAAGAGATAGTATACTCGTAACTAGTATGTATGTATAAAGAAAGAAAAAAAAACCACGGTTAGGTGGTATATACAATTATGGACGGGCTGCCGAGTGCCGACACAGAGGTAGCCACAGCCGTGAACTACCGCACTGTACTGTGTCTGCTGCTAATATATAGACTGGTTGATAAAGAGATAGTATACTCGTAACTAGTATGTATGTATAAAGAAAGAAAAAAAAACCACGGTTAGGTGGTATATACAATTATGGACGGGCTGCCGAGTGCCGACACAGAGGTAGCCACAGCCGTGAACTACCGCACTGTACTGTGTCTGCTGCTAATATATAGACTGGTTGATAAAGAGATAGTATACTCGTAACTAGTATGTATGTATAAAGAAAGAAAAAAAAACCACGGTTAGGTGGTATATACAATTATGGACGGGCTGCCGAGTGCCGACACAGAGGTAGCCACAGCCGTGAACTACCGCACTGTACTGTGTCTGCTGCTAATATATAGACTGGTTGATAAAGAGATAGTATACTCGTAACTAGTATGTATGTATAAAGAAAGAAAAAAAAACCACGGTTAGGTGGTATATACAATTATGGACGGGCTGCCGAGTGCCGACACAGAGGTAGCCACAGCCGTGAACTACCGCACTGTACTGTGTCTGCTGCTAATATATAGACTGGTTGATAAAGAGATAGTATACTCGTAACTAGTATGTATGTATAAAGAAAGAAAAAAAAAACACGGTTAGGTGGTATATACAATTATGGACGGGCTGCCGAGTGCCGACACAGAGGTAGCCACAGCCGTGAACTACCGCACTGTACTGTGTCTGCTGCTAATATATAGACTGGTTTATAAAGAGATAGTATACTCGTAACTAGTATGTATGTATAAAGAAAGAAAAAAAAAACACGGTTAGGTGGTATATACAATTATGGACGGGCTGCCGAGTGCCGACACAGAGGTAGCCACAGCCGTGAACTACCGCACTGTACTGTGTCTGCTGCTAATATATAGACTGGTTGATAAAGAGATAGTATACTCGTAACTAGTATGTATGTATAAAGAAAGAAAAAAAAACCACGGTTAGGTGGTATATACAATTATGGACGGGCTGCCGAGTGCCGACACAGAGGTAGCCACAGCCGTGAACTACCGCACTATACTGTGTCTGCTGCTAATATATAGACTGGTTGATAAAGAGATAGTATACTCGTAACTAGTATGTATGTATAAAGAAAGAAAAAAAAACCACGGTTAGGTGGTATATACAATTATGGACGGGCTGCCGAGTGCCGACACAGAGGTAGCCACAGCCGTGAACTACCGCACTGTACTGTGTCTGCTGCTAATATATAGACTGGTTGATAAAGAGATAGTATACTCGTAACTAGTATGTATGTATAAAGAAAGAAAAAAAAACCACGGTTAGGTGGTATATACAATTATGGACGGGCTGCCGAGTGCCGACACAGAGGTAGCCACAGCCGTGAACTACCGCACTGTACTGTGTCTGCTGCTAATATATAGACTGGTTGATAAAGAGATAGTATACTCGTAACTAGTATGTATGTATAAAGAAAGAAAAAAAAACCACGGTTAGGTGGTATATACAATTATGGACGGGCTGCCGAGTGCCGACACAGAGGTAGCCACAGCCGTGAACTACCGCACTGTACTGTGTCTGCTGCTAATATAGACTGGTTGATAAAGAGATAGTATACTCGTAACTAGTATGTATGTATAAAGAAAGAAAAAAAAAACACGGTTAGGTGGTATATACAATTATGGACGGGCTGCCGAGTGCCGACACAGAGGTAGCCACAGCCGTGAACTACCGCACTGTACTGTGTCTGCTGCTAATATATAGACTGGTTGATAAAGAGATAGTATACTCGTAACTAGTATGTATGTATAAAGAAAGAAAAAAAAACCACGGTTAGGTGGTATATACAATTATGGACGGGCTGCCGAGTGCCGACACAGAGGTAGCCACAGCCGTGAACTACCGCACTGTACTGTGTCTGCTGCTAATATATAGACTGGTTGATAAAGAGATAGTATACTCGTAACTAGTATGTATGTATAAAGAAAGAAAAAAAAGCCACGGTTAGGTGGTATATACAATTATGGACGGGCTGCCGAGTGCCGACACAGAGGTAGCCACAGCCGTGAACTACCGCACTGTACTGTGTCTGCTGCTAATATAGACTGGTTGTTGATAAAGAGATAGTATACTACTAATATTATATATACTGGTGGTCAGGTCACTGGTCACTAGTCACACTGGCAGTGGCACTCCTGCAGCAAAAGTGTGCACTGTTTAATTTTAATATAATATTATGTACTCCTGGCTCCTGCTATAACCTATAACTGGCACTGCAGTAGTGCTCCCCAGTCTCCCCCACAATTATAAGCTGTGTGAGCTGAGCAGTCAGACAGATATATAATATATATAGATGATGCAGCACACTGGCCTGAGCCTGAGCAGTGCACACAGATATGGTATGTGTCTGACTGAGTCACTGTGTGTATCGCTTTTTTCAGGCAGAGAACGGATATATTAAATAAACTGCACTGTGTGTCTGGTGGTCACTCACTATATAATATATTATGTACTCCTGGCTCCTGCTATAACCTATAACTGGCACTGCAGTAGTGCTCCCCAGTCTCCCCCACAATTATAAGCTGTGTGAGCTGAGCAGTCAGACAGATATATATAATATTATATATAGATAATAGATGATGCAGCACACTGGCCTGAGCCTGAGCAGTGCACACAGATATGGTATGTGACTGAGTCACTGTGTGCTGTGTATCGCTTTTTTCAGGCAGAGAACGGATTATAAAGTAAACTGCACTGTCCTCACTAGTAAACTCTCTCCACTCAGTCTCTACACTTCTACAGTAACAGTACTCCTCCTAGTCAGCTCCAGTAAATCTCTCTCAGTCTCTTATAATCTAAATGGAGAGGACGCCAGCCACGTCCTCTCCCTATCAATCTCAATGCACGTGTGAAAATGGCGGCGACGCGCGGCTCCTTATATAGAATCCGAGTCTCGCGATAGAATCCGAGCCTCGCGAGAATCCGACAGCGTCATGATGACGTTCGGGCGCGCTCGGGTTAACCGAGCAAGGCGGGAAGATCCGAGTCGCTCGGACCCGTGAAAAAAAACATGAAGTTCTGGCGGGTTCGGATTCAGAGAAACCGAACCCGCTCATCTCTAGAAAAAACGCTGTCGTTTCTGGGAAAAACGCGTGGCTGGAGAAACGGAGAAACGGGGGAGTGTCTGGGCGAACGCAGGGTGTGTTTGTGACATCAAACCAGGAACTAAACTGACTGAACGGATCGGAGTGTAGGAGTAAGTCTGGAGCTACTCAGAAACTGCTAAGAAATTTCTATTCACAATTCTGCTAATCTTTCGTTCGCAATTCTGCTATGCTAAGATACACTCCCAGTGGGCGGCGGCTTAGCGTGTGCAATGCTGCTAAAAGCAGCTAGCGAGCGAACAACTCGAAATGAGGGCCATTGTCTCATACACATGTAGTATGATTAAAGCCATAACAGGACTGCACTGCACCATGTGTTAGTCGCGCCCCAGTCAAGCTCCATGACTAATTACATAATATTGTCAGGGCATAGGGTCTAATTCAGGTTTGTACACAAACCCGATGGTTTCCATATAAAATAGGTGGATTGGGGTCTGCGCATGTGCAGAACAGGTCCTGTGTGATTCTTCACAGTCCCACTTTAGCCGCAGCAGTTGCTGCTGCATTCGGGGGGCAACTGGGATCGTTATTCAAAATGGGGTGTGTCACCACCATTTTGTAGGCGTGCCGCGTCCAGGGTCTGCAGACTTCCTGGACCCAGCCAAGGGGTACTGATGGCCAATCTGAGTAAGCTTTGGCTAACACAGACCAGCCGAAACCTGCGATCATCGCAACTGATGGTGTGTAACAACATCAGTGCCCGGAACCCAGCTACAGCGAATCTCTGGGTAGCAGACAGTCCTTACTGATTAAATGGATTGTGAGGTACAGTAGGTTGTTGTTTTTTCTGGCAGCAGGACCCCACTCAACGTGGATGAAAAATATGAATAATTATATGCAGTTGATGAGTCTTACTCTTCAGCCCTCATTCCGAGTTGTTCGCTCGTTATTTTTTTCTCGCAAGGGAGCGATTAGTCGCTAATGCGCATGCGCAACGTTCGCAGTGTGTCTGCGCCAAGTAAATTTGCTAATAAGTTTGGTATTTTTACTCACGGCTTTATGTAGATATTTCTTCATTCTGGTGATCGGAGTGTGATTGACAGGAAGTGGGTGTTTCTGGGCGGAAACTGGCCGTTTTATGGGTGTGTGTGAAAAAACGCAGCCGTTTCTGGGAAAAATGTGGGAGTGTCTGGAGAAACGGGGGAGTGTCTGGGTAAACGCTGGGTGTGTTTGTGACGTCAAACCAGGAACGAAACTGACTGAACTGATCGCAGTGTAGGAGTAAGTCTGGAGCTACTCAGAAACTGCAAAGAAATTTCTATTCGCAATTCTGCTAATCTTGCATTCGCAATTCTACTAAGCTAAGATTCACTCCCAGTAGGCGGCGGCTTAGCGTGTGCAAAGCTGCTAAAAGCAGCTAGCCAGCGAACAACTCGGAATGAGGGCCTTCAGCCGCAGCAAAAGGTTATAATAATAATGTGTCAAGTTTCATGAAAAATAATCTGGCAGTCATGCTACAGCACATTTATTATTATTTTGCTTAGATAATGACAACAAGTGCTGTGTTTGTCCATTCCCCAATATGATTACTGTCATTTTATTAAATATTCACATTTGTATTTCGTTATATCAGTGATTGGTAAGATTTCATGTATAGAATCACCTAGCAAAAAAACATTATTTCATGTAGGCATTTTGGCTCCTTCCATAGACATATTTTTCAGGACTGGTGTAACAACTAAAGCTGACAAAAAATATTCTGTAATCTTTTATTTTTTTTGCTAGTGTAAGAATTGATGTTTAAAATGAAATGTACAATATAGTGATGTAGAGAAGGATGAGAGATAAACAAAGAAGAAAGGAGGAAAGGGGAGATAGAGACTAAGGGGGTCATTCTGACCCGTTCGCTCGCTGTGTTTTAACGCAGCAGAGCGAACGGGTCCCTACTGCGCATGCGCCGTAAAGTGCCGGCGCATGCCAGACGGCCGAAGTCCGTAGCAGGGGTGCGATCGCCTCTGCCTGATTGACAGGCAGAGGTGATCACTGGGCTGGAGGGGGCGGAACGGCGGCATTTGGCCGACATTTCGTGGGTTTGGTCCGGCCAACGCAGGCATGGCCGGACCAAACAAGGGGCGGGCCGCAGTGGCTGCGTGACATCACACACAGCCGCTGCGGGCCGGGGAGCGATGAGTAGCTCCGGGCCAACACGCTAAAGCTGCGCTGGCCGGGAGCTACTCTTGAAGTGCAAAGTCAATGCCGCTGTGCGATGCCTTTGCACTTCTGGGAGGGGGGGCCGGACTGACATGCGGGACGGGCTAGCCCTGTGCTGGGAGTCCCCCCACATGTCAGGAAAGATGATCGTAGCTGCGATCAACTCAGAATGACCCCCTAAGTGGGATATGAGATCGTTAGAATAAAATAAGAGAGAGAGAGAAATGTAAGTGTAATAAAATAAAAAGACACAAATTGAGATAGAAAATGAAGTAAAAATGACTGCTAAATATTTATTATGTCCCATTTTATTCCCTAGACAACGACAATTGTGTGAAATGTACAGAGACTGAATGGCCTAATGACACAAAAAACCAATGTATTGCCAAACCTCAGGAGTTTTTATCATATGAAATGGACACAATATCTTCAGGTTTTTCTGTTACGGCTCTATTATTTTCTGCTATAATTGTCTTCATAATTGGATTGTTTATTTTATTTCAGAACAACCAAATTGTCAGAGCTAATAACAAGAACCTCAGCTTTATTCTCCTCATCTCTCTTAAGTTGAGTTTACTCTGTGTATTTCTTTTCATTGGTCGCCCCGTGGATATAACCTGCATGCTACGCCAAATCTCCTTTGGAATCATATTTACTATTGCTTTGTCTTCTGTACTTACCAAGACTATCATGGTTTGCATCGCTTTTAAGGCCACAAGACCAGGAAGCTACTGGAGAAAATGGATGGGAGTCAAACTACCAATTACAATAGTGTTGGTTTGCTCATCTGTCCAGGTCCTGAATGGTGTCATCTGGTTGTCAGTTTCTCCTCCGTTTCAACATTTTAATGTGGACACATATCCTGGGACTATCATCATCCAATGTAATGAGGGTTCTGTGCTGGCATTTTATTTCATGTTGGGTTACATGGGATTCCAGGCAGCTGTGAGCTTTGTTCTGGCTTTCATGGTGAGGACATTACCTGACATCTATAATGAGGCCAAATACATCACATTCAGCATGCTGGTGTTCTGCAGTGTGTGGGTCTGTGCCATTCCTGCCTATCTGAGCAGTAAGGGGAAACATATGGTCATTGTAGAGGTGTTTGCTATATTAGCCTCGTGTATAGGAATATTAGGCTGTATATTTTTCCCTAAATGTTACAATATACTGATGAGACCAGAGATGGACAGAAAAGATATTTTGTGCTCAGGGAAAAATAAATAAACATTGCCTCATAATATGACTTAATATCCTGTAATAAATGCTTAATTCTCATTTTATTTAGGTTATCATTTTTCAACTGTACATGCTCCAGACACAATAGCACACACGTATAGGCAATGCACAGTCTTATGGAATCTGAACACATCTCATTTGCAACTGAAGAGACTGAACTGGGGTTGGGATAGGTGTAGTTGTTGTTGTTATTATTATTATTATTATTATTATTATTAATAATAAAAATAATAGATCATAGTCCCGGTGTCCAGTCCAATATAGTAAAATTATACAACACTCTGGGTTTAAAAAAAAACTCCAATACATTAAATAAAGTCAAAATTACATTGCATGTGATCTACCCAATGTTTCAGTAAAAAAAGTGAACAGTACTAACACTTTATTATAATTGTATCCCTGATGACGGTGTTCTCTAACACTGAAACATGGGATGGATCACATGTAATTAAATTTTGACTTCATTTAATGTATTGTAACTTTTTACATTACGTTCATCTTACTCTGATGAAACTTTTGGTTAATAAACATAGAAGATCTTGTGGCTTCAAAGTAGGAGATAAAGTATGGTTGTCAACACAGAATTTGAAGCTTAAGCAAATATCTCATAAATTGGGTCTGAGATTTATTGGCCCTTTCAGGATTTGCAAGATGCTTAATATTGTTTGTTTCCATCTATATTTGCCACCTTCCCTTACAATCTCAAGGTTCTTTCATTTTTGTCTCCTGAAATCTGCTTTTAAGTCTAAAGTCTTCCTTTTAGGTCATTGTGTAAGCCTGCTTCTGTTGATGTGGATGAACATCAGGAATTTGTGGTGGAGAAGATTTTGGATTCTAAGTTGATGTGAGGTGAGGTTCAATATCTGGTTCATTGAAGGGGTACTGACCAGAGGAACGCTCTTGGGTACCAGAAAAAAGTTCTTCATGCAGAAAGATTGAAGCAGAATTTCCATAGGATCTTTCTTGAAAATCCTGATATTCTGGTCCTGTAGAATAAACATAGTTCAGCAGCTTCTGGTGAGGTTAGCTATGGTGGCTTCAATCAGTGACCTGGCATCATGTCAACTTTGCAGGTCATCGTGCTGGGCTGTGTTCTGACTTGATTGCTGGAGCAGAGTTCAGAGCTTTGCTTTGTTTCTTGATTTGTTATGATAGGTTTTTCAGCCCTTATAGATATTTCCCCTCTGGCAAACTTTTGTGGGTTTTTATCAGTCTGAATCTGTCAGTCCTGGTGATTACTTGGATACCTGTTTTGTGCTGATCAGTGGAGCTCATTTACCTGTGCTATTTGTAAGGCCTGCCAGTATTTCTACATACAGTAGTGCAACTAATCTGGGTTATTCAGAAGATCTGCTAAGAGTCTCATTACAGTTCAATTACCTGTGCTATTTAGGAGTCCTGTCAGCATGTCTCCACAGTGCAACTAATCTGGACTATTCTGAAAGCCCACCTAGCATCTCTTTACAGTTTAATTATTTATGCTATGTAGAAGTTCTGCCAGTATGTTTCCACGTGCAACTAATCTAGGCTATTCATAATATCTTCCCAGGATCTCTTTACTGTGTAAATCTCCTGTGCTATTTGGAAGACCTGTACAGCATTTCTCGACAGTGCAGTTCTTTATGTTATTCACAAAATCTGTTACTTGATAACATTTCTCCACAGTGCAAATACCTTTGCTATTTAAGAGTTATCCCTACTCTGCAAATCACCTATGCTATTTGGAAAATCTGATAACAAAAGGCAGGGTAATGATAACCACAGGCGCCACAATAAATGAAATGACAAGATGTATATATCCCTTTAAAAGGAATATGAGAAAAATATGGGGCATGTCCTCAAACAGATGATCAGAAATTCATAGTGATCCTCTCGTTCAAATGATCCCAAAGAATATCCTTTTCGTGTTTATCTCAAACAAACCATAAACATGCATGCATAGTGTAATTTTTTTTTAATAACGCAAGATGCAATGTACAGATGATAAAAACACGAATAAAATACAAATAAAATGTAAAATATGACACAAAGTGCAAGTGTGGAGAAACTGAAGGGAGAGTGTAAAAGCAATTACCAGAATTGCTTTCAGAATGGTTGGACACCAATTCTGACAAGCATGTTGTTTAATGTCCAATAGACTTCCTGGCACACCGGGTTCTACAGCACCGTTTCCAAGGTCCAAAAGATCCTCTCCACCTCTTTAGTCAAGCCACCAAAAGCAAGCCGACGTGTAGTGTCGGACTGGGGCATGTAGGGCCCACCGGGGAAATGCAGTGGTAGGGGCCTGTGTTAGGGGTGTGGCCAGTCTATAGAGGTGGTGTGGCCTGCCACCTCATTGGTTTGACTAACCATTAGAGAGTGCAACGTCTGGGCCCCTTCATAAATATACTGTATACAGTAAATTCAGCTGCTGCATGCATGATAATGTACCAGATTAATAACAGATTAATAACAGCAATGCACTTTAGAAAATACACCATAGTCCAGTATAAGGTAACATATGTATAATGTATAATTCAAGTGCGCAGTCTGGAACCTGATCCTTAGAGCAGGAGGTGGGCCCCTAGGCAGTAGGGCCCACCGGTGGTTTCCCCTGTACCCCTATGGGCCAGTCCAAGCCTTCCGACGTGTTTCCGCCCAATTCCTGGGTTTTTATCAAGGCAAAGACAGGTAAGTGAATGTGTCCTCCCTTATATAACACAGAATATCCAATCAGCAGCGCTATTGGCTGCACCTGAGTATACACAAGCTAAACTGAATCTAACACAAAATCACATAACTGGATCTCCCTTGTATCACTGATCTCAATTACACAGGGTATATGCATCTTATTCAGAGAAGATATCATTATTTCTCAAGACCTCTATATTCGTTGCCATGGTTATTATTGAAACACAAAGGATGTTGTTGCCACAATAAAACTCCGTTTCTAGGTGACACCCAGCAGGGATTTCCCCACTAATAGTATTCAAGGCCACATTACTGACAATGTCCCAAGCCAATGAAACGGACCGATTCTCCGGTCATATGACCCACGGTATTTCGGTGACGTGAGTAAAGCATCACAGTTTAGACACAATTCCAATCCAACGCAAAGGACCGAATCTATGGTCACATGATCTGCGGCACTCCAGTCACGTGACTCGTACATCACAAGTTCTCTGTCTCCAGTCCATATAATAGACGAAGTTCCGCACCACGTGACCCTCTGCATCCCAGTCACGTGAAAAGCTTGTCATAGTGGCGGCCATATTCAAGAGTGAGGAAATCACTTCATGCTTAGTGTTAGTTCCAATGGCAACGATGCTGATTTGTCACGCTCTGCATAAGATTGCCCATGCACAGATAATTATTCAAATAGGGCAAATTGAAGAAGAATATTTTCCAAGGGGCATCCATTTAATTAATGTTCATACAGTACAATTTAATAAAATACAAAGAAAATAATATTTTTTAAAACATGCAAATATATAAATGCTATATAAAACATAAAAAAACATTTAATTTCAAAGTCGGAATTTAGACCGTAGAGCTGTAAAGTATTAAAATTGTAAATAAATTTAATTTCGCTCCTAGCCAGTTGAGCTGCCAAATCATTTTTCCTCCAATTTCCCTTTACCACTTTAACCCCTGCAAATCACTTTATGTGGGCCACAGAGCAATTATAGGCAGCTTTAAAGTGATTGGAGAGTGAATGGGTCTCCAAACCCTTCTTTATATTTCTTATGTGCTCACCCAATCTTGTTTTTAATGCTCTTGATGTTTGTCCAACATAAAACAGATTGCAGCTGCACTCCACAATATATATAAAATTTTTGACATTGCATGTGACAAAATCTTCAATGGGATGTTTCTTTCCATTGATAATAATCTCTTCTATCTTGGATGTGCCACTGTTATTCTTGATCTCCCTACAACCCATGCAGGTGCCACACCTATGAAATCCTTTTGAAGTGATGTTGCTTAGGGGTTTACTTTGTGGCTGGGCACTCCTAGCCAGTTTATTAGCCAAATTTGTTGCTTTTTTATATATGCATTTTGGCTTTTTAGGTATGATTCTCCCAGTAACCGAATCTTTTTGCAGTATGGGCCAGTGTTTATTTTAAATATTTTCTATTGACCTATACTCTATATTGAAATTAGTTATAAAGGCCCACTCAAAGTCTGTTTTTTTTTGTTTTGTTTTTTTTTTTTGGCTATAAGACTTCGTTAATAAATCCTTCCGTTCAATTGAATTTACTTGTTCTAAAGCTCCTTCTATTGAAACATGATTATAATCACATGCAATGAAGTTTTCATTTATCTCCTCTGCTTGCTCATGATGCACTTGATCTACTGTGCAGTTTCTATTCAGTCTTTTAAATTGCCCACTTGGTATTGATCTAAGCCAGTTCTCATAATGACAACTTGTACTTTGAATATAGGTTTTCGAATCAGTGGGCCTTTAATATATCTTAATACACAAATTTCCATTCTCACAGTAAATGGTAATGTCTAAAGAGTCAACTTTTTTATCACTTATCTGGAAACTCAAACAGATGTTAAAAGGATTGGCATTTAAAAACGTACAAAAATCCTCCAAACGGGCACGCCTGTCCCTCCAAATAAAAAGGATGTCATCGATATACCTCCACCAGGACACCAGGTTCGCTCCAAAGGGGTTGTTACTCCAGACAAAGTCTGTTTCCCATTGTCCCATGAAGATGTTAGCATAACTTGGAGCGAACCTGGAGGTAAAAATCATCCTTGAACTTAAAATAATTATTGGTTAAAATAAACTCAACGCCTTCCTTTAAAAATTTGCATAAATGTCTATCAAGTGTGCTGTTCGCCAAGTAGGTCCCTACTGCTCTGATCCCTGCTTGATGTTCAATAATCATATACAAAGATTTAACATCTGCAGTTGCTAATATAAAATCATACTCCCATTGTACATTAGTTAATTCATTTAAAATGTCTCCTGTATCCTTTAAGTTTGATTTACTGTATCAAAACATACCAAAGGTTGCAGATGAAAATCAATCAATTCCGAAAGGTTCGCAGTAACTGAATCCACGATAGACACTATAGGTCTGCCCAGGTGATTCAAAGGATCTTTATGGACCTTCAGGAGTATATATACCACTGGAATCATGGGTTCTAAATTCAATAGAAATGGTTGTTCCCTAGCTAGAAGGGTTCCTGAATGTTCATATGTGTTCATGAGAGTGGTTAATTTAGATGGGATTGAAGCTGTGGGGTCTGCTCGTAATTTATGGTAAGTGGTTCTATCATCCAATAATTTTTTAACCTCTCCTTCATACCATTCCTTATTCATTACCACCATTCCCCTGCGGCAGGTTTGTTAAAAAGTTCTGCATTGATTTGTAAGTTCTTTAATGCCGATCTTTCTTTGAAAGTAAAATTCATTTTACTGTTACTTTGTTTCATATTCCTTATATCCTCCTGTACTAGAGAACTGAAAGTGTCAAGAAAATTTCCTTTTATGTGAGTGGGATAAAAGTAGAGATGAGCGGGTTCGGTTCCTTGAGAACCAAATCCTACCAAACTTCACTACCTGAGCCCAGATCCGAGTACGGCTCGGGTTTTCCCACCTGACTCAGAAACCAGAACGAGGCAAAACATCATCATCCCGCTGTCAGATTCTCATGGGTTTTGGATTCCATATAAGGAGCCGCGCATCGGTGCCATTTTCACTCTGGCATTGGAGAGTGTAGCGAGAGGACGTGTCTCCTTCCTCAGTGTCTGTGCGGGAGGGAAAGTGGGGTGGCGATTCCAGTGCTGTCTTGTGCTACTCAGTCCAGTGTAGTTTCTTATGCAGCATCATTCCAGTCACAGTGTTGGTGTCCTCTGCTGCCATATGTCCAGTGTAGCTGTGTAAGTCCAGCGCAGTGGTGCAGTGTTGTCCTGCATCAGTACACTGGTAGTGTCTTGTGCTGCATCAGTCCAGTCACAGTGGTGGTGTCCTCTGCTGCCAAATGTCCAGTGCTGCTGTATAAGTGCAGTCCAGTGGTGTTGTCTTGTGCTGCATCAGTACAGTGGTAGTGTCTTGTGCTGCATCAGTCCAGTCACAGTGGTGGTGTCCTCTGCTGCCATATGTCCAGTACTGCTGTATAAGTCCAGTCCATTGCAGTGGTGCTGTATTGTCCTGCATCAGTCCAGTAGTGATGTCCCTGTGCTGCTGAATAAGTCCAGTGGTACTTCCATATAAGTCCAGCGATACTGCCGTATATGTCCAGTGATACTGACATATATGTCCAGTGATACTGCCGTATATGTCCAGTGATACTGCCGTATAAGTCCAGTGATACTGCCGTATAAATCCAGTAGTACTGGCTTATAAATCCAGTCCAGTGATACTGCCATATAAGTCCAGTGATAATGCCATATATGTCCAATGGTACTGCCGTATAAATCCAGTGATACTGACGTATATGTCCAGTGATACTGCAATATAAATACAGTCCAGTGATACTGCCGTATATGTCCAGTAATACTGCCATATAATTCCTGTGATACTGCCGTATATGTCCAGTGGTACTGCCATATAAATCCAGTGGTACTGGTGTATAAATCCAGTCCTGTGACACTGCTGTATAAGTCCAGTGATACTGCCGTATATCAGTAGCGGATCTTGCCACGGGCAAGCAGTACTTTTGCCCGGGGCGCCGCCTTCCGGAGGGCGCCACACCAGGGCAAGATCCGCTACTGGTGTGTGCCCCCTGCTGCCCGCTGCCCGCTGCCCGCTGCCCCCGGCCGCTACTGCTGGGAAGGGAAACTAGACGCGTACGCGTCTAGTTTCCCTTCCTGGAGAGGTCCTTTACTGTGCGGTGCGCGATGACGTCATCGCGCAACGCACAGCAAAGGTCCTCTCCACGAAGGGAACTAGACGCTACGCGTCTAGTTTCCCTTCGTGGAGAGGACCTTTGCTGTGCGGTGCGCGATGACGTCATCGCGCACCGCACATAAATTCAGCTGTACAGGGGGCGTAAATGGCCACGCCCCCTAAAGCCGCCCGGGGCGCCACAAGCCCCGGAGCCGGCCCTGCCGTATATGTCCAGTGGTACTGCCGTATAAATCCAGTGATACTGCCATATATGTCCAGTGGTACTGCTGTTTAAATCCAGTTCAGTGATACTGCCATATACTGTAAGTCCAGTGATACTGCGTATATGTCCAGTGGTACTGCCGTATAAATCCAGTGATACTGCTGTATATGTCCAGCGGTACTGCCGTATAAATCCAGTCCAGTAATACTGCCATATATGTCCAGTGGTACTGCCACATAATTCCAGTGATACTGACATATATGTCCAGTGGTACTGCCATATAAATCCAGTGGTACTGGCGTATAAATCCAGTCCAGTGATACTGCCCTAAAATTCCAGTGATACTGCCGTATAAATCCAGTGATACTGCCGTATAAATCCAGTGGTACTGGCATATAAATCCAGTCCAGTGATACTGCCGTATAAGTCCAGTGATACTGCCGTATATGTCCAGTGTACTGCCATCTAAATCCAGTCCACTTATACTGCTGTATAAGTCCAGTGATACTGTCGTATAAAGTGGTACTGCCGTATATATGTCCAGTGGTACTGCCAAATAAATCCAGTGATACTGCCGTATATGTCCACTGATACTGCCATATTATTTCAGTGGTACTGCTGTATAAATCCAGTGGTACTGCCGTACAAGTCCAATGATACTGCCATATATGTCCAGTGGTATTGCCGTATAAATCCAGTTATACTGGCGTATATATCCAGTGGTACTACCATATAAATCCAGTGATACTGCCGTATAAATCCAGTGGTACTGGCATATAAATCCAGTCCAGTGATACTGCCGCATAAATCCAGTGATACTGCCGTATAAATCCAGTGTTACTGCCATATATGTCCAGTGGTACCGCCGTATAAATCCAGTCTAATGATACTGCCGTACATGTCCAGTGGTACTGCCATATAATTCCAGTGATACTGCTGTATATGTCCAGTGGTACTGCCGTATAAATCCAGTGATACTGGCATATAAATCCAGTCCAGTGATACTGCCGTATAAGTCCAGTGATACTGCTGTATATGTCCAGTGGAACTGCCGTATAAATCCAGTGATACTGCCATATATGTCCAGTGGTACTGCCGTATAAATCCAGTCCAGTGATACTGCCGTATAAGTCAAATGATACTGCCATGTTTGTCCAGTGGTACTGCCGTATAAATCCAGTGATACTGCTGTATATGTCCATTGGTACTGACATATAAATCCAGTCCAGTGATACTGCCGTATATGTCCAGAGGTACTGCTATATAATTCCAGTGATACTGCCGTATATGTCCAGTGGTACTGCTGTATAAATCCAGTTGTACTGGCATATAAATCTAGTCCAGTGATACTGCCGTATAAGTCCAGTGATACTGCTGTATGTGTCCAGTGGTACTGCCATATATAAATCCAGTGGTACTGGTGTATAAATCCAGTCCAGTGATACTTCCGTATAAGTCCAGTGATACTGCTGTATATGTCCAGTGGTACTGCCGTATAAATCCAGTGATACTGCCGTATATGTCCAGTGGTACTGCCGTATCAATCCAGTCCAGTGATACTGCCGTATATGTCCAGTGATACTGCCATATAATTCTAGTGATACTGCCGTATATGTCCAGTGGTACTGCCATATAATTCCAGTGATACTGCCATATATGTCCAGTGGTACTGCCGTATAAATCCAGTGGTACTGCCGTATAAATCCAGTCCAGTGGTTCTGCCATATAAATCCAGTCAAGTGGTGCTGCCATATAAATTCAGTAGTGCTGTCCTGTGCTGTATATACTCCAAATAAAAGAGTTATTAATATTGAGAATGCTGATTTATATACAGGAATGAAAAGCTATACCTTAAACACACTTTAAATGCACATTACCATGGAGCCGCTGCGGCCGCTATACCTTATACACACTCTACGTACTCTTTACGCTGTTAGCGTAAAGAGTCCCGTACTGTGTACGGACTTTGCGTACAAACGCCGCGCTGACGGTACAAAGTACACACAGTGCGTACACACCCAGAGATACACCACAAACTCTTAACAGCTATGCAATGCGATAATAATACACTTTAAACCTTAGCAGGGAAAGGAAGACACGACACCAGATTGTAATTAAACTGCTGGGTTCCGACACCACAGCATATTATTACTGAAAGGGGGTTTCAATATATACAATACAATATAACAGAATAATGGCTACAGTCAATGGTACATACGTGATTGGATTCGCCGCGCTACCCAGTCTGGTCCTCAGTCATCTGATAGATAACTTTGTGAGCCTTCTGTCTGACCAGGCCTGCAGCAGGCTCTCTTTATACAATTCTTCCAAAACCTAATACAATAGACACTGGGGTTTATTTACTAAGATTCGTATATTTCAGAATCATGTTCAAGTTCAATCGCGACTGACATCGACAGTGTAAACTTGCAACTTTTTGAATTGATTACGACTCATTTACTAAGCGTTCGTATTCGTATTTTTTCAATCTTCCGATGTCGATGTCATTCGTGCTTTTCTGCTGTTGATTGCGGCCGCGTTTGCTATTTCGCGGCCGCGTTGGGGTTTTTTTTTTACGACTGCGTCACAAGTCTGTTACGGCAGTGATTTGGAATTTGCTGCCGCGTTTTGACTTCTAAGTTTCGTTTACGTCACGCGGCCGTGATTGGTTGTATTCGTAAAGGAGGAGTGTCTGTGCATGTTACTATAAAAACGCCCCAAACACTCCGCACCTCGTGGGTTTAGCTAGTGGAGAGGAGAGAGGAAGGTGTATTTGGAGTTGGTGAGTTTGGTGGAGTTTTTGGTGGATTTGGAGAGGAGTTTGGTGATTGTTGAGTGCTGTACTGTGTGTGTTAGGAGTCTTGTGAACTTTGTAGTATTGTTTTTTCCCAGTTTGTAAGCTTTTTTGTCCTTGTTTTATTATTTCAGTCTTTTGTCATTGTTTGTGAGTGAGTGAGCGTGTGTTGGCTGTGTGGTGTGTAGTAGGAGTAGTGGAGGAGTGTGTTTTGTGTTTTCATTTTTCAGTGTTTTATGTTGTTTGTCATGTCCGACTCAGAGGTCAGTGTGGTGGCGGAGGTTAGTGAGGTGGAGGCTGGTAGTGAGGTGGAGGCTGGTAGTGAGGTGGAGGCTGGTAGTGAGGTGGAGGCTGGTAGTGAGGTGGAGGCTGGTAGTGAGGTGGAGGGGGGTAGTGAGAGGGAGGAGGTTAGTGAGGAGGAGGAGGAGGGGGTGCCTGTTGCTGGATTTTCCAGTGATAGTGATGGTGTTGTGGCTCCGCAGCCACGCACCACTACCAAGACTGGCAGGAATATAAAGTTCAGCTATGCTGAAAACATGGCGTTGGTACGTGAGCTGATGAAGCACCATCGCCAATTGTTTGGTCAGGATGCTGCCAGGGTGTCCTCCCGCAGGAAGTCTGCCCTGTGGGGGCAAGTTATACTTGCTGTAAATAGTGAGGGTGTGGTGAGGCGGACAGAGGACACGTGCCGCAAGCGATTTTACGATATTAAGCGGCGTGTCAAGGCCAAGATGGCCAAAGAGTCCAAATCTGCACGTAGAACCGGAGGTGGGCCACCTTTACGTGTAAGCTATCGGGACTGGGAGGAGCCTGTGCGGGCATTGATTCCTGGTGAGGTGGTGTCTGCTACTCATGTCCGGGATTCGGACCGACCCACGCAGGATGGTAAGTTTGTTTTGTATTATTGTTCTTAAAATGTGTGTTCAATTTCTTTAATGTAATTTTTAAAGTTTTAAGGATGTTTTTTTTTGCAAAAAACAGATTGCATGCCTATGCTCCCTTAAGGTGTGTTTGTTTTTTGAATGTGTTTTTTTGCTCCTTTTTTATTTTTTTATTTTTTTTTATAACAAAAACGTGCAGTTTTTTTTAATTATTTTTTTTTTTTTTTGGTGCAATTTTTTGCGATAATGCTTGAACATGTGTGTTTGTTTTAAAACCTCAAAATGTATTTGTTTTAAGTAAGAACTTAAAAGCGGGGCAATTTTTAAAACATTAAATTATTTTAAAATTGCCAAGTACTGAATCTCTGCAATATCTGAGTCCAAAATCTTTTAGGTATAAACTTTATTGTGTGCCACATCAAGTACATTTTGATATTCAACTAAAAATCATGAATATAGAAGCTCTTAAGCTTATTTTTTTTTTGGAAACCAAACCAAATAGATGCTTACAGTACATTAATGGTTTTCACTGGTTCATTTGACAAAAAACATGGTAATAATGTTGGGGTCACTTTTTCCACAGTCACACAGACCAGCCGCCCAGACAGGCCTCAGACCAGTCAGGATGATGGTGGTATTGCAGGTAAGTCTTCACTGTAGTCACATATTCTGAAAACACATAGAAGTACAAAATAATAATGCTAAATTTTGCACCTAGGTTCTGCTTCTGGAAGCCGACCTCCTGTAAGGCGCCCATCACAGGGCTTGGGACACTTACCCAGGAGGCCAACTAAGACACGGCGTCTTGGCTCTGATTCTGCACCTCCATCATCCCCACCCAGGCGAAGACTATCGGCAGTGTCACCCCAGCCACCACTGGCACTATTGGCGAGTTCGCAGAGTGATGAGCCCAGATCACCTCAGTTATCTGGTGAGTAAAAACATAAATTAAACACATAAGCAATAATATACACAGTACACTTAAGATGTTGTTAGTTGGTTTGGAGTTTACATGTTTTCCTCAACAAGCAATGTGATGTCACGTCTTCAATTGCTCAAGGTGCTTTATTAAAAATAGATAAGGTCTTAGTGGATGGTCTAGACAACCTATTTGTATGAAAAGAACAGATTTGAGTATACATTAAGCACACACACGTTCACATTTTTCAAAAATATGAAGACAAATAAATTTTGGGCCCAAAAAAAAAACCTATTACAGTGTTCACACATCGCCCCTGTCCAGTATGTAGATGGCTTACTTGCTCAGCTCCTCTGGACTATACAGGTAAGTAGTCTATATCGTGGTGAGGGGAGGGAATCTAACAGTGTAATGTTGTGGAGGGAAGTTAGTTAGGTGAGGAATATGCTAATTTGCCAATGTTTGCGCCTGTGTTGTTTTTTTTATCACAAAATGTTAACAATTTTTTAAGTTGCAAAAAACAAGAGCTACTAATGCAAAAATGTAGTTTTAGGAATGTAATAATGTGTTGCATTAGCCTTGACAAATTCTAAAAATTACAACATTGCATGTTGCCTACCCCATACAGAGCACAACCTGATGTCCGCCGAGGACCAGCAGGGACCAGAACAACAGCCATCCTTCACACTGCAATTAACAGCTGTGGATCCAAGCATGCCAATCCAGTTGCAGGATATACCCCAACCATCCAGCAGTCCACAACTGCCACAAGCTCCGCCCCCAAGCCAAATTCCGGACGATTTTTGGGCAAGTTGGACAAGCCAACAGGCCCAAAGCAATGCCACCCTGACCCAACATACACAACACCTTGCCAGTCTGCCCCATCATCTACCGCGTATTAGTCGCAACTCGGGCAGACTAATAGTACAAGTAGGGAGAATGGCTACCTCTATGGAGCAAATTAGGGCAGAAAACAGCCAAATGAATGCTAATTTATCCCGCATTATAGATGAACAACAGCGACATCAGCAGGCACTAGTTCAGATAATTCAACACAATCAAGTGGTGAATGAGGCCTTATCCAGGATTGTAGCCAGCCACACTGCTACAAACACTCAGCTGATTGCCAGTTTAAATAATCTGAGCAGCAATATTGCTATGATGGGTGCTCAGCAAGTTACCTCCAGCTCGGGAACCACGACCCCTGTTCAAACGCCAGTAACCTCCCCTGTCCGGCGTTCATCAAGAGCACGTGCCAGTGAGCCAGCACCCAGCACACACAAAAGAAAAAAATAACATAAAACTTTTTGTGCAAATAAATAAAAGAATTTGTTAAAAAAACACATTCCTGTGTCCGTCTCCAAAATTTAAGAAGCTGGTCTGTATGTATGTAGTTATGTTTTTCAAGGGTAATGACTGTAAATGTTTTGTTAGCATCAACTAAGCACAATGGACACACCACTATAAACAACAAACAGTAAGTAACAGAACACACAATAGAAAGTAGAGCAAAGTGTTTAGTGAAGGATAATTACAGCATAATAAAACTTACCTGTAAAATATCGCAGGATCACTTCTTGACGTACCTGCCTCCCTACAATTGTACTCACACTGTCACCAGATGTATCTAACTCCTCTGCTTGCTGACTGCTTTCTCCCTCACCATGTGCCAGATGTTGACTTAAACACAGATTATGGAGAAAACAGCAGCAGAACACAATTCGAGTCACCTTTGAGGGACTATACAACAAAAGGCCACCAGATTTATCAAGACACCGAAAACGTGACTTCAGCACCCCAAAACATCTTTCTATCACATTCCGCGTAGCCTTATGTGCATGATTATAACTGTGTTCAGCAGGAGAATCAGGTAGGGACAATGGAGTAAGGAGCCAAGAGTAGCAGCCGTAACCCCCATCACCTGAAAAACATATATAGTCAACATTAGGACATATGTTAGATTATTCTCTCACCTCCTCCAAAATCTAGGCTGTGGTTAAAAGACATACACACATAACATTTTCAACATACCCAACAGCCAGCCATCAGGCATTTGTCCCTCCTCAAATTTATCGAAGAGCGATGACTGACTGAGGATGAAGGAGTCATGGCAGGCACCAGGGTAACCTGCAACAACACTCATAATTTTTAAGTTTGCATCACAGACCACCTGGACATTAGTTGATTGATCCATATGCCTATTAGTATATATATACTGGCGGCCCTTAGGTGATCTCAGCTGAACGTGTGTGCAATCTATGGCCCCCAGCACATTGGGCATGCCAGCAAGCTCATAGAAAGCTACCCTGACAGCACTCCACTCCGACTCCTCAGTAGGGAAGCAGATTGAGGCTTTAATGTGTGGCTCCAACACATCCAAAACCTGAGTGGACATTAAATAAGCTAAGGTGAGTGTCATGTTAGGTATTCTCTACAATACTGTGGTGTTTCAACTTACACAAGCAACACTTAGCCATAACCGCATATGTATTTTTAGACTCACCTGCATCAAAGATTTTGAAAAGGTGGGCTGTGAGATCCCAATGACGTCGCCTGCCACAGCCTGGAAGCTCCCAGTAGCCATAAAGTGTAACACAGCCAGGAGTTTGTGTAGGCCTGAGACAGAGCGAGAGCGTGCTGTCTCAGGGTCTATGCCCAGTTTGACAAGGTCATACAGGTGAAAAATGTTGTTTCTATTTAGGCGGAACATCTGTATGACCCTATCATCGGACAATGCATTTAGGTTTAAACGACCTCTAAAAAAACGAGGCTGGCGCAGCCTACGCGGTACCTGGACAACCTGTTGGCCATGTTCACTTACCTGGTCCTGATTCCTGGAATTCTCATGGAGCAGTCTAACGTATCCCACAGCCAACAAAAATCCATTGCCACACACCACAGCCGCCATTTCAGAGTGAGAGAAGTTCAGAATGTGCCTGAAACACTTTTATAGGGCCAAAAAAACAGGTGTGAGTAATGGATAATTCAGTTCACATGTAAACGCGGTTTTCAAAGGCTGGCGCGTTTTTTTTTAGGAAAAAAATGCGAATCGTAATTTTTCGCGGCCGCGAAACCATTTTCGCGGCAGCAAATACAATTACGAATGGTTAGTAAATGACCGAGATTCATACTTAAACAGGCGTAATTTGACCGATGGTGTATTCATTCGTAATTTTTCACTTGGACAAGAAAAAAAATACGAATAGCCTCATCACTGCCGTGATTACTGTTTAGTAAATGACCGAGATGCCACTTAGAACAAAAAACGCCATCACGGTCAAAATCGGGAGCTTAGTAAATATACCCCACTGTGTGCTCTTCTTCCATTGGTTCGGGGGTGGGACATATCCTGTGCACCGGAGATCATTGGTCAGCTCAAGAAGTGGGCGATGGCTAGGACTTGAGATGTGGTTTCTGTTGTTTGCATCTGAGTTCCCGCCCCATGACCAGTTAAACCCATCACATTAAACCTACATAAATCTAGTATTATTAATAACTTAATGTGGTAATATATAATAATATTCTTATTCCCATCAGATTAATGTTTACGTGACTCTGAACAATATGATCCCACACATGATATGATTATCTATTTCCATCCTCGAGATATACATATATCCACATATATCCATATACACATATATATATATATATATATATACCAGCAAATAGAAAACCACAGCACTCGCCACCCCAGAAGCGGGGTGCAGTATCCGCACTCGCCACTAATAGGGTGGGGTGCATGTAGCCCATGGCCACCTACTCAAAAATATAGAAACAAAAAGTACAGCACTCACCAAAATGAGCTCAATTATCATCCCAACATTTATGGATAAATGAATAAATGGGTGGCCATGGGCTACATGCACCCCACCCTATTAGTGGCGAGTGCGGATACTGCACCCCGCTTCTGGGGTGGCGAGTGCTGTGCTTTTCTATTTGCTGGTATATTTTAGGGTTAATCCCTGGTTAACTCATTAACTGTGGCCACAAACTTTGTTCATGCACCCCAATTATCCTAAACCTGTGTCAGCTGCCCTTTAGTAATTTATCAGCCAGTGTCAGGTGACTAGTGTACCTTTTTAAAAGCCATGCAGTTCATGGCAGGTACACCTTACACCAAGTGGGCATATTTGCAGTTATATTATGTGGTACAGTTGCCAGGTTTTAATTTTGATGATTTGGTGATAGTGTAGGACCTGCATGAAGGTGGGGTACCTTGGGGCGGTATGCAGGCTTCCGTGCATTGGCCAATTCACTAACTAAACCCCCATAATTTATTCATTTATCCATAGATGTTGTGAAGATAAGTGAGCTCATTTTGGTGAGTGCTGTACTTTTTGTTTCTATATATATATATATATATATAATCCAGAACAAACGACCGGCACTCTCTCATCAAATTGCTGCAACTTTGCCGGGTGCCATACAAACACTGGTAGGTGTAATATGCAGAGAAAGTCAAACTGTCGGCACTCCAGGTGGATAAAGAAAAAGGCTGACACGTAGTGTACTAGTCAACGTTTCAGAGGCTGTGACCTCTTTTATCAAGACATAACACATAACATACAAGATAACATTTAAATAGACTCACCCAGCTGTGTGAAGACTCCCGCCGCGCCGTCCTGCTCAAAGCCGATGACGTCATCGGCGCGACCCTGCGCCGAGAGCCCGACTCGGCCGGATGGGCGTGGCTAGGTGTCCAGAGAAACCGTAACCTAGTAACACATACACAATGCATCAATACAAGTGCATCTCACCATAAAAATAAGCTGAAACCCTTACTGTATTACGACCATACTTATGGAAACTGTACTCAGATTAACATAAACAGAAGCTTGTTCAGACATAAATGAATGATTCTAGATAGTAAAATGATTACTACAAAAATGCATATCCATCAACAGATAAATCAAAAGCATCTGGCGGACAATAGAGCCTGCAAAAAAACTGCACCATTGTGACTATATGCCAGAAACTACTACTATACATTAACCAGAGATGCCCTCAATATGCTTTAGTTAAAGTGCCAATGAGATCCACTTTCTAAACATTGATAATAGGCTAGATACTACTTTATAGGAGACGGAGGAAACTGTGCACACAGTAATAAGCACCCCTATAAGGCAATAATATTTAGTAACACTATATTATCAAAGGAAACAGTTCAGGCTATGGGTCTCATTAAGACCAAAAGGTTGGACAGTCTGTAGAATATATATCCATTTTGCTTCTTTCTTGAGGAGGGCCTTCCCTCTGTCTCCGCCTCGGATCTGTGGTTTAATCCAGTCTATGATGTTGTATCTGATAGACGCCAGACTATGCTGGAACTCTTTAAAGTGCCTGGCAACTGGTTGGTCAGAGCCTCTTCCCTCCAATGCAGCACGAATGCTGGAGCGGTGTAGGGCTATGCGTTCTTTAAATTGCCTAATGCTTTTCCCTACATACAAAAGGCCACATGGGCATTTGATGTAATAGACAATGAAAGATGTGGTACAGGTAACCGGATATTTTATAGTAAAGGTCCTGCCAGATCGGGGGTGTTGAAATTTGTTGCCTTGTTCCAAACAGCTGCAGGTGGTACAACCTATGCAACGATAGTTTCCTGGTTTTTCGAGTTAAGAAATGAGTGGGTTTAGGGATGGTAAATGTAGAGGTGTCATTATGGACTACAATGTCCTTATATATTTCTACCTCGTTTGTATGAAGTTAGAATGGTACTGTTCTTTAATGACGTAAGTTCCTTGTCCCTGGTAATAATGGGCCAAATTCGTTTGGCATGTTAATTAATGGCTTTACTAGCTGTGTGAAAATCTTGTGTCCAAATGATGCTGTCCCTGTTCATCTTTTTGGGGACCAACCTGAGTGCATCCTCCTGTGAGAGGGCTGATGCCCTATTTCTAGCCTCTGTCAAAGACTTGGATTTATACCCTCTTTGTAGGAATTTGTAGAACATCTTGTCAAGGTGGAATTCGGCATCTTTCCAATCTCTACAGATTCTAATTATTCTGAGGAATTGGGAGTAGGGAAGACCCCGTTTAGAGGCTTCCGGGTGGTGACTATTTGCTTCCAACCACGTGTTACGATCTGTTGGTTTGTAGTACATGGAGGTACCTATGTTGCCATGACTATCAATCGAGATTTGAACATCCAAAAAATGGATGGTGTCCATGTTACATTCAAATGTGAATTTGATGGCCGAGTCTTGCTGGTTAATTAACTCCATGACATTATGGAACGAGTCTTCATCACCATGCCAGAGGAGCAAAATGTCATCTATATAGCGGGTAAACAGCATAATCCGTTGACCGACGTCAGGGTTATCGAAAAACAATTGCTGTTCTACCCTGCTCATGAACGTATTAGCAAAACTGGGCGCGACGCAAGATCCCATCGCGCACCCAGTCCGCTGACGATAGAATTTGCTGTCAAACAAAAAATAATTTCTTGATAGAGTCAATTCTAGCAGCTTGATAAAAAAAATCTATGTTGGGACCATCGTACTCGGATTGCGAGCATAAAAATTATTCAATAGCTTCTAGACCACGATCGTGTGGAATACTAGTGTACAGGTTCACCACATCCACTGTACACAGAAGATAATGATCTGGCAATGGAGAAATGTCCTTAAGGATGTGAATCAAAGAGGTAGTATCCTTAAGAAACCTAGGGTGTTGCTGAATAAGGGGCTGCAAATAAAAATCCAAGTATTGAGAGATGGAATAAAATAATGAATCCCGCGCCGCAATAATTGGGCGACCTGGGGGGGAAACTTGGTTTTTGTGTAATTTGGGGATCGTATAGAATACAGGAACTGTTGGCCACTCCTGTGTCAGTGCCATAGCTGTATTTTTGGTAATAAGATTATTCTCTTGGGCTTGCTGTAGAATAAGATCCAATTCTCCCTTGTACAAACTAGTAGGATCTTGAGCCAACAATTCATATGTATCTGAATTGTGCAGTTGTCTGTAGGCTTCTTCTTTGTATTGACTCAAATTTTGTACCACAACTCCCCCTCCTTTGTCTGCCGGTCGGATTATAATATCCTGGTAGCCTCCAAGATTTTTCAAAGCCACATATTCAGCTTTGGACAAATTTAAATTGCTAGTAAGCGGGTGGCAGCTGGTGTCTTCTATAAAAGAGTCCATACAGGAAGTGAAACTCTTAATACTTTTATTAGTAGAATAAGGATCAAATACAGAATTTTTGTACACTGGTACAGACTTATCCTGAGGGGGTGCGTCTTTAAAGAATTCCCTCAGTTTAAGTCGCCTATTGAATTTAAAGAGATCCACTTTATCTGTCAATGGGTCCAGGGTGTGTGTGGGAACAAATGAGAGACCTTTGTTAGGTACTCGAACTTCATCTTCGGTAAGAACTCGCTGAGATAAATTAAAAACTACGTTTTCTTGGTGGCTTTCTTGGCGCGCTTGCCTTGCGTTTTGCCCTGACCATCTGGTTCTTGGTCTTTCGCGTTGTCGTTTTTTGACCTTGTCGCTATTCCTGTAGGGGGCTTTTTTGATGCTATAGCTGAAGAGGTGCTTGCTGCTTCAGTATCTGTTGAAGATTCTTCAGGAGCTGAATTATCAGTTTCAAGGCGAAACTTCTTTGCTCTCCTTCTAAATTTCGGCACCTTCGGATAGGCTGGAGATCTATTATGCGCCCAACTGTATACTTGGTGTTGTTCGTAGTCGCGAATAACCGTGGAAAGTTTATTTTTCTTAAAATTAATGAGATCAGTGCGATACTTGGTAAGTTGTTCGGTCAGTTTAGTCTGCCAATCTGGAGTAGCTTCTGCCTGTAATTTGGGCAGATGTATCTGTTCAAACGTAGAGATTTTATCTTTCACAGCATTGAGTTCTCTCCTAGATTCTTCTATGACCAGGAGAATTAGATCAAGAGAACATTTGTTGAGGACAGCTGCCCACTTTCTGCAGAACTCTTGATTATGGCGACCGATGGTGGGAATGTTCCGGATTCTGAATCCGCGTGGAATACGCTTGTCCCGGTAATAGTCTGAAAGCGACACTCCGTGAAGAAAAAAATCAATCTCCTTCTTTTTTAATCGGAGTAGTTGAGCAGTCAATTGTTCAAATGTTTCTGTACTAGCAGTGTCCGCAATTCTTTCTGTAAAAAGAATCGCTTCTGCTTCCGTATCTGTTAGTGAGAGTTGCTCACCTATAGGCAAGGTGAAGTTACTGAAGCCTGGGACTTCTTCAATGGTGGTCATGACAATGGAGGGTAAAGCAATATGTGAACACGAAAAAAAATCCCCTCACCAGTTGATGTCATACAAAAAGTAACTGAGGTGCCTTGTCTCTGAGAACACCACAATTGGTGTCCCTATAACAATCCAGAACAAACGACCGGCACTCTCTCATCAAATTGCTGCAACTTTGCCGGGTGCCATACAAACACTGGTAGGTGTAATATGCAGAGAAAGTCAAACTGTCGGCACTCCAGGCGGATAAAGAAAAAGGCTGACACGTAGTGTACTAGTCAACGTTTCAGAGGCTGTGACCTCTTTTATCAAGACATAACACATACCATACAAGATAACATTTAAATAGACTCACCCAGCTGTGTGAAGACTCCCGCCGCGCCGTACAAAGGAGAATTGGATCTTATTCTACAGCAAGCCCAAGAGAATAATCTTATTACCAAAAATACAGCTATGGCACTGACACAGGAGTGGCCGACAGTTCCTGTATTCTATACGATCCCCAAATTACACAAAAACCAAGTTTCCCCCCCAGGTCGCCCAATTATTGCGGCACGGGATTCATTATTTTATTCCATCTCTCAATACTTGGATTTTTATTTGCAGCCCCTTATTCAGCAACACCCTAGGTTTCTTAACGATACAACCTCTTTGATTCACATCCTTAAGGACATTTCTCCATTGCCAGATCATTATCTTCTGTGTACAGTGGATGTGGTGAACCTGTACACTAGAATTCCACACGATCGTGGTCTAGAAGCTATTGAATCATTTTTATGCTCGCAATCCGAGTACGATGGTCCCAACATAGATTTTTTTATCAAGCTGCTAGAATTGACTCTATCAAGAAATTATTTTTTGTTTGACAGCAAATTCTATCGTCAGCGGACTGGGTGCGCGATGGGATCTTGCGTCGCGCCCAGTTTTGCTAATACGTTCATGAGCAGGGTAGAACAGCAATTGTTTTTCGATAACCCTGACGTCGGTCAACGGATTATGCTGTTTACCCGCTATATAGATGACATTTTGATCCTCTGGCATGGTGATGAAGACTCGTTCCATAATGCCATGGAGTTAATTAACCAGCAAGACTCGGCCATCAAATTCACATTTGAATGTAACATGGACACCATCCATTTTTTGGATGTTCAAATCTCGATTGATAGTCATGGCAACATAGGTACCTCCATGTACTACAAACCAACAGATCGTAACACGTTGTTGGAAGCAAATAGTCACCACCCGGAAGCCTCTAAACGGGGTCTTCCCTACTCCCAATTCCTCAGAATAATTAGAATCTGTAGCGATAGGAAAGATGCCGAATTCCACCTTGACAAGATGTTCTACAAATTCCTACAAAGAGGGTATAAATCCAAGTCTTTGACAGAGGCTAGAAATAGGGCATCAGCCCTCTCACAGGAGGATGCACTCAGGTTGGTCCCCAAAAAGATGAACAGGGACAGCATCATTTGGACACAAGATTTTCACACAGCTAGTAAAGCCATTATATTCTATATTCATATATATTCTACAGACTGTCCAACCTTTTGGTCTTAATGAGACCCATAGCCTGAACTGTTTCCTTTGATAATATAGTGTTACTAAATATTATTGCCTTATAGGGGTGCTTATTACTGTGTGCACAGTTTCCTCCGTCTCCTATAAAGTAGTATCTAGCCTATTATCAATGTTTAGAAAGTGGATCTCATTGGCACTTTAACTAAAGCATATTGAGGGCATCTCTGGTTAATGTATAGTAGTAGTTTCTGGCATATAGTCACAATGGCGCAGTTTTTTTGCAGGTTTCTGGCTCTATTGTCCGCCAGATGCTTTTGATTTATCTGTTGATGGATATGCATTTTTGTAGTAATCATTTTACTATCTAGAATCATTCATTTATGTCTGAACAAGCTTCTGTTTATGTTAATCTGAGTACAGTTTCCATAAGTATGGTCGTAATACAGTAAGGGTTTCAGCTTATTTTTATGGTGAGATGCACTTGTATTGATGCATTGTGTATGTGTTACTAGGTTATGGTTTCTCTGGACACCTAGCCACGCCCATCCGGCCGAGTCGGGCTCTCGGCGCAGGGTCGCGCCGATGACGTCATCGGCTTTGAGCAGGACGGCGCGGCGGGAGTCTTCACACAGCTGGGTGAGTCTATTTAAATGTTATCTTGTATGGTATGTGTTATGTCTTGATAAAAGAGGTCACAGCCTCTGAAACGTTGACTAGTACACTACGTGTCGGCCTTTTTCTTTATCCGCCTGGAGTGCCGACAGTTTGACTTTCTCTGTATGTATATATATATATATATATATATATACATACACACACACACACACACACACACATTCTACTGCTATTACAATTTTTTAGGAATTATATATATATATTATACATACTGTCAAAGTCAGAAAAATATCACGCTGCACATTGCCATATATGCACCTCATGCGTGTGCCCGCTGCACGTGCATGAGCCCTCCCGTGCGTGCGTATACTTGCGGTCACGTGCACTCGCAGGCGCGCAGTAGGCGCATTTACGGTAGAGTTTGTGTTCGTCTAGCGGGCGACTCAATCGTAACATATTTTAGTCATATAATGTATTTTGTAGATTATGGTCCCTTTGATAGAATCTGAAAGTTTAGTTAATATAGCATGTTCGGGGACAAAGAGATTCCTCTTTGTTTGATACGAAGGGTCAGACAGGGGTTACACAGTGGTGTTTAGTATCCATCAGAAGAGAATATAATTAGCAATATTCCGGTGTTGGTTTGAAGCGGATTACTCGCTCGTGCGTATAGTTATGGACATAAGAAGTTTATGGACATTTACTATATTTGCACTTTATTACCCATGCGGCGGGAAACCCAGTTTCCCTCCCACCTGAGCAGTTTGAAATAGTCACAGCCCACCTGTATGAACCAACCTATGACCTTTTGTTATAATGCGGAGACGGATTCCTGTGTCCAATGAACAATAAGAATGTAGGGACCATTGTACTGTACTGTGTGTAAGTGTATATAAAGACTGTTAGGCGCCGGGGTCCGCTCGTCGGTGCGGCCCGGCGCCTAGCAACCAGGGACGCCATGCGCGTACAGCCGCCGGCTCCCTGGCAACGCTAGACGCCGGGCGCACGGAGCCGCACGGACCCTAGCAACGGGGACGCCACTGGCGGACCGCGTTCCCCGTTGCTGGGTCCATTTAAATTAATAGGGCACCTGTTTCCTGGCCGTGCAGCAAGGCAGCTGCACGGCATTTAATCCAATCAGCCTCTGAACTGCTGATTGGAGGACTCCCTGTTAAGTACACTTCCTGGGCTTCTCACAGACGCCGGTAATAGCTTCCTGCATGCTGTATCTGTTTGCTGAGAGTGTTTCCAGTCCTGCTGTACCCGGTCGTTCCTGTCCTCAGTTGTCCTGTACTCGGAAGTCGTCATCTGTTCCTGGAGTCCTGACTGAGCACCTTTAAACATCCAGTGGTGTTCGTGAGTCACGGCGTAGCCGTGTGTTGCGGCTTGGCCGCTTTATTACTTATTATTTATCATTTGTGTTCCAGAGCTTTTGCGGAGGATTCCGCTCCCACAGATCCACTCTGGTATCCAGCGGTGCTGGGTAGGAGTAACGGACTAGTGGATTTTGGTTGTCCTTTTATCTGGCGGTTTTTCCGCGCATACTTCTGGTTTGGTTAGTTAGCTTGTTGCCCCTGGCCTGTTGTCAGTCAGAGGTCCTCTTGTCATCATCCTGCCTCGGATTTCCCTTTGTCTCTCACTAAGACCGGGGGGCACCGGAGTTGGGCAGACATAATCCGCCTTTCAAACGTGGCTGCCAGGGGCTCAAGAAACCATAGTCTCGCAAGGGATTTTCGATAGCACGGGTGAGACAATAGAGTTAGGGCGCCAGGGGCAACTAGTCTTTCTAGCTCCCGTAACGAGCATTCCCCTTCCAGTACTCTGGCCATTGTCATTAGATCTCCTCCGGTCAGGAGTACTGGAATCATAACATTATTACCGGCCATACCAAAACTTAAAATTAAACAGGGTTTGATTTTTTCCTTATTCAGTTTTGTAAGAGTTATCGGCCTCATGAATCCCACAGGTTTAGGGCCAAATCCTGGCCAGCTCCTAGTCAGCCAGATTCAAGAACTTACTCAGATGGTTCAGGATCTTTCCCTTCGGGTGAAGTCGCAGGAAGATCTTTTATGAACTTCCCCGAGGGTAGTCTCTGAACCAAAAATGCACTTGCCTGACCGTTTTTCTGGTGATAGGAAGGAGTTTTTTAATTTTAAAGAATCCTGTAAACTTTATTTTCGTTTAAGACCGATCTCCTCAGGTACTGAATCTCAGCGGGTCGGAATTATTATTTCTTTGCTCCAGGGGGATCCTCAGACCTGGGCTTTCGGTTTAAAAGCAGAGGATCCGGCATTGTTGTCAGTAGACGCCTTTTTGGGGTCTTTAGGGCTTTTGTATGATGACCCTGATAGAGAGGCATCCGCTGAGAGTCAGTTACGCGCTCTCAGACAGGGTAGAAATCCTGCAGAGGTTTATTGTACAGAATTTCGCCGTTGGTCGAACGACTGTGGCTGGAATGACCCAGCCCTGCGCAGTCAGTTTCGCCTCGGCGTATCTGAGTCTATAAAAGACAGTCTCCTTCAGTATCCCGCTCCTGAGACTCTCGATAAACTCATGGAGCTTTCTATTAAGATTGATCGTCGTCTCAGAGAGCGGAGGGCTGAAAAAGGAGCACCTGTCAGGTCTACTCCATGTGTATTTTCCATTCCTGAGGACATAGAGGAGCCCATGCAGATGGGTCTCTCTCGGCTGTCTCCAGAAGAAAGAGCCAGAAGGCAAAACTCTGGTCTTTGTTTGTACTGTGGGGGTAAGGGACATTTTGCCCGTAATTGTCCGAACAAGTCGGGAAACGCCTCGACCAAGTGAATTGTGAGGGGGTTCACTTTGGTCTGCAGCTTATCTCCTCGAATAACTCCCTTTTAGTCCCAGCTAAAGTTTCCTTTGGCAGCCTCAGTTCTTCGGTGTCGGCTTTTGTTGACAGTGGAGCTGCAGGGAACTTTATGGACTTAACGTGGGCCAAAGCCTTAGGTATTCCTCAGTTAGCCTTGGGTAGGTATATCACCATGCATGGTTTAGATGGGAGTCCCTTGTCCAATGGGGTTATTTCCCTCCGTACACCCCCTATACTACTTACGGTAGGAGCTCTTCATTCCGAAAAGATCGAGTTTTTCCTTACCCATTGCCCAGCAGTTCCAGTGGTTCTGGGTCACCCTTGGCTGGCCTTTCATAATCCCATCATTGATTGGCAGTCGGGGGAGATTTCACAATGGGGTACCATCTGTAATAAGGAATGTATTACGTTTCCCGTCAGAATAGCTGCTGCCATTCCCGAACTCATTCCTGTGGAATACCAGGACTTTGTTGATGTGTTTTCCAAGGGCAATGCGGACATTCTGCCTCCCCATCGGCCTTATGATTGTGCTATTGAGCTAATTCCTGGTGCCACATTGCCAAAGGGAAGGTTATATGCATTATCCGGGCCAGAAACTGCGGCCATGAATGAGTATGTTAAGGAGAGCCTAGGGAAAGGATTTATCAGGCCATCTAAATCCCCTTTAAGTGCAGGCTTCTTCTTTGTGGAGAAAAAAGATGGATCACTCAGACCTTGCATTGACTTTAGAGCCCTGAATAAGATCTCAGTTAAAAATACTTACCCTCTGCCGCTGATTTCTGTCCTCTTTGATCAGCTGCGTTCGGCTGTGATTTTTCCTAAAATTGACCTGAGGGGAGCGTATAACCTCATCCGAATCAAGTCGGGAGATGAGTGGAAGACGGCTTTCAGTACTCAGTCGGGTCACTACGAGTATCTGGTGATGCCGTTTGGCTTGTCTAACGCTCCGGCAGTTTTCCAGGATCTCATTAACGATGTGCTCCGTGATTTTCTAGGAAGATTCGTGGTCGTTTACTTAGACGACATCCTGATCTATTCTGACTCAATTGAACAACATGTTACCCAGGTGCGTCAGGTTCTTCAAAAATTACGTGAAAATCACCTATATGCCAAGCTGGAGAAGTGTGAGTTTCATGTCACGGAGGTATCCTTTTTAGGGTACATTATTTCCCCTCGGGGATTCTGTATGGAACCTAAGAAGCTCCAAGCCATCCTTAGTTGGGCGCAACCCACCAACTTAAAAGCAATTCAGCGCTTTTTAGGGTTTGCGAATTATTATAGAAGATTTATTCATTCTTTTTCCGACCTGGTTGCTCCCATTGTGGCACTGACTAAGAAGGGAGCGGATCCTACCAACTGGTCACGTGAAGCTGAGTTATCCTTTCAGGCCTTGAAACAAGCTTTTGTCTCAGCTCCAGTCCTCAGACATCCCAACCCAGAATTGCCCTTCATTGTTGAGGTTGATGCCTCGGAGGTTGGAGTGGGGGCTATCCTATCTCAGAAGGATCCGGACTCTCTGGAACTACATCCTTGTGCCTTTATGTCCAGGAAATTCTCATCTGCTGAATCCAACTACGATGTTGGTAACCGGGAGTTACTGGCTATTAAATGGGCTTTCGAGGAGTGGAGGCATTGGCTTGAGGGAGCAACACATACCATTTCAGTATTGACTGACCACAAAAATCTTCAGTACATCGAATCAGCTAAGCGGCTGAATGCCCGGAAGGCTCGTTGGGCTTTATTTTTTACTCGTTTCAAGTTTATTATCACTTTTAGGCCAGGTTCCAAGAATACCAAGGCGGATGCCCTGTCACGCAGTTTTCTTCCAGTTCATAATAACAGTCCTGTTACTCCCATACTTCCGTCTTCAGTCATTTGGGCAGGCCTCACACAAGATTTGTTTACCCAGTTAAAGCAGCTTCAACATCAAGCTCCTGGAAATACTCCTGCTGGTCGTCTTTACGTCCCTGAGTTTTTGAGAGCTACTGTTTTGACTGAGTTTCATGATAGCAAAGTTGCCGGGCATCCGGGGATCTCTAAGACTTTGGAATTAGTCTCCCGCTCAGTATGGTGGCCTGGTCTTTCTAAAGACATTAAGGAGTTTGTTTTTTCTTGTCAGGTCTGTGCACAGCATAAGGTTCCCCGTTCCTTGCCTATCGGGCAACTTATGCCCTTAAATGTTCCTCCTAGGCCATGGTCTCATATTTCCATGGATTTTGTGGTAGACCTCCCTCTGTCAGCCGGATTCCGAGTCATATGGGTGGTAGTGGACCGTTTTAGCAAGATGGCCCATTTCATTGCTCTTCCCCGACTGCCATCTGCCCAGGGATTGGTTGTTTTGTTTCTCCGCCATGTTTTCAGACTTCATGGGTTGCCCACTGATATTGTTTCTGATCGGGGTCCACAATTCATTGCACAATTCTGGAAGTCTTTTTGTGCCTCATTAAAGATGAAATTGTCTTTAACATCCGGCTATCATCCCCAATCCAACGGGCAGACCGAGCGAGTTAATCAATCATTAAAACAGTATTTGCGTTTGTACTCAGCCAAACTCCAGAATGATTGGTCCAAGTTTCTTCCTTTGGCGGAGTTTGCTTACAACAATTCTTGTCATTCCTCCACTAATGTGTCTCCATTCTTTTCAGTTTTTGGTTTTCACCCCAGAGCTAATTCTTTTTTCCAACATTCCTCTGTTTCCTCGCTAACCTTAACCTCTCATCTCAGAGTCATTTGGAAAAAAGTGCACCTTGCTCTCAGAAAAGCGGCATTTCGAGAGAAAAAGTTTTCTGACAGGCTCCGGCGTCCTTGCACTTTTAAGGTGGGAGACAGGGTATGGTTGTCGACTCGTAACATTAGACTTCGACAAACCTCAGCTAGATTGGGCCCCAAATTTATTGGACCATTTCATATTATTAAAAAAAATCAATCCAGTTGCTTTCCGGTTACGTTTACCAAGAGCTCTCCGAATCGGAAATACGTTCCATTGCTCCCTGTTGAAACCATACGTTTCTTCCAGTAGATTTCCTCTGAAGATCTCTCAGGGGAAATCACCAGTAGATGTACAGGGACATCAGGAGTTCTTGGTGGAGAAGGTTCTCGATTCCAAATTGTCCCGGGGTCGGCTTTATTTTCTGGTGCACTGGAAGGGCTATGGTCCAGAGGAAAGGTCTTGGGTCCTGGATAAGGATCTCCATGCCCCGAGGCTCAAGAGGGCATTTTTTCGGGAATTTCCTCGGAAACCTGGCTTTAGGGGTTCCTTGACCCCTCCTCAAGGGGGGGGTACTGTTAGGCGCCGGGGTCCGCTCGTCGGTGCGGCCCGGCGCCTAGCAACCAGGGACGCCGTGCGCATACAGCCGCCGGCTCCCTGGCAACGCTAGACGCCGGGCGCACGGAGCCGCACAGACCCTAGCAATGGGGACGCCACTGGCGGACCGCGTTCCCCGTTGCTGGGTCCATTTAAATTAATAGGGCACCTGTTTCCTGGCCGTGCAGCAAGGCAGCTGCACGGCATTTAATCCAATCAGCCTCTGAACTGCTGATTGGAGGACTCCCTGTTAAGTACACTTCCTGGGCTTCTCACAGACGCCGGTAATAGCTTCCTGCATGCTGTATCTGTTTGCTGAGAGTGTTTCCAGTCCTGCTGTACCCGGTCGTTCCTGTCCTCAGTTGTCCTGTACTCGGAAGTCGTCATCTGTTCCTGGAGTCCTGACTGAGCACCTTTAAACATCCAGTGGTGTTTGTGAGTCACGGCGTAGCCGTGTGTTGCGGCTTGGCCGCTTTATTACTTATTATTTATCATTTGTGTTCCGGAGCTTTTGCGGAGGATTCCGCTCCCACAGATCCACTCTGGTATCCAGCGGTGCTGGGTAGGAGTAACGGACTAGTGGATTTTGGTTGTCCTTTTATCTGGCGGTTTTTCCGCGCATACTTCTGGTTTGGTTAGTTAGCTTGTTGCCCATGGCCTGTTGTCAGTCAGAGGTCCTCTTGTCATCATCCTGCCTCGGATTTCCCTTTGTCTCTCACTAAGACCGGGGGGCACCGGAGTTGGGCAGACATAATCCGCCTTTCAAACGTGGCTGCCAGGGGCTCAAGAAACCATAGTCTCGCAAGGGATTTTCGATAGCACGGGTGAGACAATAGAGTTAGGGCGCCAGGGGCAACTAGTCTTTCTAGCTCCCGTAACGAGCATTCCCCTTCCAGTACTCTGGCCATTGTCATTAGATCTCCTCCGGTCAGGAGTACTGGAATCATAACAAAGACAAGCCGACCTGGGCCAGCTCTCTACTCTTCTCAACGGTTCTCATCACTGATAATCGGGAGCTGGATATCCAGGAAGGCGCATGCGATTGTTTCCCCTTGTGCGTAAGTTCTCTGCAACCATATTTATCTCCTATTTTGTTGTAAGCCATTCTCTCTCTCCTTCCCCCTTTAAATGTAATTGTGTCTTTGTTGTATTTTAACGTGTAGTAACTCGGTTAGGTATTTTATGTTAGTTTGGTAGTGTATAACTTGTATTGTGTATTCTTTTGCGATTGAACGTTCATTCTCTCCCTTAAAAGGTGTTAGACCCTTAGACCGGTATTTGAGTGTTTATTAGATTGCTAAAGGGTTCTCAGAGCGTAAGAATCGCTCATACAGCTTTTAAACTAACAAGGTTACACTGTGTTGCATTTACACCTTATCACTGCACAAAGGTTTACAATTTAAGTACATTGTTTATGATATTGTTACAAAGGTTTAACTCTGTGAGCGTCAGCGCCGCTCGTGATCTCCTCGTGGTCTCGAGCGTCCGCTACGCTGATAGCGTATCATTATGTTAGTCGGCAGCCTATAGCGTGCTTGCCTTTACGCTTTAAGCCGTGAGCGAACGTGCCGCTCGTGCGTCTCGCCCACGGCTAAGCGTTTGTACGCTACGTGCGTACTCTTACGGTATTCCATACGCCAATTGCGTACTGTGTTCATTAACCTTTTAGAGTGTTTAATATAGGATATATATTATAGGTTTTAACAATTGGGGACTCGCCCGCTCTTCACATATCTGCACTAGGTAATTCCAGCAGACATTATTGGTCAGCAAAAGGCGGGAGGTAATATTCCTCATAGTGCTGACCAGATAAGCGTCTGCTTCGCTTAGTAAGGAGTGCTGAAGGAATCCGGAACCGGAAGGTAGGAACAGTACGTTATTGTCTTTTAAAACCTGTTTAGTTTCTGTTTTGCGAACGTACGCATAAGCACACACACCTGTATTTCGTGTTTAGCATTATTTGTCCGTACCTCATTCTCCTGATTGCCACACACTAGTGATAAACGTGCTGAGACATTTGTTGTTATTAATAGTTAAAAGATAAAAAAGTAATATTTAAGGGAATAATTGTAAAAGGCACGCACACAATCTCGCCTAGAATACAAGGGAGATTTGAGTGGTGTTCAGTGAAGGATTACTGTTAAAGATCATTCACATTGATAAACGTGTAGTGTTTTACTGTGGACGTACTTGGTCTGCGTACACGTGTCCTTACAAGGACAGGGCGTACGCAACGCAAGGGTCGACGCACGGAGCGTATATCATGGAGCGTACGGATACGCCCACATAATACAAACCGCACGATAGTATTGTTTTAATAGGCGATAAGGAAGTAACGCGAAAATAACACAAATCTATCTCAAATCCAAAAGTTTAAAGTTAAAAGAAAAAGACTTTCTCTGTTGTAATTCTTCTGGGTTAGACTATTACTGAATAAAAGGAATTCTGTACAGAAATAAAAGTGTTCGAATGTAAGAGTGTGTATATATAAGATTTCTCTTTTATTACGGAAGTGGGAACCATAAGCCAGTAGAAAGAGGTACACCAGCGAGAGTGATAGCGTGGGGTGGCTTGGGAGGCGTCCCTTGTTAATCTCGACATATTTATGAGCAGTAGAGTCTGCTGTACATAACAGACCAGGAGGTCAAGGACCAGGAGGTTCAGGTACAGCAGACTAGAAGTAGAGAAGCACAACCGAAGAGGGTTGGTGCGAGACCCATATAGGCCAAAGAAGCTCATTGCTGAAGGAATTCGCAGCCGAAATTTTCGATTCCACTGATCGTTCCGCACATAAGATTAGTTGCTTGTGTGCAGATACGATTGTACCGCATGTGATTGTGTGCATTAGCGTGTCTTGAATTCAGAAGAACGCTACTTGCACATTGTTAACGTGATTTGTGAATTTTTTTTTATTTTAAGGGAAGTAGCCTGATCACTCAGGGACATTCCAGCGACTGATACTTGCTGGGGAGGGTAAGACACTCCCACACGCCCGAGCAAGTAGACGTACTTAGGTGCCCTAGGTTGGGTACGGAACCTCTGGGAACTTTGGTCGCCGTATTGGCCAGCGTGGGCGGAGTTAAGTGGGCGGACCTCGTTGCAAAACCCCCACCGCAGCCTTACCCCGGACATCTTGGTTTTCTGTAAGGGTTGCCGAAGACCCTGATTTGAAGTCAGAGGTAGTGAAAGCAGCACCTGCAGAGATGGGGGCCATTTGTTCAGGTAAGGGGCGATCAACCCAGGTTCAGGTTGATTTGAAACCGATCAATCAGGTCGGCAAGGTCATGTGTGAGAAATCAGATCAAGATGGTCGTCACACAGAAATTTTATGCAATGAATGGGAAAGGATGACTGTGCATGACGGGGAGAAGTTTCCCCGGGTAGGTAGTTTTAACCCAGAAGTATTACAGAATTTATGGAGAAGAGTTTGCCTGATTAAATCTTCAAAAAGGCGTATTAGACATTATGATGATTTAAAATTGTGGCAGCAGGAAAGTGAAATGCAAAGAAATTTAACTTACATATCTGACTCTCATCTTGGGAAGAGAGACATGGCAATGGAGAGGATTATGGCTGCAGAGAATGGCGCAATGGTGTACGATAAAAATGCACTTAGTAACTGTATCAAGAATGAAATTAACAAATGTAATAATGTTTATAAAAATGAAAGTGTAAAAATTACAAATATTAACCTGTGCAAGTCGCACCCCATGTCAAACTTCCCTCAGGACTACAAGCAAGAAAGTGAGCCCAGCACGATGTCTGCACCTTTTCCAGCAGCCATCACACAAGACATCCAGGTGGACGCGACCAAATCGGTAAAGGCAGTAATCAAACCCCCTAACGGAGGGTCAGGTGAGGTCGTGTCCACAGGTACGTACGGTGTTATATATCACGCACAAACAAATGTACCCCATATTGTAAGACCAACACAAGGTGATGTAATTGAATTTAGTCCTGTCAGAGTGATCACAGTCCCCAATGGGAAGACTGACGATCAGGGAATCATTCCCGTCAAGGACAGTGCAATGCGCCGTCCCTGGTCCCGGACAGAATTGAGATCAATCATGTCTGAATTCCCTGATCCCAGGGAAGATTTAGTTGCATGTCAGAGGTTTATTAAAGAACTAGGAAACTCCACAGAACCCACCAACAAAGATTGGCGGACAGTGCTGAGGGCATGTTTGCCCTCCAGTGTTGACCCTGCGAAATTTATTGCTGATTGTAAATTAGACACAGAGGTACCTTGTACGGAGGAACACAATCAGGAATGTATTAAGCAGATCAACCGACAGTTAGAAATATATTTCCCAGCCATTGTCGAGTGGAACAAAATCTTCTCCATAAGACAAAACGAAGGGGAAAGTACTTCTAATTATTTCCACCGGGCATTGCAGGACATGACTAGGTATACAGGTATAGAAAACATCGAAACAAGTGCACCGCACAGAGAAGTAGCAGTATCTGTGCTAATGGATGGTTTAAAGGAAGTGTTGAGAGCAAGGATACGGACCACCAATCCATACTGGGGAGATAAATCAGTAACTGCATTAAGGGACTCTGCCATTGGGCATTAGCAAAACATCATCAAGCACAGGGAAACAAAGAAGCCCCAGATCCCTGTGGGTAAGCCAAAGGTTAAAAGGTGTTACAACTGCTTAAGGGAAGGTCATGTTGCACGAGATTGTAGGTCTAAAAACACACACAAGGTATATACACCCCCTAGACAACGACATGACCATAATAGTCAAAGAACCAGGGAAACACAGGAAGAGCGGTTGATGGCGATGGGCATCCAAGCATTAGAGGAGACATCAAATCGACCGAAACCCCAGGCCACTGGCACATGGAGGAAGCCAAGGGTTTGTTATCGTTGTAAAAGAGAAGGGCATTATGCCAGCAACTGCAACAGCCCACATAAAGTCAGACCCCCTAGACATGAATATGAGCAAAGTTATGACACACCAAATTATAATCAGGGATCACATAGGAAGAATTTTGGGCCACACCCATGATATGTAGTCAGGAGAGGTGATAATTAGGACTGATGGTAAGCCTGAGGTAACAGTTAATAAATTGGGAGGTCATTCCCTGAAGACACAGGAATGACCGGGTAAAATTTGTAATGTATCTGTAAAAAATGTTTTTTTCTCTCCCCATCTCTGACGGTTATCGGTAGGACTCAAACATTACATAGCTACTTGGTCTTTGCAGAAGTCTACCAAACCCCAGCATGACCTACCTATCCTGGCCAGATACAAAGGGTGGAGTTTGGAAATGCTGGTGGGAGGGACTGCGCAAAGATACCATTGGACATGTAGGTGTGACAGCCTGATGATGAACGGAAGAACTGACAATGTTTTTGTTTTTTGTTTTTTCTCTCCTGAAAAAATGTTTGAAAAATGATTTTTTTTTCTGTTGTTGTTTATTGTTGATTTATGTGATGCATATATATATGAACGGTTCTCTCTCTCTCGTTGTTTTTTTCTCTCTCTCTTCTTTCTCATGTTCTCATAACGTTACAGATGGTATGTCACACATCAGTTGGATAAATGGTAATGCAAGATTTATTTTCCTTACAGAAAGAGCATTGAGCTAGAAGAAATATTGTATCACCAGAATGTTTAGAAGACTGAGAGACAGCACCTTTGAGATGACAGCAGAACAAGAAGAACAACAAGACTAGAGAACTAATTATCGTAACAAGTTTCTCTCCCCCTCAAACTGTTTTTCTGTACCCCCATTACAAATCTCTCCTTTTCTCCTCCTGTAAGATGGACTTGCCCCAAGAGACTGTGATACGGATTTTCCTGTTGACCATGATGTTGACCAGAGCAGTCTGTTTCAGTGAGAGTACCAGTGAGGTCGAGAAAGGATCCAGAAAGGTTCTGATGACAGAGACAGAGGCGTAGATTTCCAATAGAAGCACAATCACAGAGCAAAGGCGAGTACCGGAAACGATCTAGCAGCCATGTTATTTGTAAACATTGTGAAGGATTGTTAGCTGAAGAAAATTGCATCTGTAGGCATTGTGATAACTTAGTTGAGGATGGGTGCATCAAGAAATGTCAGTCCAGTTTTAACATTAACATGGACCGGCATCCATTGGGTGACTATCACTCATTAGTGGGTAAGGTGTTAAACCAAGCAGACTGTTGGGTATGCTCTCAAGTACCTCAAGGTCACAGCAAGTCAGGACTAGTACCATTTCCTTTAACGATGGGGGAGGTACTTGAGTTAAGTGGTGGGAGACCGGTGGACAAGAGGTTTAATATCTCTAGTCCTCCTAGTTTGAAGCTCCACCAATATCATGTGGATAGGTCCTTAGTGTGTTTTAACATTTCCAATCCCCGAAAGCCGGGAAATTGGGAAGTGACATGGAAAAACAAAACCATGACCTTTTCATACAGAGCCGATAGAATGCCTACAGATAAAGAACTTATACGCCACATAGCCGATAGTGGAAAATATTTCCGATATAGGTATACCCTAGGAAGTAGGACCATGAGAGTTGGAGAAGTATCACCAGGATACTGTGCACATATCATATAACCGGATACGTGTACTAGACAGATGGGAGAATTAGGGTTAGGAGAGTCCACATGGAAAATGTGTAACATGGTAATGACATATTCAGTCCCATTTGTTCTCCCCGATGATGCATATTTCATATGCGGGAGAAAGGCGTATGAGCAGCTTGCCCCAAACTCAGAGGGATTATGTTATATTGAAAAAGTACCGCCTGAAGTAATGACTGTATCGCATAACAAAATTGATTTGATTTACGACCCAACCATTGAAACCACGCTGTGATAAAAGGTGATTCCACGACCTGTTTCTTTCACCCGTTTCTCCTTTGTTTTCCTCCAAGGTACAAAGACATCCGCTTGGAAGAAGAATTTGACAACCTTTTACACAGACAACTGATGGACTATGCCATAGACCCCCCATATCCCTAGTAACTTTAATTTTACGCTAGCCCAACATTTTTTGTAAGTCTATGGACATTGAAAAAGCTTTTTGCACACCGTTTATAGCAAAAGCATCGGGAGACTACAGTCAACATGTACATCGAGACAAGACAAGACAAGACACAAGACAAGACCTCAATCGGCAAATGTATATTAAACTCACATAGTTTATGACTGCATTTACCATAATTGCTTCTTATCTTCATCTCTACAACCTTCAGGTAATGACACACATAGTCGACAGGGAATATAGGCACAGATATCAGCACTCACATATCCCCCTATTCATGTATCATCAACTAAAATGTTGCAACCAAAAGCCGAAAAGAGCTCGGTAAAGTTTGACAGCCCATCCACAGACCCGTACCACGGGATAAGAAGGAATTCAAATGTATACTTCGCAATACCTCGAAGCTTGATTTAAAACACGTACGGCACGATGATACATGACCCCCCAAACATGGATTCATACACACATGCTTCTGCTATCTCACTAGGTCATACCCTTTTACTACCTTCTTCTCTCCTCCCCTACCCAATCATAGAAATGTATTATACATGACATATATTTTTCTCTTTTTGAACTGTTTTAGGAAGTGGCAGTTATTGGTGACTGCCAAAGGGTGGACTGTCAAAGTCAGAAAAATATCACGCTGCACATTGCCATATATGCACCTCATGCGTGTGCCCGCTGCACGTGCATGAGCCCTCCCGTGCGTGCGTATACTCGCGGTCGCGTGCACTCGCAGGCGCGCGGTAGGCGCATTTACGGTAGAGTTTGTGTTCGTCTAGCGGGCGACTCAATCGTAACATATTTTAGTCATATAATGTATTTTGTAGATTATGGTCCCTTTGATAGAATCTGAAAGTTTAGTTAATATAGCATGTTCGGGGACAAAGAGATTCCTCTTTGTTTGATACGAAGGGTCAGACAGGGGTTACACAGTGGTGTTTAGTATCCATCGGAAGAGAATATAATTAGCAATATTCCGGTGTTGGTTTGAAGCGGATTACTCGCTCGTGCGTATAGTTATGGACATAAGAAGTTTATGGACATTTACTATATTTGCACTTTATTACCCATGCGGCGGGAAACCCAGTTTCCCTCCCACCTGAGCAGTTTGAAATAGTCACAGCCCACCTGTATGAACCAACCTATGACCTTTTGTTATAATGCGGAGACGGATTCCTGTGTCCAATGAACAATAGGAATGTAGGGACCATTGTACTGTACTGTGTGTAAGTGTATATAAAGACAAGCCGACCTGGGCCAGCTCTCTACTCTTCTCAACGGTTCTCATCACTGATAATCGGGAGCTGGATATCCAGGAAGGCGCATGCGATTGTTTCCCCTTGTGCGTAAGTTCTCTGCAACCATATTTATCTCCTATTTTGTTGTAAGCCATTCTCTCTCTCCTTCCCCCTTTAAATGTAATTGTGTCTTTGTTGTATTTTAACGTGTAGTAACTCGGTTAGGTATTTTATGTTAGTTTGGTAGTGTATAACTTGTATTGTGTATTCTTTTGCGATTGAACGTTCATTCTCTCCCTTAAACGGTGTTAGACCCTTAGACCGGTATTTGAGTGTTTATTAGATTGCTAAAGGGTTCTCAGAGCGTAAGAATCGCTCATACAGCTTTTAAACTAACAAGGTTACACTGTGTTGCATTTACACCTTATCACTGCACAAAGGTTTACAATTTAAGTACATTGTTTATGATATTGTTACAAAGGTTTAACTCTGTGAGCGTCAGCGCCGCTCGTGATCTCCTTGTGGTCTCGAGCGTCCGCTACGCTGATAGCATATCATTACGTTAGTCGGCAGCCTATAGCGTGCTTGCCTTTACGCTTTAAGCCGTGAGCGAACGTGCCGCTCGTGCGTCTCGTCCACGGCTAAGCGTTTGTACGCTACGTGCGTACTCTTACGGTATTCCATACGCCAATTGCGTACTGTGTTCATTAACCTTTTAGAGTGTTTAATATAGGATATATATTATAGGTTTTAACAATACATACAAACACATACATCTCCAAGAGTTCAGACTATGAATTTTAATATCTCAGATTTCTAAATGTCTGGCTTGTATTCTTGTTAGTTATTGCTAATTGAGTTTCTCGCAGCTTCGGTTCCTGGGTATTGTCCCTTCGTTTGTTTTTGTCTTCAGGTGAGACAATGACAATCCAGTACTTATTGTTTTAAATAGAAACTCGGCTACCCTAGTAAACAAAGGTGTTTGCCTTCTTCATAGAATTTCAAAGCTTAGTGTAAATAAGGCCATTGTATTTTAGTCTCTGGGAGTTTTAATTTATGTGTGACCGATCTTCATGCTATTTAGAAGAAAAAGCAGACAGTGTGGGATTTATACAATATATAGATTAGATTTATGACATATCTTTGTGGCTTTTCCATGAGAGTACAAATTCCACTGTAATTACTCATACCACGCTCTAATGCACAGGACCGCGGGAGCAACCATACTCAATTTGCGAACATGTGCAATCACAGCCGAACACGCACGCACACGGAGGCCATCTATGTGTAGTTTGTACTTGATGTGTGTACTGCAATATTTTTCGACTTTGACAGTCCACCCTTTGGCAGTCACCAATAACTGCCACTATCTAATCAATAAACAGAAAAATATCTACACAATATCTACAGAAGTTTGGATGGTCGGGGAAGAGTTGTAGGTGGGACATGTATGACCTAGTGGGATAGTAAAAAGCATGTATGTATGAATCCATGCCTGAGGGGCATGTATCATCGTGCCGTATATGTTCTAGATAAGCTTCGAGGTATTGCGAAGTATACATTAAATCCTTCTCATCCCGTATTAAGGGTCTGTAAATCGGGCAACAAACACTACCGAGCTCTTTTTGGCTTTTTTTGTTCCAACAAATGGGGTGCACATTTAGTCAATGATACTTGGAGGGGGAAACATATGTGAGTGCTAGTATATGTGGATATCACCTGTCGACTATGTGTGCCATTAACTGGAGGTTGCAGAGATGAAGATAAGGCACATATCTAAAATACATTCACATAAACATTTTGGGTAGGGCTGATGTCTTTTCCGGATGGATGTATCTGGGCAGAGGGGGAAACAAAAGAAAAACGGGTGAAAGAAACAGGCCATGAAATTAATTTGCAATCGTTATCATAACACTGTCTCTATGGATGGGTCATAAATTAAATCTGCTGCTATAACTGCGCCCTCGCTCCTTAGACTCATTAACTTTGTGCCGTGCTTGCGCCGCGTCAGAATTCGAACACACCTAAATATCGAACCAATAATTATGACGACTCCCAGGATACAAAGGAGAAACTTCCCTACACTCTTGATGACATTTTGAGCCCACTCTCCTAAACCTGAGAACCATTTGTGAGGGTTCAACCATGAGACCCAGCCGGTCAGTTCATTACTCACAGTCGCTAAGGTAAGGTTGTGCTTCCTCCTGAACTCCCACTTCAACTGCAAGATATCGGCCATCTTTTGATCGATAATCTCCGTGGGGTCATCAGTGCTGTTCGTAATATACGTACAGCACTTCACACCATATTGAGTTGCCAGAGTAACACAGTACCCACCTGTTACGGCTGTGACATAATTAAGGACCATCCTGTGCTGAATCAGTTCCTTCTTGTAAGCTTGTAACTCCCTTCCAGTATACCTGAAGGTGTCATCATACATCTCAGTGATATTATCTATCAAGTTCGCTAGCGCATGGATATACCTATAATTTATAATTCCTCTGGCAGTACGGGTGATGTCTAATGTGAGAAGGAATTGAATCCCGGTGGATTCGTGGATCAAATCAGAGGCTGCGTGCTCTGTCCTATCTATGAGGTGTCTCTTGATGATGTGTTCATAGTGAGTATGAGTATAAGGAGCCTGAGCACTGCGGTGAACATCTTTCATCTTATCGTGGGTTATGGTCATGACCTCTGGCAGTACTCTCCCAATATAACACAATCCCTCTGAGCTCGGGGCAAGCCACTTGTATGCCTTCCTCCCACATATAAAATAGGCATCTTCTGGGAGAACATAGGGGACAAAATATAACATCACCATATTACAAACTTTACAAGTAAAGAAACTAATCCCTAGTTCTCCCATCTGCTCGGTACAAGTTCGGGCTGGATGATATGGGCACAATACCCTGGCGATACTTTTCCAACCCACATGGTCTTGCTTCCACGAGTATACCTATACCAAAAATACCTCCCACTGTTGGCTATTTGGCGTACAAGTTCAGAGTCTATGGGTATCCTATCAGCTCTGTGTGAAAAGGTCATTGTCTGGTTATTCCACGTCACTTCCCAATTTCCCGGTTTTCGGTAATTGGAAATATTAAAACACAATAAGGACCTGTCTACATGATACTGGTGGAGCTTCAAACTAGGGGGCCTAGAAATATTGAATTTCTTGTCCACCGGCCTCCCACCCCGAAATTCGAGTACCTCATCTATTGCTAAAGGGTACGGTACTAATCCTGACTTACTCTGACCTTGAGGTACCTGTGAGCACACCCAGCATTCTGTCTGGTTTAAGACCTTACCCACTAGTGAGTGGTAATCACTCAACGGATGACAGTCCATGTCGATATTAAGGTTGGACTGACATCTCTGGATGCACCCATCCTCAACTATATTCTCACAATTCCTACAAATACAATACTCATCAGACAATAACCCCTCACAGTGCGTCCGAGCTCCCTGACTACCAGAGCGCTTACTGATGCCAGCCTTTACTAAAGTGATGCGCTGATCCTGAGATCCTACAAATTCATACTTGCCATCAGAACCCATTCCAGATCCCTGCTCGACCTCTCTGGGACCCTCACCAAAACAAACTGTCCTTATCAAAACCAGAGTTACTAATAGAACCGAAACGCAGTCTCTTGTGATAGATCCATTTCATTAGGGGAAAGTAGGAAAATAAGAAGGAGAAAAGAAAGGAAAAATGCAGGGGGAGGTGAAAAAAGAAAGTGGTACGACAACCGTTCTAGATCTTGTTACTCTCTGTGCTCAGATGCCCTTCAACAGTCCTGCCTCTCAACTTTCCCGGAACAAACACTCTAGTGTCTCTTTGCCTTGCTCTTTGGACACACAGTTCACTTTGAACACACAGTTACCAAACTACACAAAAATGATGAAACTGCACGAGTTCTCTCCGGGTCAGCGACCTGCTTGCAGTGGGACGAGTGGACCCAAGTCTCTCTTTCGGCGACCTTCAATGCTGTTGTGCTGGTTAACAAGACTTGGTATGGTCCTTCCCACCTGTCCATGAGGCAACCTGAGCGTAAGAAATTTCGAATCATCACATAATCCCCAGGTTCAATGTCATGACAATTACTGTTCGGTAGGTCAGGAATCACCAGCTTTAAATTTCTTTATTGATTTCTCAGCTGCTGGCTCATCCCAACCAAATATTTCACAGTCACTTCATTATTACATTTCAAATCATCCTGGGGGTCTATCATTACATGAGGTTGTCGACTAAAAAGAATTTCAAAGGGTGATAGGTTAAGGGGAGACCTGGGAGTGGTTCTGATGCTGTACAACACTAGTGGCAAAGCTTCTGGCCACAACAATCCAGTTTCAGCCATTAATTTGCTCAGCTTGTTCTTAATAGTGCTGTTCACTCTCTCCACCTTTGCACTCGCCTGTGGACGGTACGGAGTATGCAGCTTGCTATTAATTTCCATCAGTTTGCACATGACCTGAAAGACTTCACCTGTAAAATGGGTACCCCTGTCATTTTCAATTATTCTAGGGATACCATATCTACACACAAATTCCTGCACAATTTTCTTTGCAGTGAACGTAGCAGTATTTGTGGCAGCAGGGAACGCTTCTACCCAGTTGGAAAATACATCAATACAAACTAACACATATTTTAAATTCCTACAGGGTGGTAACTGTATGAAATTGATTTGTATTACCTGAAAAGGTCCGTCTGTCGGAGGGATATGGGATGGCTCTGTTGGTATTGACTTTCCAATATTCTTCCTCAAGCAAGTAAAACATGTCATTGCTCTCTTACCTGCATGAGAAGAGAATCCTGGCGCACACCAGTAGGCTCTCACCAACTTACACATACCCTCTTTGTCCAGATGAGTCAGACCGTGTGCTGCCTCAGCTAGACTTGGAAGATATGCTCTGGGGGCCACTGGCTTACCGTGTCCACCTGTCCAAAGTCCTGAGGACTCCTGGCCATACCCCTTTGACCTCCAGACCGCCCTTTCCTGTAAGAACACAAATCTTTTTCATTTTAATTTACTATCATGTGTTATCAGTTGTGTGAAGTAAGCCGTCTCTGGATGAGAGAAGAGAGGGGGATATAGTAAATAAAGAAAAGAGAAATGTCAGATTTGGAAATGTCAGGTTTGGCATTCACCAACAGGCTGTCACACCATCATGCATATCAGTGTCTGTGCACAGTCTCCCTTCACCAGTATTCTCATTCTCCACCCTTTGTGCATGACCAGGCACACTGCATTAATACTGGTGGCCTTATGCTCTTATGCTGGTGAGATATACTGGATTTGGGCAGAACTCTGAAAGACCGAGTAGGCATGTGGCGTTTGAACGGTAATCGGGTCCATGTGTTGTACCCTCCGGTCTGTGAACGTAAGAGATGAGGAGGAAACTTTGAAGAAAAATCACATAGAAGTTAGTAACAGGTAAGAGACAAAGAGGATTTTATAAAATTTTGACAACTGGATTAGGCACTATGGGGGAGTGATTCTCTACTCGGTCTGCTCCCCTAAAAAAATTCTGTGTGTTGTATCTCTACTGGGACTATCCCAGCCATCAATCCAGTGTCTTGTCCATTCTAAGTTCATAGGGAACCCGGTATCTTTGAGATAATATCCTCTACCTGTGATGGACATGCATCTAAAACAGTGAAATGCAACATTAGTCTTCGTGGGTATCCCACATACTTTGTGCTTCCTGTGCGGTATACCATCTCTAACAAAACTCCTGTTAAGTTAATTAGAGGTCACTTCTGCTAGAGAGAGAAGCAAAAGTTTAGAGGCCTCCTCCTAACCCCAGCAAGTTCTGTCAAAAGGGTAAAGTTGCATTTATTCTGTTCTTCCCATTAACCGAATCTGTGTTTTCTATATGGCTCGTGATTCCTTACTATATGTCCCTTGATCCCGTCTATGTGTTTAATAACGTGGCTTGTTTTCTCTGTCTAGGGGTCTATATTGGCTATGTGCTCTACTACTCTTACAATCTCTAGCAAAATGTCCTTCCTTCCTTCCTACAAGTATAACATATCTTAGGTCTTTTCTTACTATCTGGGTTTTGGGGTTTAGGTTGATGAGACTTTGGTGGAAGAGCCTGTATTCTTTCAATCCTCAGCTTCTCCTCCTGCAGTTCTATACGCCTAGCAATATTCTTATGGTGTTCAATCGCGCACTCTCTAAGACAAGCTACTGTGGCTCCTCCCCAATCAGGCAAAAATGTTTGTACCCTGTCCCTTACTGTTTTATTGAGTCCGTCCATTAGCACAGAGACAGCCACCTCCCTGTAATTCGCGTCGTTCCCTGTATCTGATACCCCAATGTATTTATCCATTATTTGCAGGGCCCGATGGAAATATTCAGATGTCATTTCATTTTCCCTCTGTTTTCTGGAGAAAATTTTTCTCCACTTAACACTTGTGGGGAAATACAACTCTAGTTGCATGTTAATTTGCTCTAAGTTCTCCTGATTGTGTTTGTCAGTCATAAGACTATCCGACTCTAACCTACAATCAGTGATACATTTTTGGGTGTCAATATTAGGGGGTAGGCACGCTTTCAAAAATATCTGCGAGTGTTTGTTTGTCGGTTCATACGCATTACCCAGATCTCTGATAAACTTCTGACATCTGGCTAAATGCTTCCGAGGGTCGGGGAATTCTGAAATGATTGACCGCAGCTCATCTCTGGGCCACGGGCAATACATTGCATTATTCCTGGTGAGGATTACTCCCTGACTATCAGTTCCCCCATTGGGAGTTACTATTTCCAAGACAGGGTGTAATTCTACCATTCCGTTCCTAATCTGTTTACTGTGAGGTGTTGTTGTTTCTGTGCAATGAACTGTCTCACACTTACCGGTAGCTGTGACCTCACCAGTTCTTTCATTGAGGAAGTTTGTTACTGATCTACCTGGTTGGACAGGCCCCACCTGAGTTCCCTGAAAGGTGACTGCTTGGAGGAGAGCTGCGATTCGGCTAGATCCTTCATCTTCTTGTGACCTATAACCTTTTAAAGACTTCAAAACAGGATACATCTTGCAAAAATTAGGGTTAATACATTGTTTTTGCATACTACTATCATTTACAGATGTACCATTGATTGTAGCCATCTCTTCCCCTTCGACGTGTGTCGACAATGGTTTGTTTGTGTTCTCATTCCCGCTAGGTTTTGAACCTGCTTTGCGAATTTGTTCCCTTTGCATATCCCCCTCTTGTTGCCATAAATTTAAACAATCATTATGTCTAATCCTTTGTTTTCTGGATTTAAGAAGACATATTTTACTGCTTACATTCTGCAGTGCCTCTGGTTCAAAGCTGCCCACTTTAGGGAATGGTACCCTATCTTTGTCAGTCATAAGTACCCATTCATTGCATAAAACTTCTGTGTGTGAACCATATTATTCACACATGATAAACCTTGCTGAGCCTTTCGGCCACATTTCTGCCTGAACCCTGCCTAAACGTCTCTCACTTGAGCAACTGGCTCCCATATTTGTGGGTCTTTTTTAATAACTTAAAAAAAATTCCCACAAACACCAAAATACTCAATATAAGTAGACGGTGGAAGTATCTCCGAGCGCCTTCCACTCGCTCTTCGCCCATGTTGGCCAGTACAATGATACACTGTTGATAGCGGATCGCAATGTACCCAACTTAGGGCTCCTATCAGACCTTACAACACCGTAATTTCTTTCGGTGGAAGTTCTGTTTGGAATATTTTCCTGAGAGAGGCAGCGAAAAATTCCTTTTCGGTATCTTCCAACTGGAATTGTTTGTAGGGTGAAAAACAGAGAAATTAGATAACTATCCTTCACCCTTTCCAGTGAAGCCCACCAGGGAGATTTCCCGACGTTGTCAAATAAAATCCCCTTTGTCTATACAATCACGCCTGCGTATGTTCTTCCACAGCGCATATGACACAATAATATCACGTTGCACTGTGCAGAACAAACGGACATGCGATGCAATAGCACAGCCTATAGATACTAGTTATCTATATGCCCTACGATTGCTGTAGACCACTTAGCCTAGACCACTCCAGACCACTTTAGTTGTATGGGATCACTTCAGACCACTTCAGACCACTTCAGTTCCTAATAACGCAGGGTAGCGAACCCTACGCCACCGGGCCTCTACTAACCCAGTGTTACCACTTCAGACCACTTCAGACCACTTCAGTTCCTGGGTTCAGTATCCACTCACTCCTACGTTCGCTCACCCAAATACACTTTGTTTTTCTGTACAGAAAATTTTGATTCATTCAGATAAGCAGCTTTACCCCCAGAGGCAATACAGTTTAAACAAAGTTTTATACTAATCTTTGGAAACTGAGCAGTTTTGTGCTATTGTAGTGTGGCTACTGTCCCACCTTTAAACTAAATGACACTATTGTGTAATTTGTACTTAGCGCCCGTACTCTTACGCACTTTGCGTAAACACATGACCGTGTTGTCCGAGACACGTGTACAGAACCGTACGTCCGCAATACCACAAATCATACAACTCTATAAATGTGAGCAATAAAACTACTATTGCCCACTAAACACAACCCACACTTGTTCTGTTTTAACCCTCTTACTACTGGGCCAGAACTGCGTTTTGTGATTTTACTCTTACTTCCTCAAATACTTATTTTAGTTTTAACTATATAGCAACAAATGTATCCGGTTTCACACAGATCTAAATGAATCTAGCAATCTGAGTGTTATGGAAACAATGTGAGGGTATACAAAGAGTATGGGTACCGTGTACGCTTTTGGCGCCAAAAAAAATTCACAGATTTTTAAATAGCTTTTTTTCCTGTTTACTTTACGGGTTCTACCAGCATCTCTACAAACCATACAGAGCAGACGCCATCTAATCAGCAAACAAGTAGGGTTTTCAGTGCATCCATCGACCAGAAAAAGGATACTTTCTGTCCGCCCTTTTGCTGATAGATTAAGTCTGCTGTGTCCTGTTAGGCTGTGAGTATGTGGAAAACCGGACGATGCTCCCAATTGAGAATGCTGATTTATATACAGGAATGAAAAGCTATACCTTAAACACACTTTAAATACACATTACCATGGAGCCGCTGCAGCCGCTATACCTTATACACACTCTACGTACTCTTTACGCTGTTAGCATAAAGAGTCCTGTACTGTGTACGGACTTTGCGCACAAACGCTGCGCTGACGGTACAAAGTATACACAGCGCGTACACACACAGAGATACACCGCAAACCCTTAACAGCTATGCAATGCGATAATAATACACTTTAAACCTTAGCAGGGAAAGGAAGACACAATACCAGATTGTAATTAAACTGCTGGGTTCCGACACCACAGCATATTATTACTGAAAGGGGGTTTCAATATATACAATACAATATAACAGAATAATGGCTACAGTCAATGGTACATACGTGATTGGATTCGCCGTGCTACCCAGTCTGGTCCTCAGTCATCTGATAGATAACTTTGTGAGCCTTCTGTCTGACCAGGCCTGCAGCAGGCTCTCTTTATACAATTCTTCCAAAACCTAAAACAATAGACACTGTGTGCTCTTCTTCCATTGGTTCGGGGTGGGACATATCCTGTGCACCGGAGATCATTGGTCAGCTCAAGAAGTGGGCGATGGCTAGGACTTGAGATGTGGTTTCTGTTGTTTGCATCTGAGTTCCCGCCCCATGACCAGTTAAACCCATAACATTAATCCTACATAAATCTGGTATTATTAATAACTTAATGTGGTAATATATAATAATATTCTTATTCCCATCAGATTAATGTTTACGTGACTCTGAACAATATGATCCCACACATGATATGATTATCTATTTCCATCCTCGAGATATACATATATCCACATATATCCATATACTCATATATATATATACATATATATATATATATATATATATATATACATACACACACACACACATACTCCTGCTATTACAATTTGTTAGGAATTATACATATATATATATATATATATATATATATATACATACATACAAACACATACATCTCCAAGAGTTCAGACTATGAATGTTAATATCTCAGATTTCTAAATGTCTGGCTTGTATTCTTGTTAGTTATTGCTAATTGAGTTTCTCGCAGCTTCGGTTCCTGGGTATTGTCCCTTCGTTTGTTTTTTTCTTCAGGTGAGACAATGACAATCCAGTACTTGTTGTTTAAATAGAAACTCAGCTACCCTAGTAAACAAAGGTGTTTGCCTTCTTCATAGAATTTGAAAGCTTAGTGTAAATAAGGCCATTGTATTTTAGTCTCTGTGAGTTTTAATTTATGTGTGACCGATCTTCATGCTATTTAGAAGAAAAAGCAGACAGTGTGGGATTTAAACAATATATAGATTAGATTTATGACGTGTTTGTGGCTTTTCCATGAGAGTACAAATTCCGTGTAATTACTCATACCACGCTCTAATGCACAGGACCGCGGGAGCGACCATACGCAATTTGCGAACATGTGCAATCACAGCCGAACACGCACGCACACGGAAGCCATCTATGTGTAGTTTGTACTTGATGTGTGTACTGCAATATTTTTCGACTTTGACAATATTTAATCCAAATTATTTTTACAGGGTTTGCCCTGTGTGGTGTAGAGGTACGCTCTTCTATGCTGCATTTTGTTATATAACTCCAGAAAAATAATGGAGAACAAAAATTTGGAGGATAAAATAGAGAAAGATCAAGAACCACTTCCTCCTGCTGCTGCCGCTGCTGCTGCTGGGAGTCGATCGTCATCCCAGAGGGGAAGTTGGAAGACAACTTGTACTACTTGAACTAAGCAAATGACTGTCCAACAGTCCTTTGTGAGGAAGATTAAATATGACAGCAGTCATCCTGTTGCTAAGCGGATAACTGAGGCCTTGACAGCAATGTTGGTGTTAGATGTGCGTCCAGTATCCGCCATTAGTGTAGTGGGACTGCAGTGCCAACCCTAGACGGGCAAGGTGTTTGTGCCGAACACTTGTGTCGCTTAGCTTAGCCATACAGCTAGCTCATTGCACCTCTTTTACTTCTTTGCATGATGTGCTATTTGGGGACTATGTTTTTTTTAAGTGCCATCCTGTCTGACACTGCAGGGCCACTCCTAGATGGGCCAGGTGTTTGTCCCGCACACTTGTGTCGCTTATCCTAGTCATACAGCCACCTCGGTGCAACTATTGGCCAAAAAACAATATTGTGAGGTGTTCAGAATAGACTGGAAATGAATGCTTAATAATACCAAAGGATCAAAATTACCCCCAAATTCTGTGATTTTAGCTGTTTTTATGTTTTCTTCAAAAATCATCCAGATCCAAAACCAAAACATGAAAGGGTGGTTTTAGCAAAAACCAATCGAGATCCAAAACATGAACATGGAACCAGAACCAAAACCAAAACACGGAAAGAGCCCGCCGCACATCTCTAGATAAAAGACAGATTTGGGTTTAAATGGGGTATATTCTGTCTCAGGGGTAGACTCACTCCCCTCTTTCAAAAGAAATAATATTTTTAGGGTTATTTTACGCATGAATTTATGACCGTCCACAAATGGAAAATGTGTTCATATGATTATATGGAGCATATTTAAGACCTTTCTTTAGGACTTTGATTTCATCTTTACTTAAAGTGTGGGAACTGATATTAAATATTTTTACTTTCTTCCTGTCAATTTTCTCATGTGGATTTTGCTCCTGATACTACATCTTTGCTCCTATTTTTCTTTCTTATCCTTTTTGTAATTCTTTTTTGTTATTTTTACTGTGGCCTTTTCTTCTTTTGCCCCTTGGATGATATGATCTTATATCCGGGGGCCGTGGACGGCCTCCTTCCTCTAAAAAAGATCTCTGATCATGATAATCTCTTATTAGTGGAAATCTGTTCCTCGCAAGAACTGAATGAATTAGTAGTATCGGATATGACCCTTCCTAGGCCCAATTAGCAATATGGCAATGAGCTACTCCCTGAGTATCTCCGCAAATAAAGAAGGTTCCTCATTAGTCCTTTCCATTGCTTTGTATTGCTTGTTCACTGATTTGTATTGTCATCTGCATTGCATGTTGCTCTTTATTGTATGTTACTTTATATATTCAGATAGGGCAGTGCACAACATCTACAGTAGCTGGAAGCTATTGGGTTATGAAGTTTGAGTGGCCACATCATTTTGTTATTGGTGTCAGCACACCTTACTAGTCCAGGGTGGGTGGTAAACCCTACCTGGTACCAGAGCAGTACTGTTATGCAATGACTGTTTCTGCCAGTTATATTGAGTGTACAGTAGCAGTGAATGATAACCTACAGTAAATGACGTATGTTCCAGTAACATTTGTAAATGTTGCGCTCACACCCATGGGCCTTCACAGCCATGCATGTTAGCTGACCATGGGGGACTCTTCCCTAAAATGGCCACTTGTAGCTCCTCACTCTCAGCCCAGGAAAAAACATGGTGCTGTACAGCTACCTGCCCTGTATACTTTATTATGTGACCATTGGGATTTACCTTCACAGGTACTATATACTGTCCTGGTTATAGTGGGTAGAGCAGCATCGGATCAGTAGCATCAAAATCCAAAGACTGGAGAGACGGTGTACACCTTGAAATGGGCTAGGCAAAGTACACCAATGTTAAATCAAGGATTCATATATAAGGTCATCATTTTTTAATGGTGTGAGGGTTGTCTCGGAAAAGGGGTTTGGTTGCCACCTCAGGTCCAGTTGTGTAACTACCATAGGTGCAGGTGATGAGGCTGCTATGGGACCCAAGCTGCCAGTGGGGCCTGCCACTGGCCTGCCGCCCCATCCTTTCTCCACTACACCATGGCCGCTCACCTCCTATAGATCATACAGAATGACAGGAAGCCCCGCCCTGGCACTAGGCATGCTTTTATCACTGAGGCTTCCGGTGGGTGAGTCCTCGGGCAAGCACTCATAAGTGCAGTATCACAAGCCCAGCCTCTCTCACTATGACACTATGTGTGTGGTCAGTCTGTGTGGTGGGGAGCTCTCTTTTCCTACTCCTTCATTTTCTCCACCGACAGCCACATAGACTGTTTCCTGCACAGCCGGCGTGCTGGTGTGTGTGGTGGATACACCTTACTCGGCCTGTAAGGCTGTACTGTGGACATGGGAGGAAGTGTATGTGCTGGGCATAAGTCTGTATAATGTGTAATGCTCGGCAGTAACTGTGGGCATGGGGGTGTATGCGGTGGTCATGGGGTCCGCACTCCCTCCCATCAGGGCCACCCTTCCCCAAAGAACACCACTGTGAAAGGACTTTCAGAAATGTGCAATGTGATGTCAGCAGCATAGTCTATTTGATGCAAGCATGCAGGGGGATGCTGAAGTGGCTGGTGATGAGTCAGGGGTGGGACCCTGGATGGATGTCAGCTGCAGTGCTGGAGCGGAATCCGTGGACAGGTTTGTGTTGTCTTGGCAATACTGTATGGGGCAATATGTGCAGTGGTCATTACTTTGTGGGGCATAATGTGGTTCAATGGGCATTACTGTGTGGGGTGCAAGAGGTATATTGTGTGTGGGGCATAATGTTGTGCAATGGGCATTACTGCATGGGGCATTATATGGTTTAATGGGCATTACTTTGTGGGGCATAATGTGGTGCAATTGGCATTACTCTGCGGGGAATAATGAGTCACAATGGGCATTACTGTGTGTGGCATAATGGTGTAAGGGGCACTACTACTGAATGGCATAATGTAGTTTAAGGGGAACTACTACTGTGTGGCATAACATAAATGGGCTTTTACTTTGTGGCATAATGTGAATAAGGGGCACTACTGTGACATAATGTGAACAAGGGGCACTACTGTGCAGTGTAATTTGCATTGGGTGTATTAGTGTATAGTGACACCCATTCTCAGTAAGTTATTAGTATAACTGACACCTCAGTGTCCATCCTGCACAGTACTGCCATACACTGTCAGGCCCCACCCCCTCTCTGCTGTTGTGACGCCCATCACCTCAAAACCACCACCCCTCTCCCCCCGTCATTCTTGCAGAGCACAGGGGGTACCTTTTTAAAATCTTGCTATGGGGCCCACCAAGGTCTGGGTACACCCCTGCTCAGGTCCATATAATATGCAAATACATATTTTTTCGTAAAGAGATCATTGTATTAAAATCATTTTAAAATAGATCCCTGGAAAGCAAAAAAAAACCCCAAAGAATATTGATTTCGCTGGAGAACTCGATGTTTGTTATCCTAATCCTTATGTGGCTTCATCTATTCAGAATCATTTTCGTTTCTTCCCCATCTCCCAACTAAAGTACAGAACATGAAAATGCTGACCCAAAACTTCTCTACAAAAGAGGAAGCTGCAGATTTACTGACTTTACAGACAATATATAAAGGAGACCTTATAATTAGAGAATCAACAGGATTATAGAACAACATAAATATCTGTCTAAGAGATCATTGGGTTTCCCCATAAAGGTAATGAAAGACATTTTCACAATGTTTTATGTATTGAAATGATGTTATTAATCTGTATAGTTTTTGCTGTTCTCATAGATCATTTTATCTGATTTTTGTACCTTTTGAACCTTTTGAAATAGGTCACTTTTTTATATAAATACTGTATAATCGTTTATGCTAGGTTTTGCAGCACATACAGTAATTGACATTATTTGTACAACTTACACTTTTGACTTCTACTTTTGAATATTATATACTGTATGTAAAGACACATTTACACCTATGTTGTGCAACCTATGGCTTTCCACCTGTTGTCTAACTATGGACCTAGGGCCTAATTCATATCTGAACGCAGCAGCTAATTTGTTAGCTAATGGGCAAAACCATGTGCACTGCAGGGGGCAGATGTAACATGTGCAGAGAGAGTTAGTTTTGGGTGGGGTTTGTTCAAACTGAAATCTAAATTGCAGTGTAAAAAAAAAAAGCAGCCAGTATTTACCCTGCACAGAAACCATATAACCGACTCAAATCTAACTCTCTCTGCACATGTTATATCTGCCCCACCTGCAGTGCACATGGTTTTGGCCATTAGCGTACAGATTTTCTGCTGCAGTCAGATCTGAATTAGGCCCTTATTTCAGATGCGTTTGCAAAGTGGCAATTGCACGCAAATCGTCCGATGTCTTTCTTTCATGCATCTGAGCCACAGTGCACACGTGCAGCCATTGAAATACGATTTGGGTCGCACCCAGGAATTAGTTGCAAAGTGAGTGACAGGTATTCAGCGTTTGGGGGTGGTAGCAGGGAGTGGTAGGGAAAATGCAGGCATGCTATGGCCGTTCAGATGGCAATTTCTGGGCATGAATAAATTATTAGTTGCTACTGGTGAGCCTGTTCGTCTTCAGAGGCACTCAGACTCTACGACATGACCCGATTTTTGCCGATGGTACTGATGTATCAGCAATTATAAATGATGCCATAGACATGGGTGTCCCTGTGCTCAGGTTAGCTTCTGCCCATAATCGCAACTGCGTACAGCAAAGGACAGCAACAGCAGTAGCAAGAACCTGAATGAGGACCTATGAGTCCAAGCCTACAGCACAGATTCTGGGTACCAGGCCCCCTTCTAGCTAGATGCAGGGACCACACAGCAGTGGCAGTGCTTGCACAGCCCTAGTGACAGCCATGGAATTATTTTTTTGTAGGGACAGCAATGTAAGAGGAATCCTGCCAATGCCGAGGGAAAACTTACAGATGAGGGGATGGAACACAATAAGGAGCATGCAAATATATGTATGTGTATATACAAAAAAACTTTGAGCAATGGAAAAAAAATGTTTGGACAAATGTATTGATTCAAGTGGAGAGTACAGTGAGGGTGATTGACATTTCAAAATGTACAAATAAATAATTAATGCATAAATCATTCATTCCTGTTTCTTTTTGGTACCCCTCTCGTATACACTACAAATGTCATCTTTGTAATAAGATTATCATCTCAATACACCATGTACAGGGTGGTAGTCACATGATACCATGTAAACCCTGCAGAGTTAAAATGAATAGCAGCCTGAAGAAACAAATAAAGAAGAACTGGTGATTGCTGAATTTTATTCTTATAGATTGCTAAGGTAATTCGTGGGGAGACACAACTATTTTTTCCTGGTATTGTTGGCTTATTATAAATGTACTGACGTGCCTTCATATATCTTTGCTGCAGTCGGGCCAAAGAGCCCCTCTTGGCACGTGAGGTCGCATGAGAATCTTCTAGCGTTGGGAGTCTTTTTTGTTGAAAATATATCTTAGTTGCAGTGCAGCATGACTAGGATGCAAGAGGAGACTGTGCTGATTAATGTGATAATATGTTACCTTTGTATATATGTGTGCGACTGAGTCTCTGAATCTGTATATGAAGTGCTACAAAGTAGCAGCAGCAGCTTTTTCCCAATACAAGTTCTGTTCTGCTGCGTGTACAGACTCAGTCACACACATTATACTAGTTTGATATATCACATTAATCAGCACAGTCTCCTCGTGCGTCCTAGTAACATTGCATTGCGACTAAGATGCATTTTTGTAATAAAAAAAAAAAAAGACACCCGACGTTAGCAGAGTTGCAAAGGAACTGCCCACTCATTCAGGCCAGGCATCACGCGCTGCCTGGCGTACAGAGGCTGTAGGTATGAGGGCACACTGTATCTTATTTTGGATAATTATGTCCAGAATTTCAGAAGAATCATAACCCCTATGTTCTGCATGTGCGGATCTGGTGATGTGATGTTTTCTTCTGTGACTTTCATACCACAATTTACTTTTCTTATTTTAACTCAGCAATGATTGGACTTTTACAGATCTCTCACTTCCTCCTTTTCCATCTCCTATCATCATACTGCATTTAGGGTTTTATTTAGAAAGAGCTAAATGGCCAAGGAGGCGACACATGCTTTGATTTGCACAAACAGGTCTAAGATTTCCACCAAGACCCAAGGGCTTATAGAGCAGGATTTGTGGACCTTAGAAGGTGCACTGATGGCTCTTGTTTTGCTGGTGGGGGTAATTGCATACATTTTTTTACTTTGCCTGTCCTGGTAGAGAACAAACTCTTTGGTGACATTGGAGAGAAGGCAGGGTCACAACACACCTGCATTTTTGAGACCACTCCCCGTCACCTCCCCGAAATGGTCCCTGACTGTCAATCACTGTGCAAATATATCCTCTCTGGAAATGCTGCCACAAGGCCACTGCGCCACATGTGCAGTGCAACTTATACACATGCGCAGTGGCAAAAAATCAATCCACTGCATACTAAATCAACATTGCATGCAACTTTGAATCAGGCTCATAGTCATTATGGGTCCAAGATTGTCCTTTATGATCCTGCTGTCAGACCTGGCCCAGAAATTGGCCAACTTCAAAGTTAGGTGGCTATGATCTGATCAGCATACATCTGCCCAGTTGGTAAAGCTGGTCTCATTGGAACAGTTTACTGGACTACTACCTGCCAATATTGCACGGTGGGTCCATGTTCATTGAGCTGAGAATTTGGAGCCTACTCTCCAGCTAGTGGATAATGCTTTGCTGCTGAATGAAAGCTTGGAGAACCTCTCTTGCTTAGCCAGGTCAGAGTCTCTCCGCTGCCTCCTCAGCAAAACTCACCTCCTTGCAAGTTGTCACCAGGCCTGAATTCGGCCAGGTTCTGGTTCCCTCATCAGAAGACATCCCGCAAAAATCCAAATCCACATCTCCACACTTCCCTATGCCTCTCAAGGGCTTTCTGCCCCTGAAATTGCTTTACAGGGAAGGTGATTCCTGTCCTCTTCCCGAAAGTCAGGTGATTGGTGTTTATGAGTTCTCCGGACTTTCACAGAAGGAGTGTTCGTGAAGTGGTAAAGACGGGCATCAAGAATGGGTGTTACTGCAAAAGGACTGCTCCTTTTCTGGGATCTTTGACTCCAGCGGAACTTGCCCTGTCCCACCTCTCACACAGGTACTTGTACAGGTGGTAGTCACTTGTAAAGGGCTTCTTAAGGCCTGGCTCTGCTAATTCCCTGGTACAAAGGGACTTGCTTTCCCCATAGTGGTTGCTGCCCCACAAGCTAATTCACATAACTTGTGTGTATGATGACAACGTTTAGGTTCATCTTACCACTATGTTCCCTTTGAGAAACAGGAAAAAAACTGCCAACTAGTGTGTGAGTGCATGTATGTGATTACCAGCCCTGTGTTATAGATCATAAATGGCCTTACTTTTGTGCTCTTGTCTTGTCTAAGGAACAGGTGCATGTCTAGGCACCTGCAGTGACCCTTGGAGAGACCTTTCCCTTCTCCCCAGATTTGTTTCTTTCTTGGATTCTTTCTTCTCCCCTAAATTCAGGAAACCCCCCAAGAAAAGACCATTAGTAAATCTGTAGATCCTTTTGTTCTGTATGTGAAAAAATTGAGTGTTGTTCCGATGTTCTAAAGTGTTCTATCGGCAGGGTTTTTCTTGTCATTTTGCTGTCAGTTTTGACTCGACGGATAGCCTGATTAAGCTTTGGCTTACGCAGACTGACTGGTACCTAAAAACGTTGCGAATCGTGACTGATCGTTACGACAGTTGCATCGGGGATCAGAGATTGCGTCCTCAAACGCAGCACTCAGATTTCACAAATGCTAAAAGGAGGCGTCTATCTCCTACAGACATCTCCTGCTGTATCTGAATTGTAATGACACGGAATTGGGTACAAACATGAATCAGGCCCTCTGTTGGAGATGGTAAATCTAGTGTTTCAAGGCTGCTTATGACTCAAAGGAAAGACTTCTCACAGCCTGTTACATTTAGCACCGTATCTGGGTCACAGGAACAGAATGAGAAATGCTGACTGTCATACTATCAATGACATAAGATAATTATATGTATTTTGCTTTTAATAAATATAAGCTTTGTAACAATTAATGTGATATTGATTGTGCATTATTATATGCCCAACCTTTGTGTAAGCTTTAATGAACAATAGCAAAATAAAAAGAGAATTTAGAAATGAAATGACACTGACTCTGGCTTGTTTCCTCCACAGACACAGGGAGATGCTGTTGTTGAAGGTGTACTTCCTGGCTCTTTTCTGTGTTTCAGGTACAGTGTATTTTCCTAATCTGCTTACTGGTGAAAACAATAAAAGCTAATAAGAATTATTAAGAATTTGCCTAGATTCATAAATTGTTACCGCTAATCAAATATTACTAATTGATTTATTAACATTTACAAATAGAACTTAATCCATTGTGCTTTACATTGGGAACACAGTCATAAAATAAGACTTCGGGGGAGATGTACTAAGCAGTGATAAAAGTGGAGAAGTGAACCAGTGGAGAAGTTGCCCATGGCAACCAATCAGCTGCTCTGTATACTTTTATAGTATACAAATTATAAATGTTACGTCAATGCTGATAGGTTGCCATGGGCAACTTCTCCACTGGTTCACTTCTCCACTTTTATCACTGCTTAGTTCATGTCCCCTTCAGATGTAAGAAAGCCCTGCACATAAGCTCATACTCTATACAGGGCTGCCAAGATAAATCCTGGGCCCTGGTACAACCACTTCCTGCACACCCCCCCCCCCCCCCCCACCACCACCACCACCACCCCCTGTTGGGGATGTGACCACAGCATGCTGGAGGCATGGCCACACCTCCTTGTGGGTGTGTCTAGCACATGAGAAGCACCCACTCACTGGAGGGCCCAGGTTCTTTTCAGGGGGCATGGCCTTATCACAGGAGGCGTGGTCATGTACCCTTAGAAAAAAATACATACAAAAAATTGTATATTAAGCACTTCCCTGGCTACACTGCAGCACAGCACACTGCAGCCCAGCACATAGCAGCGTGTGCTGGGCTGAGAAGAAAAGCTGCAGCTGCTGCTTCCAGGTAAGGGGTGGAGGACCTGGGCCCCCACTAGGCCCCTCCATCAGACCTGTGCACAGGTAATTTGTACCCTCTCTCCCCCTCTCTTGGTGCCAGTGGACTCTGTAGGAAAGAAGTACTTTGGTACAAGGGGTGCTGACAGATGAGGTTGGCCCAGGTACTCGGAGGGGGGCATGGTCACTGCAGGGGGTGCCGGGTGAGCAGTAGTGGGTGGCAGTGGGGTAGGGGGGGGGGGGGCACATCATGCAGGGAGAGAGTATACTGCTGCAGCTGCCTCTCTCCCCAGTGCAGCACACAGCAAAGTCCTCTCTCTCCAAGCTCCCGGCTATCTACATCGGGGAAGGGGGGAGGCAGCGAGACCTGGGCCTTTAACAAGTCCGGGCCCAGGTAAAGAGTACTCGCTCATCTCCCCCCTTCCCCTCTCTCTGCACCACTGTTTGGTACACAAGGTTTAGTGCTGCATTTAGTTCAGCCAGATTACCAATACAATGTGCTCAGTGGGCTACAGTACTATATATGATCCAGTCATAAAGAAATGTTGTCCCGAGAGGCAGAGCGTTGTTTGGATATGGAAAGAGAACACCTGCAAAACATTTGGTGCCCATACACTTGTGCGATGCCGCGCGACGCAACATCGTGGGGCATCGCACTGGCATTTCAGGTGCGATGAAATCGCCCCTGAACTGCCAAAGTGATTACCATGCGATCATGCAATAGATTGCATGGTAATCACGTGATGCGCACATCACCGCCGAGTGGGAGCGGCCTCCAGCCGCTCCTGGCGGATGCCCATCGCATATCGCAGTGCGATATATAGCATGTGTTTTTAAAAACACAAGCGATTGAACTGTGATTCAATAAATATTAACTGCAGCACACACTATCTTGAGACGCGAGATTCGACTGGGGTGCCCGCGCATCACTTCGAAAGTTACCTAAAATGTGCATACAATCCTTCGATTTCTCTCACAGATGCGGTCGAAATCGAAGGTTAGCACCGATTACCTTACGAGTGTATGGGCGCCATTTGTGTGATCTGTATAGAGGATAGAGTCGCTTAGGGATGTTAGGAGGGAGATTCTACAATTGGATAACCTTGTCTGAAGATGTGCGTATTCAGGGAAAAGGAAGGTTTGGAGGCTGCAGGAAAGTCTTGTTGTATAGAAGCCATTCCACAGGGCAGTTGTAGTACAAAAACAGATTTGTAACCAGGAATGGGAGCAGGTAGTGTATGTGTATGAGACACACAGATCTTATGCAGTGGTGTCAATTTGAGAGATATTTTGAGAAAAGTGAAGATACAGTGGGCCAAATGTAATAGAGGGCGGGATGTACTAATGTACATCGCCGCCCATCGCCTCCCTGCGTCACGATGCTGATCGCATATGTACTAACATATGCGATCAGCATTGCGGAGGACAGCTCTTCCGATAAGAGCTGTCCTCCGCGATGCGCAGTGGCAGCCTGACTTCCGGGATTCGGCCCCAGAAGTCAGTCTGCGCATGCGCGGGGTGACGGGGGCGGCCGCAGGGCATGCTGGGAGGGATCCGATCCATAGGCTTCTATGGACGTACGCCAGCTAAAGCTGGCGTACCCCGCCGCGGCGCTGTCCTGCCGGCCAGGGGTTAGTACATCAGGAAAATGCAGTAAACAGGGAGTTTACCGCATTTTCCGCTTAGTACATCCCGCCCAGAGTGAGAGTTTCAGAAAGTGAGAGATTTGGTAAGGTTTTGCAGTTTTTTTTAAAGTGGCAATCTTTTACACAGCAAGATCAACCTGGTTTTGCAGTGTAAATGATTGCCACTTTAAAAAAAAACTGAAAATCCTTACCAAATCTCTCACTTTCTGAAACTCTCACTCTATTACATTTGGCCCACTGTATGTACAGTATATTGGTGTATGCTTGTTTTTGGCTTTGTATGTTAGTAGAAGTATTTTATGATGGATTGAATAGCATGTATGGGCTGACAGAACAGAGCAGCAGTTAAAAACAGTTTTGCAAGGAAATCAGAATAGCCACTGCACGGATTATAGATTGTGGTCAGTAGTGGATCTTGCTACGGGAACGCAGGACTTTTGCCCGGGGAAACGCCGCAGTCCGGATGGCGCCGCTGCCGTCCGGAGGGTTGCGCCGCCGTGGCAAGATCCGCTACTGGTGCTTGGTAGATGTGGTGCTGTGCGGTGCATGATAAAGTCATCGCGCACCACACCGCACCGCATTGTGGGAGCGGCACATAGACACTAGGGGTCATAATTGACCTCTAGTGTCTAAGCGGTGCTATGGGAGAGACGTCATGATGTCTCTCCCATAGATCAGAGGAGCGGTGGCGCCGCGGCAGGAGATGGAGGGCAGAAGCGTTCGGGAAGCAGGAGCAGGGATTGTAAGTGTTCATTTTACATTTATTTTTAAGCGGCACAACTAGGGGGCACAACTCTATAGGGGGCACATACTGGGGGCACAGCGCAACTAGGGGGCACAACTCTACTGGGGGCACAGTACTGGGGGCATAGCGCAACTAGGGGGCACAACTCTACAGGGGGCACAGTACTGGGGGCAAAGCGCAACTAGGGGGCACAACTCTACTGGGGGCACAACTCTACAGGGGACATAACTGACCATGCCTCTTCTCCATGAAGCCACGCCCCTATTTTTCACCTGGGGTGCCACAAAGTCTAGATCCGGCCCTGATTGTGGTGGTGAAAGTCTCTTATGGGATGAAAAGGAGTCTACTGTAATTCAGGGGCTAAGGAGTGCATGAGCGAGAGTTTGCAGTGTGTTATGTAAGATATGGGCCTACAGTATTCTACAGATATTTCTTAGATTTATGTAACAGGATATGGAAGCACATTGAATGTGGGGAACACAGGGCAGTACTGAGTCAAGGATGACACCCAGGAAGTGAGCTTGGGAGGTAGAACCAGGGCCGGCAATAGATATCTCTGGGGCCCCCAGGAAGTGAGCTTGGGAGGTAGAACCAGGGCCGGCAACAGATATCTCTGGGGCCCCCAGGAAGTGAGCTTGGGAGGTAGAACCAGGGCCGGCAACAGATATCTCTGGGGCCCCCTCAGGGCAATGGAATTTGCTGCACTATATAATAAACTGTTATTAAATAAAGATATATATATATTTATTTATCTACACTATACAGATATATAAATATGTATAGCTCTCCTTCCTCCCCCACACACATCACGGTCTGTCTCTCCCCAATAACTCCATGATGATTCCCTGCTCACATCCCTGCCGGACACTAAGTGGCATATACTTGGGGCCCTTCTGATCTTTGGGGCCTTGTACAGGTGTCCCCTTTGACACCCTTGTTGCCGGCGCTGGGTAGAATTGATTGTTGTGCCTTAGAGAGAGATGTCAGGTAAGTAATGTCTGTTGGCAGGTGGGAATATTATTAGTTCTGTCTTTGTCAGACATAGATCGCCTAACTAGTCACCAGCAACTGGTTTGGCTTTGGTCGCCCTGCCCACAGGAAACAGCAAGTTTACTGTCTATAGACCTGCCCCAGCTCTCACTGGAATCAAAGCCATGTTCTCCTAAACTTTCCTGTTCCCTACATTAGGCTGTTTTGCTTGCAGGAGAGGTCTGCTAGCAAAGAGCACAAATCTTCTGTTGTAAGTTGACTTTGTCACAGAAGATAGATAGATAGATAGATAGATAGATAGATAGATAGATAGATAGATAGATAGATAGATAGATAGATAGATATAGGCAGAGTAAATGTCAATGGAAGAAAGAAAGTCATACCTACTTTAAGTAACTCCTCTCCAGGAGAAGCCCAGGAGGAGCTGCCGCTACCCACTTTAGGGGCGGGGCTGGGGTCTATACTTAATGCGGCTCCGCCTCCATCTCTGTAAAATGCCGCTAATATTGGGCACGTTGACAAGGGGGATGTGCTAAAATGTTGAATCGTTTAATCCCATCCACTCCATATTGACCTGAGATACGCAGTGTTATCTCCCTATCCATCCCGCTTCCCTAGGAAGCGGACAGGATGCAGGAAATATGGCCACTCTTCTGGCGGAGGGTAAAAATTGTGAGTTTCCCAAGACTTCCGGGAGAGCAGGAAAGTATGTCAGCACCACAGACAAATATACAGGGCTGTTTCTAGCCAATTTGGCTCCCAGTGCGAGATTTAAAAATGCGCCCCCCCCCATGACATAAAAAATGTGCCTCCCCCCCCCCCACACACACCTAGATGGAAAAGCAAACATGCGCACGCACCCGGCAAGGGGGCGTGGTCTCATCTAAATGGGTGTGGTCTCATTTAAATGGGCATGGCCTCGTCTGAAAAGACTACCTCACAATCCAGTTTTTGACCCTGCTCCAACAGATCACGACCACCACAGGGAAAAAAAATTCTACCATATTAAGCCCCACACAGTAATGCCCCCTGCACCATATTATGCCACACACCGCAATGCCCTTGATACATTAAATCCCCACACTACGGCAGGCAAGAGTCCCCATTTCACACATTACGGCAGGTGTCCCCATTTTACACATTGAGAGAGAGAGAATACTTACAGAGGCGATTACCGCTCTTCAGCCCGCCTCACCAGTCGCTCCTCGCGCCGGCCTTTCCCTCTTCCTAACTTGGATCCCCCTCTGTACTCCGCTGAGAGGGGGGGGGGGTTTCATGGAGTGACGGGGTTGCGTCGTGACGTAACGACGCAACCGCGTCATTCCATGAAACTCTGCCCCCCGAGCGGGTTACTCGGGGAGAAATAGGAGGGGGAAGCAGGGAGCCACAGTTAGTGCCGCGGCGGGCGCCCAGTGCGGTTGCACTGCTTACCTGCCCCAAGAAACGGCCCTGCAAATATAGATCCATAAGAGAATAAGTAAATTTGGGAGTTATTTGCATAGAGGTGATACTGAAATTGAAAGAGCTTATTAGTATTCAAGCAAAGTGGTATAGAAAGAGAAAAGCAGATGACTGTCGTGGGTCCATTCTCTGCGGTGACAGTGTGTATAAGGGGTACCACTGTGTGGTGTAATGTGACTGACGGACACTACTGTGCGGTGTAATGTGACTGACTGTAATGTGACTGACTGACACTACTGTGCGGTGTAATGTGACTGACGGACACTACTGTGCGGTGTAATGTGTATTGGTATTATTATGTGGCCACGCCCCTATATTTTTTGCACACTGTCCCTATTTTGAATTTGAGGGAGGTAACGCCAAAGAAAACTTTCGCCCTGGGAGTCTAGAACCAGTCCTGATCTCAGAAGAGTACAGATTATAGTTATGGATAGACTTTTGTGTGAGGGTATGGGCTCAAGAGGAATGTTGGTAAAGTAGGAAGATAAGTCAAAAGTTGATATTTCATTTTCATCTGACTGAATAAATGAAGAAATGTGCCAGAGGGTACAGGGAAGGAGATGTCAGACCAATTCAATTTTGTTCTTGAAGTAGGAAGCAAGATCTTGGGCACTGATTGGTGGGGTTTGTATGGGAAGGATGAGAAGAGATTTAAATACAGTACGGATGGTGTAATGGTTAGCATTACTGCCTCACAGCACTGAGGTCATGGGTTCAATTCCCACCATGGCCCTAACTGTGTGGAGTTTGTATATTCTCCCCATACTTGCATGGGTTTCTTCCGGGTACTCCGGTTTCCTCCCACAATCCAAAAATATACTGGTAGGTTAATTGGCTCTCAACAAAATTAACCCTAGTGTGAATGTGTGTGTGTGTGTGTGTGTGTACATGTGATAGGGAATATAGATTGTAAGCTCCACTGGGGCAGGGACTGATGTGAATGGCCAAATATTCTCTGTAAAGCGCTGCGGAATATGTGTGCGCTATATAAATAACTGGTAATAAATAAAATAAAATAAAATACTGTAAATTACAATAATTTGGGGTTGCAAGCATGAAAATAAATAATACATTTGTAGTCTGTTTATTTGGAAATGCCCATAATATTTCGATATGAGTTATAGATAGCAGTATATGGGGGAGATTTATCAAATCTTGGAGAGATTAAGTGGAGAGAGATAAAGTACAAACCAATCCGCTTCGGTCATGTTACAGGCTGTTTTTGTCTCTTCACTTTATCTCTATTCAAGCTTTGATAAATCTCCCCCTATGAGAAGTAGAAACTATATGTCAATTATGTTTTACTCTAAGTGAACATTTTTGAAGTTGTGTGATGTGGAGTGGGAAGAGTACAGGTGTCACTTTATCGTGGGCTGTTTCTTGGGTTTTGTCAAGATGTTGGAGTGGAATTGCTACAGGCAGATTACAGGTAACAAATGTCCCGGCCATCAAGACACCAACCCAGAACTTTCAGCTGGGGGAAGGCCTTGAAGTGACACCACAACCGGCATCACAGTATACCATTCTGTAGGATTCAAATGAAGATGGATAAGGAATGGACCATGGGGTTCTATCCTACCTTCTCCGTTTTATGTATTCTTCATAGGTGCTATTGCTGTCTAGAAGATTACTATATAGTTATATAATTTAAGTAGGGGAATGTTTAGCTCCAAAACATATACTTCTTTTAAGATATTATCCTGTAAATCTGTTCTGCTTCAATAAAATAGCTTTAATGATTTTGGTTGAATATCCTGTTGGCATGGTGCCTTGTTGTTTTTTTTTATAATTTACTCATTGAGTTTGGTTTTGAGGAGACTTGCTTCTCAAGTGCACCACCAATCATTGAATAACTACAAAGAACAAAACAGTGACACATGTGTGACTTCCAACATGTTATTACTTTTGACTGTTGGAATTCCTTTGATGGTTGATGATTTGGTGGGATTCCGGGTTCCAGAATCTAATTGACACAGCAATCAGATAAGCCTGTATTTTAACCTATTTATTGGATTACTAAAAATTCTATCAACAGTATTATGCTACGGTGGCCTGATGTAGCCTCCTTTTCTTGCTTTTACAGTCTAGTGAAAGCTACTACTTCCATCTCCCCTTTCCTACAAGCCCTTCATTGGCTTCCCTTTCCTTTCAGAATCCATTTCAAACTTCTCACACTCACTTACAAAGCCCTCACCCACTCCTCTCCCATTTACATCTCTGACCTTATCTCCCTCTACACTCACACCCGTCCTCTTTGCTCCGCTAATGCACGCCACATCTCCTGCCTACTGATTACTTCCTCCCACTCCTACCTCCAAGATTTCTCATGTGCTGCTCCCTTTATCTGGAATTCTCTATCTCTCCCCTTCAGACTCTCCTCCTCTCTACAAAACTTCAAGCGGGCTCTGAAGTCCCACTTCTTCCAAACTCAGCCAAATCTCATCCTAACCCTCTGTTCCACGCTCTCTGTCTACCCCTTCTGTGTCAACCCTGTCTGTCTGCCCTTACCCTTTAGAATATAAGCTCTCACAAGCAGGGTCCTCAACCTTCTTGTGCTTATCCTTCGATTACTTAAACCATCTTCAACTGCAGCAAATCCCGCAGTCTTCTGCCATCTGATATTTATGTCAGTGTCATCTGCTTTGTAGCTATGTTTATTTACCCTGTACTTGTCCTATATTGTATTCATCTGCAAGTCACTGTTTTCCTGTTTTGATTATTTTATTTATGTACTCTGTAATTGGGCGCTGCGGATCCCTTGTGCTGCCATATAAATTATGCATAATAATAAAAATAATAATAATAATTATTATTATTTTTCATAGTATTGAGCTGTTGAGAAGATCCTTTTTGGAGTGATGATTATCTGTGACAAGTCTGATACTGTTTAACTGTTGTACGTGTAGCCCTTGTGAGTGAGAGGGTGTAGCTGTTTGATGATATTACACTACACTACTGTATGTTCTCCTTCTTGTTATATTTAGACATGTGGTTTTGGTTCTGAGTTGAACGTGTGGCAAGAGAAAGCATACTTTACTATCTATTTTGTGGATGGGAATTTACCACTTGTGTACAATTTTTGAATTTAGGGAATACTAGTTTGCAGCGGTGTTGTGCCTTTTATCTTATATTTGTATAATTGCAGTGTGCAGATGTTCACTCTTAATGCTACATGTTCTTTAATGCAAAATAGAAAAAAAAATTAGAAATGCCCTCATCTAGGTGTCACAATATTAATGAAATGTAATGTTCAGAATAAGGATTAAACAGTTCAGCTGAGTGGAGCCTGTTGGTGCACTTTCTGGTATTGATAACCTATTTAGATTTGTATTAAAAAATTTACTGTGTATACGATACATATTGATCAGGAAAGATTGGAAGCTGCAAAATTCCATCATTTTATCATCAATACACACTAGAGTTAATTATAACAGCAAATCAAATTATAAATAATAATAATAATAATACTATATTAGTAATAATAATAATAATAATAATAATAATACATAGTAGTAGTAATAATAATAATAATAATAATAATATTATAGTAATAATAATAATAATAATACATAGTAATAATAATAATAATACCTAGTAGTAATAATAATAATAATAATAATAATAATAATAATACTATAGTAATAATAATAATTAATAATAATAATTAATTACAATAGCACATAAATCTTACTCCTTGTCATAGTGTACTGTAACATTAATGGTAACACATTTTTTCAGGCATTCTTTAAATATGTGTCTTGAACACCTTTTGGATATAAATCAGTGACCATGGCTACTGTATCTTCCTATAGGAATTTACTCTGACTGGCTTGTAAAGTGCCCGGAGAAGATGAAAAGTGTCCCTGGATCATGTGTCTATATTCCATGTAGTTATGATTATCCCAGTGACATTCAAACTGAGCAAGGGATTGATAAGATCTGGTATTTCTACTATGGCAATAGTCAGAAGGTGGCGTACCATTCGAACGCTGAAGCCGATGAAGCGTTCTCTGGACGGGTGGAATTCCTGGGGAGTTCATCTCCAAAAAACTGCAGCATCCTCATAAAAAACCTTCAGAAAGTAGACGCGGGAATTTTTAAATTTCGATTTGAGATAGTAAATGTGAATAAATGGGCAGACAAGACCGGAGTCACACTACAAATAACTGGTAAGTCTACTAATTGTCCATTACACACTGCAACACAGATCGTTGCCTACATTTGTCAAATAATTCTTTAAGGATATGAAACAGCTCTCTGAAATTATGGATGTGCCAGCCTGGCTTTGCTAAAGATTCCTTCACAGGCCCCTGTTCCGATTTGCAAGCATCTTCAAATGCAGATGTGTTTGTTATATAATACACATGCGTCAACTGAGAATCAGAATCGCTGTGTGTTCTTCACAATGTTGTGACTGTTTTGGTGATTAGAAACATGATACTCAGGTAAGCACTGTATGATTGTGATGTAAGTAGATATGTGCGGGTACGGAATTACCCGGATTTACCCGGAATCCCGCCCGGTGGAAAGCCTGACAGTCGCCACCTATAGAGTGGGAATAGAGCCTGTGGCAAGCACAGCAAGCCACCGCGCCCGCAAGGGACTTCGTTGCACTCAACAACCCCCCTCCTTCCCACTGGCAACCTAAACAGTATGGTGACGGCCGGTATCCCAACCACCAGTAATCCATACCCTACCCCTTTGATTCTACATGGTGTTTCAACGTTGTGTAGTCTATGACTAGGGTGGCCAATCCCAGGCAATTTTTCCAATCACAGGAATCGGGATTGAAAAATGATCAATCCCGGGATTCCCCGGATACCCGAAATTGGTTTCTTTTCAATGTGTGCTTCGCCCCTCCCCCAACCCTCCTTCCCGCCCAGCCCAACCCAGCCCACATAGCTCACGCTCGTCTGGACAGGGTGGGGCCACTTGCTGCGGGCAGATCAGGTGCAGGGCAGTGCAAGGCGGCATTGAGGTCCGGGCGGCGGGCAGCTGTCTGTCACGTCCTGAGGACGCTCAACACTGCCAGGCATTGAAAAAACAAAGTGGCTGTCTAATCCTGAAATCCCCGGGGATTGGCACTTCCAATACCAGGATGGAATACAGGCCAATTCTTGGCCAAATCCCGGGATCCCACCGATCCCGGAATTGGCCGCCATTTCTATGACTAACCCAGAACTATTTTAGCACAGATGTCTTCATGTTGCTGCAGGAACACTTTCCTCTCATCTCACCTCTCTCATATTTTTGATTGCATCATTACCAGGACACTGGAGGATTATAGAAGGTGATACAAGTCATGGGGGCAGGGGGGACCTTGGACTTGTACACCCTAATTCCAATGAGGTGCTTAGCATAATTTTTGACCAAAAATATATGGCCCACCAACCATGACCAGTTGACCTCATCTGGTGAGTCTCTAACACTAAGGTTTAAGTCCAGGGCACAGGACACCCCACCCCCCAAGAAATAAGCAAACCACGCCAAGGCATCACACTAGTGAGAGGTTTAAGTGTAAGAAGGTGTAACTTTATTTAGCCTTGAATTGGTCCACTTTTAAATTAAATTACAAGGGTATGTGACAAACCTTGAATTCTGCATGGTGTTTGAATGTTGTGTAGTCTAACCCAAAACTATTTTATCGCAGATGTCTTCATGTTGCTGCAGGAACACTTTCCTCTTGTCTCACCTCTCTCATGTTTTTGATTGCATTACGATCAGGTTACTGGAGGATTATAGAAGATAATAAAAGTCATCAACATTTGTAAACCATTCCTAATATCTCATCCATAAAGTAGGATTCAATTTCAAACCCAAATGGGTTAAAATATCGGTTGTGTCCTTGGACTCAACAAGTGCCAAGACCATATCCCGCACACCATGAATCATTATTATGGTCTTACTTTTAAGCAGTATTTGTAATGTTAGCATCATTTTACTAAATGTTAGTAACATTTTGGAAACAACGTCTAACACTTAAATAAAAGGGGGGCCCTGTAATAATGATGAGAAGGAAGTACATTTTTACGTGTAATTCTAGGTTTAAAAATAAAAATAAAATATGATTTATTATATGTCTAAAGCCTTCAGCCTACATGCTAGCTATCCATATTCAACAAACTCTGCCGTAGAGGCGCATCTTCCCGCGCATCGTCCCGGACTCAGCACATGATCTGTTCCTATAGTCTAACCTGCTAGTTTGTTGATCTTACTTTACCTTGTGATGAGATTTATCTAATTGTGGAGGAGATATATGAAGCCTGGGAGAGAGATAAAGTAGAGAGAGATAATGTACCAACCAGTCAGCTCCTAACTGCCATGTTACAGGCTTTGTTAGAAAAATGAATTAGGAGCTGATTGGTTGGTACTTTATCTCTCTCTCTCTACTTTATCTCTCAAAGGTTTGATAAATCTCCCCCTTTGTCTTTTATTGCTGTCTCTACAGATGAACTACTCACCCCATATGTTGTGTTTCCAACACATATGTCCGAAGGTGATTCAGTGACTTTTCAGTGTTCAACACCATACTTCTGTCCAGATGGCTCGGTGTCACTAGACTGGCAGAACTACGTCCCAGATAGGTCATTCCTATCTACAAATGTGCAGTTGGACACAAGCGGTGTTCTTGTCACAAAGAACCTGACAACCACCTTCACCTGGATGGAAAACCAGAAAAAGATTAATTGTACTGTTTCTGTTGGAGCTCTGAAAGCAGTCAAGGAAATTACCCTCAATGTTACATGTAAGCAGTTTTTTTTTTTTTGCTGTTTCTGTTTCTTTTTTTAAAAGTTAAGAAAAACATTTTGAGTCTGCTCATGCAAAGTATATGATTCTTAGTACCAGTATAGTTTAATGCTAATGATTATTGTATTACACTAGATATACTGTATGGCAGTGGTTCTCAAACTGTGTTCCATGGCTCCCGGGACCAATTCAATGATTTATGGTCAATGTATTAGGAAAAAACAGTCAATCATAAAATATGTGGACAAACAGAAGCAACTCTTGTCCATCAGCACACAATTGAACCTAATGATGACATATAAACATAATTTATTCAATTTAATATATCTTTCCAAATTTCTCAATAAGAGACTTTTGGCCTAGGGGTGCTGTGAAAAAAAATCTGATACTCTAGGGCGCCGTGATTTAAAAAAGTTTGGGAACCACCGCTTTATGGCAATGAAAGCAGTTTTATGAAGGCCAAGAGTGAAACAATAAGAGGTGCTGCAACTATTGAATTCTGAGTTGAGGAAAAGTCACGGAACTTTGAGTCCCCTCCTCTCCTCTAAATTGACGACGTGTGAAGAACTGAGAAGTACAGTATTTTGCAAAAACTGTGTTTTTGTTAGACATGAGTCAAAACATGGTATTATGAACTCAGTCCGGGATCCGGTCTCTAGGTCGACAGTAACTAGATCGACACTATCTAGGTCGACCACTATTGGTCATCAGTAACTAGGTCGACAGGGTCTCTACGTCGACATGTTCTAGGTCGACAGGTCAAAAGGTCGACATGAGTTTTTCACGATTTTTTCCTTTTTTTGAACCTTTTCATACTTAATGATCCACGTGGACTACGATTGGAACGGTAATCTGTGCTGTGCACTAATTGGGGTTCCCGGTCACTCTACGAAGAAAACGACACCCAAAAAACATAAAAAACTCATGTCGACCTTTTGACATGTCGACCTAGACCATGTCGACCTAGAGATCCTGTCAACCTAGATACTGTCGACCAATAGTGGTCGACATAGACACTGTTGACTTAGTTACTATCTACCTTCCATACCACACCCCTCAGTCCATGGGCCTAATTGGCTCAGATGCATGCGCAGAAGACATCGGACGATTTGCGTGCAATTGCCACTTTGCAAACGCTTCTGAAATAAGGGCCTAATTCAGATCTGACTGCAGCAGCATATTTGTTCTCTAATGCGCGAAACCATGTGCACTGCAGGTGGGGCAGATGTAACATGTGCAGAGAGAGTTAAATTTGGGTCAGGTGTGTTCAAACTGAAATCTAAATTGCAGTGTAAAAATAAAGCAGCCAGTATCTACCCTGCACAGAAACAATATAACACCTGCTCTGTATGAGCCCACAGTTATCAATTATTGACAAGGTAGGTGAAGAGCAGCCAAGTAGGGGGAGCCACAGTCTAAAGGGAGGGAGCCGCAGCCAAGAAAGGTTGGATTCTGAGATGAAACTTTTTTCAGATACATATTGAGACCTCATTTTAGACTGACTCTGAATGAGGCCCTAAGCGTCAAGTGTTTCAAGTCTCAAGAACAGGATATTTCTCTGACGTCCTAGTGGATGCTGGGAACTCCGTAAGGACCATGGGGAATAGCGGCTCCGCAGGAGACTGGGCACATCTAAAGAAAGCTTTAGGACTATCTGGTGTGCACTGGCTCCTCCCCCTATGACCCTCCCCCAAGCCTCAGTTAGATTTTTGTGCCCGACCGAGCAGGGTGCAATCTAGGAGGCTCTCCTGAGCTTCTTAGAAAAAGTTAGTTTTAGGTTTTTTATTTTCAGTGAGACCTGCTGGCAACAGGCTCACTGCATCGAGGGACTAAGGGGAGAAGAAGCGAACCTGCCTGCTTGCAGCCAGCTTGGGCTTCTTAGGCTACTGGACACCATTAGCTCCAGAGGGACCGAACACAGGCCCAGCCTCGGAGTCCGGTCCCAGAGCCGCGCCGCCGGCCCCCTTACAGAGCCAGAAGCAAGAAGAGGTCCGGAAAATCGTCGGCAGAAGACATCAGTCTTCACCAAGGTAGCGCACAGCACTGCAGCTGTGCGCCATTGCTCCTCATGCACACCACACACTCCGGTCACTGAGGGTGCAGGGCGCTGGGGGGGGGCGCCCTGAGCAGCAATATAAACACCTTGGCTGGCAAAAATACATCACATATAACCCCCAGGGCTATATGGATGTATATTAACCCCTGCCAGATTCCATAAAAATGCGGGAGAAAAGTCCGCGAAAAAGGGGCGGAGCCTATCTCCTCAGCACACTGGCGCCATTTTTCCCTCACAGCTCCGTTGGAGGGAAGCTCCCTGGCTCTCCCCTGCAGTTAATACACTACAGAAAGGGTTAAAAAGAGAGGGGGGGGGCACAATTTAGGCGCAGTATACAATATATATGCAGCTATAAGGGAAAACACTTTTTTATAGGTGCTATCCCTGTGATATATAGCGCCCTGGTGTGTGCTGGCATACTCTCCCTCTGTCTCCCCAAAGGGCTTTGTGGGGTCCTGTCCTCTATCAGAGCATTCCCTGTGTGTGTGCTGTGTGTCGGTACGGCTGTGTCGACAGGTAGGATAATGAGGTGGAGGCGGAGCGAATGCCTGAAAATATGTTGTCACCCCCTGCGGGGTCGACACCGGTGTGGTTGAACTTATGGAAGGATTACGTGAAAGTGTCAACTCCTTACATAAAAGATCGACGACACGGAACAGCCGGCTACTCAGCTTGTGCCTGTTCCAGCGTCTCAAATGTCATGGGGGGCTCTAAAATCGCCCGCTACCTCAGATAACAGACACAGATGTCGACACGGATACTGACTCCAGTGTCGACATCGATGAGACTGGTGTACCCTCCAAATAGGTCCACCCGTTACAGGATTGAGACAATGAAAAATGTATTACACATTTATGATTATACCCCAGGTACCACATAAAAGGGTATTGTGTTTGGTGAGAGAAAACTATTAGTAGTTTTTCCTGCATCTGAGAAATTAAATGAGGTGTGTGAGGAAGAGTGGTCTTCCCCTGGTAAGAAATTGATAATTTCTACAACGGTTATTGGCAGCGTACCCTTCCCCGCCAGAGGATAGGTCACGCGGGGAAACACCCCATAGGGTAGATACAGCGCTTACACGCTTATCAGAAAAGGTGGCACTACCGTCTCCGGGTACGGCCGCCCTGAAGGAACCTGCTGATAGAAAGCAGGAGGTTACCCTATAAGATATGGTCACACACTAGGGACATTATATTGCGACCAGCCGTTGCTTCGGCATGGATGTGCAGTGCTCCCGCTGCGTGGTCAGATTCCCTGTCGGAAAATAACTATGGATAGGGACAATATTTTGCTGAAAATAGAGCATATAAAAGACGTGGTCTGATACATGCGTGATGCACAGAGGGATATTTGCCGGCTGGCATCAAAAATAAGCGCTAGGTCCATTGCCGCCAGACGGGGGTTATGGACTTGGCAATGGTCAGGCGATGCCGATTCAAATCGGCACATGGATGTTGCCCTATAAGGGGGTAAAACTGTTTGGGGATAGTTTTTCAGACCTCGTTTCCACAGCTACTGCTGGGAAATTAATTTTTTTGCCACAGGCTACCCCACAACAAAAGAAAGCACCGTATCATCAAGTACAGTCCTTTCGGCCCCAGAAAAGCAAGAGGGCTAGAGGCTCATCCTTTCTGCCGAGAGGCAACGGTAGAGGAAAAAGCTGCAACACACAGCTAGTTCCCAAGAGCAGAAGTCCTCCCTGCGTCCGGTAGGTCCACAGCATGGTGCGGGGGCTGCTCAGGCGGACCCGGGTACGGTGGGGGCCCGTCTCAGATATTTCAGCGGACAGTGGGCTCTCTCACATGGATCCCTGGGTCCTTCAAGTAGTATCTCAGGGGTACAGGCTGGAGTTCGAGACGTTCTTCCCCCCGCCGTTTCCTAAAATCTGCCTTACCGGCACCTCCCTCTGCCAGGGAGACGGTGTTGGTGGATATTCAACACTATAATCACAACAAGTGATTGTCAAGGTGCCCCTCCTTCAGCAAGGAAGGGGTTACTATTCCACAGTGGTTGTGGTACCGCAACGGTTCGGTGAGACCCATCTTGAAATTAAAATACTTGAACTTTTATATCAGAAGATTCAAGTTCAAGATGGAATCGCTCAGGGAGGTTATTACTAGAGATGAGTGGGTTCGGTTTCTCTGAATCCGAACCCGCCAGAACTTCATGTTTTTTTTCACGGGTCCGAGCGACTCGGATCTTCCCGCCTTGCTCGGTTAACCCGAGCGCGCCCGAACGTCATCATGACGCTGTCGGATTCTCGCGAGGCTCGGATTCTATCGCGAGACTCGGATTCTATATAAGGAGCCGCGCGTCGCCGCCATTTTCACACGTGCATTGAGATTGATAGGGAGAGGACGTGGCTGGCGTCCTCCCCGTTTAGAATAGATTAGAGAGACACTTGATTTACTAATTTTGGGGAGCATTAGGAGTACTCAGTACAGTGCAGAGTTTTGCTGATAGTGACCACCAGTTTTATTTATAATCCGTTCTCTGCCTGAAAAAAGCGATACACAGCACACAGTGACTCAGTCACATACCATATCTGTGTGCACTGCTCAGGCTCAGGCCAGTGTGCTGCATCATCTATTATCTATATATAATATTATATATATCTGTCTGACTGCTCAGCTCACACAGCTTATAATTGTGGGGGAGACTGGGGAGCACTACTGCAGTGCCAGTTATAGGTTATAGCAGGAGCCAGGAGTACATAATATATTATATAGTGAGTGACCACCAGACACACAGTGCAGTTTATTTAATATATCCGTTCTCTGCCTGAAAAAAGCGATACACACAGTGACTCAGTCAGTCACATACCATATCTGTGTGCACTGCTCAGGCTCAGGCCAGTGTGCTGCATCATCTATATAATATATATTATATATCTGTCTGACTGCTCAGCTCACACAGCTTATAATTGTGGGGGAGACTGGGGAGCACTACTGCAGTGCCAGTTATAGGTTATAGCAGGAGCCAGGAGTACATAATATTATATTAAAACAGTGCACACTTTTGCTGCAGGAGTGCCACTGCCAGTGTGACTAGTGACCAGTGACCTGACCACCAGTATATATAATATTAGTAGTATACTATCTCTTTATCAACCAGTCTATATTAGCAGCAGACACAGTACAGTGCGGTAGTTCACGGCTGTGGCTACCTCTGTGTCGGCACTCGGCAGCCCGTCCATAATTGTATATACCACCTAACCGTGGTTTTTTTTTCTTTCTTTATACATACATACTAGTTACGAGTATACTATCTCTTTATCAACCAGTCTATATATTAGCAGCAGACACAGTACAGTGCGGTAGTTCACGGCTGTGGCTACCTCTGTGTCGGCACTCGGCAGCCCGTCCATAATTGTATATACCACCTAACCGTGGTTTTTTTTTCTTTCTTTATACATACATACTAGTTACGAGTATACTATCTCTTTATCAACCAGTCTATATATTAGCAGCAGACACAGTACAGTGCGGTAGTTCACGGCTGTGGCTACCTCTGTGTCGGCACTCGGCAGCCCGTCCATAATTGTATATACCACCTAACCGTGGTTTTTTTTTCTTTCTTTATACATACATACTAGTTACGAGTATACTATCTCTTTATCAACCAGTCTATATATTAGCAGCAGACACAGTACAGTGCGGTAGTTCACGGCTGTGGCTACCTCTGTGTCGGCACTCGGCAGCCCGTCCATAATTGTATATACCACCTAACCGTGGTTTTTTTTTCTTTCTTTATACATACATACTAGTTACGAGTATACTATCTCTTTATCAACCAGTCTATATATTAGCAGCAGACACAGTACAGTGCGGTAGTTCACGGCTGTGGCTACCTCTGTGTCGGCACTCGGCAGCCCGTCCATAATTGTATATACCACCTAACCGTGGTTTTTTTTTCTTTCTTTATACATACATACTAGTTACGAGTATACTATCTCTTTATCAACCAGTCTATATATTAGCAGCAGACACAGTACAGTGCGGTAGTTCACGGCTGTGGCTACCTCTGTGTCGGCACTCGGCAGCCCGTCCATAATTGTATATACCACCTAACCGTGGTTTTTTTTTCTTTCTTTATACATACATACTAGTTACGAGTATACTATCTCTTTATCAACCAGTCTATATATTAGCAGCAGACACAGTACAGTGCGGTAGTTCACGGCTGTGGCTACCTCTGTGTCGGCACTCGGCAGCCCGTCCATAATTGTATATACCACCTAACCGTGGTTTTTTTTTCTTTCTTTATACATACATACTAGTTACGAGTATACTATCTCTTTATCAACCAGTCTATATATTAGCAGCAGACACAGTACAGTGCGGTAGTTCACGGCTGTGGCTACCTCTGTGCCGGCACTCGGCAGCCCGTCCATAATTGTATATACCACCTAACCGTGGTTTTTTTTTCTTTCTTTATACATACATACTAGTTACGAGTATACTATCTCTTTATCAACCAGTCTATATATTAGCAGCAGACACAGTACAGTGCGGTAGTTCACGGCTGTGGCTACCTCTGTGTCGGCACTCGGCAGCCCGTCCATAATTGTATACTAGTATCCAATCCATCCATCTCCATTGTTTACCTGAGGTGCCTTTTAGTTGTGCCTATTAAAATATGGAGAACAAAAATGTTGAGGTTCCAAAATTAGGGAAAGATCAAGATCCACTTCCACCTCGTGCTGAAGCTGCTGCCACTAGTCATGGCCGAGACGATGAAATGCCAGCAACGTCGTCTGCCAAGGCCGATGCCCAATGGCATAGTACAGAGCATGTCAAAACCAAAACACCAAATATCAGTAAAAAAAGGACTCCAAAACCTAAAATAAAATTGTCGGAGGAGAAGCGTAAACTTGCCAATATGCCATTTACCACACGGAGTGGCAAGGAACGGCTGAGGCCCTGGCCTATGTTCATGGCTAGTGGTTCAGCTTCACATGAGGATGGAAGCACTCAGCCTCTCGCTAGAAAACTGAAAAGACTCAAGCTGGCAAAAGCACCGCATAGAACTGTGCGTTCTTTGAAATCCCAAATCCACAAGGAGAGTCCAATTGTGTCGGTTGCGATGCCTGACCTTCCCAACACTGGACGTGAAGAGCATGCGCCTTCCACCATTTGCACGCCCCCTGCAAGTGCTGGAAGGAGCACCCGCAGTCCAGTTCCTGATAGTCAGATTGAAGATGTCAGTGTTGAAGTACACCAGGATGAGGAGGATATGGGTGTTGCTGGCGCTGGGGAGGAAATTGACCAGGAGGATTCTGATGGTGAGGTGGTTTGTTTAAGTCAGGCACCCGGGGAGACACCTGTTGTCCGTGGGAGGAATATGGCCGTTGACATGCCAGGTGAAAATACCAAAAAAATCAGCTCTTCGGTGTGGAGGTATTTCACCAGAAATGCGGACAACAGGTGTCAAGCCGTGTGTTCCCTTTGTCAAGCTGTAATAAGTAGGGGTAAGGACGTTAACCACCTCGGAACATCCTCCCTTATACGTCACCTGCAGCGCATTCATAATAAGTCAGTGACAAGTTCAAAAACTTTGGGTGACAGCGGAAGCAGTCCACTGACCAGTAAATCCCTTCCTCTTGTAACCAAGCTCACGCAAACCACCCCACCAACTCCCTCATTGTCAATTTCCTCCTTCCCCAGGAATGCCAATAGTCCTGCAGGCCATGTCACTGGCAATTCTGACGAGTCCTCTCCTGCCTGGGATTCCTCCGATGCATCCTTGCGTGTAACGCCTACTGCTGCTGGCGCTGCTGTTGTTGCCGCTGGGAGTCGATGGTCATCCCAGAGGGGAAGTCGTAAGCCCACTTGTACTACTTCCAGTAAGCAATTGACTGTTCAACAGTCCTTTGCGAGGAAGATGAAATATCACAGCAGTCATCCTACTGCAAAGCGGATAACTGAGTCCTTGACAACTATGTTGGTGTTAGACGTGCGTCCGGTATCCGCCGTTAGTTCACAGGGAACTAGACAATTTATTGAGGCAGTGTGCCCCCGTTACCAAATACCATCTAGGTTCCACTTCTCTAGGCAGGCGATACCGAGAATGTACACGGACGTCAGAAAAAGACTCACCAGTGTCCTAAAAAATGCAGTTGTACCCAATGTCCACTTAACCACGGACATGTGGACAAGTGGAGCAGGGCAGGGTCAGGACTATATGACTGTGACAGCCCACTGGGTAGATGTATGGACTCCCGCCGCAAGAACAGCAGCGGCGGCACCAGTAGCAGCATCTCGCAAACGCCAACTCTTTCCTAGGCAGGCTACGCTTTGTATCACCGCTTTCCAGAATACGCACACAGCTGAAAACCTCTTACGGCAACTGAGGAAGATCATCGCGGAATGGCTTACCCCAATTGGACTCTCCTGTGGATTTGTGGCATCGGACAACGCCAGCAATATTGTGTGTGCATTAAATATGGGCAAATTCCAGCACGTCCCATGTTTTGCACATACCTTGAATTTGGTGGTGCAGAATTTTTTAAAAAACGACAGGGGCGTGCAAGAGATGCTGTCGGTGGCCAGAAAAATTGCGGGACACTTTCGGCGTACAGGCACCACGTACAGAAGACTGGAGCACCACCAAAAACTACTGAACCTGCCCTGCCATCATCTGAAGCAAGAAGTGGTAACGAGGTGGAATTCAACCCTCTATATGCTTCAGAGGTTGGAGGAGCAGCAAAAGGCCATTCAAGCCTATACAATTGAGCACGATATAGTAGGTGGAATGCACCTGTCTCAAGTGCAGTGGAGAATGATTTCAACGTTGTGCAAGGTTCTGATGCCCTTTGAACTTGCCACACGTGAAGTCAGTTCAGACACTGCCAGCCTGAGTCAGGTCATTCCCCTCATCAGGCTTTTGCAGAAGAAGCTGGAGGCATTGAAGAAGGAGCTAAAAGGGAGCGATTCCGCTAGGCATGTGGGACTTGTGGATGCAGCCCTTAATTCGCTTAACAAGGATTCACGGGTGGTCAATCTGTTGAAATCAGAGCACTACATTTTGGCCACCGTGCTCGATCCTAGATTTAAAGCCTACCTTGGATCTCTCTTTCCGGCAGACACAGGTCTGCTGGGGTTGAAAGACCTGCTGGTGACAAAATTGTCAAGTCAAGCGGAACGCGACCTGTCAACATCTCCTCCTTCACATTCTCCCGCAACTGGGGGTGCGAGGAAAAGGCTCAGAATTCCGAGCCCACCCGCTGGCGGTGATGCAGGGCAGTCTGGAGCGACTGCTGATGCTGACATCTGGTCCGGACTGAAGGACCTGACAACGATTACGGACATGTCGTCTACTGTCACTGCATATGATTCTCTCAACATTGATAGAATGGTGGAGGATTATATGAGTGACCGCATCCAAGTAGGCACGTCACACAGTCCGTACTTATACTGGCAGGAAAAAGAGGCAATTTGGAGGCCCTTGCACAAACTGGCTTTATTCTACCTAAGTTGCCCTCCCACAAGTGTGTACTCCGAAAGAGTGTTTAGTGCCGCCGCTCACCTTGTCAGCAATCGGCGTACGAGGTTACATCCAGAAAATGTGGAGAAGATGATGTTCATTAAAATGAATTATAATCAATTCCTCCGCGGAGACATTGACCAGCAGCAATTGCCTCCACAAAGTACACAGGGAGCTGAGATGGTGGATTCCAGTGGGGACGAATTGATAATCTGTGAGGAGGGGGATGTACACGGTGATATATCGGAGGGTGAAGATGAGGTGGACATCTTGCCTCTGTAGAGCCAGTTTGTGCAAGGAGAGATTAATTGCTTCTTTTTTGGGGGGGGTCCAAACCAACCCGTCATATCAGTCACAGTCGTGTGGCAGACCCTGTCACTGAAATGATGGGTTGGTTAAAGTGTGCATGTCCTGTTTTGTTTATACAACATAAGGGTGGGTGGGAGGGCCCAAGGACAATTCCATCTTGCACCTCTTTTTTCTTTTCTTTTTCTTTGCATCATGTGCTGATTGGGGAGGGTTTTTTGGAAGGGACATCCTGCGTGACACTGCAGTGCCACTCCTAGATGGGCCCGGTGTTTGTGTCGGCCACTAGGGTCGCTAATCTTACTCACACAGTCAGCTACCTCATTGCGCCTCTTTTTTTCTTTGCGTCATGTGCTGTTTGGGGAGGGTTTTTTGGAAGGGACATCCTGCGTGACACTGCAGTGCCACTCCTAGATGGGCCCGGTGTTTGTGTCGGCCACTAGGGTCGCTAATCTTACTCACACAGCTACCTCATTGCGCCTCTTTTTTTCTTTGCGTCATGTGCTGTTTGGGGAGGGTTTTTTGGAAGGGACATCCTGCGTGACACTGCAGTGCCACTCCTAGATGGGCCCGGTGTTTGTGTCGGCCACTAGGGTCGCTAATCTTACTCACACAGCTACCTCATTGCGCCTCTTTTTTTCTTTGCGTCATGTGCTGTTTGGGGAGGGTTTTTTGGAAGGGACATCCTGCGTGACACTGCAGTGCCACTCCTAGATGGGCCCGGTGTTTGTGTCGGCCACTAGGGTCGCTTATCTTACTCACACAGCGACCTCGGTGCAAATTTTAGGACTAAAAATAATATTGTGAGGTGTGAGGTATTCAGAATAGACTGAAAATGAGTGTAAATTATGGTTTTTGAGGTTAATAATACTTTGGGATCAAAATGACCCCCAAATTCTATGATTTAAGCTGTTTTTTAGTGTTTTTTGAAAAAAACACCCGAATCCAAAACACACCCGAATCCGACAAAAAAAATTCGGTGAGGTTTTGCCAAAACGCGTTCGAACCCAAAACACGGCCGCGGAACCGAACCCAAAACCAAAACACAAAACCCGAAAAATTTCAGGCGCTCATCTCTAGTTATTACGAGCCTGGACGAGGGGGATTACAGGGTCTCCCTGGACATCAAGGATGCGTACCTGCATGTCCCCATTTACCCCCCTCACCAGGAGTACCTCAGATATGTGGTACAGGACTGTCACTATCAGTTCCAGACGCGGCCGTTGGAGTTGTCCACGGCACCGAAGGTCTTTACCTAGGTAATGGCCGAAGTGATGATACTCCTTCGCAAGAAGGATGTTTTTATTATCCCGTACTTGGACGATCTCCTGATAAAGGCGAGGTCCAAAGAACAGTTGGTAGTGGGGGTAGCACTCTCGCGGGAAGTGCTACAACAGCACGACTGGATTCTCAATATTCCAAAGTCACAGCTGGTCCCGACGACACGTCTTCTGTTCCTGGGAATGTTTCTGAACGCAGACCAGAAAAGAGTGTTTCTTCCAGTGGAAAAAGCCGAGGAGTTGTCATCTCTAGTCAGAGACATCCTAAAACCAGGACAGGTGTCGGTACATCAATGCACACGAGTCCTGGGAAAAATGGTAGCCTCGTACGAAGCATAATTCCATTCGGAAGACTCCACGCAAGGACGTTCCAGTGGGACCTGTGGGACTAATGGTCCGGGTCCCATGTACAGATACAACAGCGGATAACCCTGTCAGCGAGAAACAGGGTGTCGCTGCTGTGGTGGCTGCAGAGGGCTCATCTACTAGTGGGCCGCAGATTCGGAATACAGGACTGGGTCCTGGTGACCACGGATGCCAGCCTTCGGGGCTGGGGTGCAGTCACACAGGGAAGAAATTTCCAAGGAGATTTCGCTTCACATAAATATTCTGCAGCTAAGGGCCATTTACAATGCCCTAAGCCAAGCAAGGCCCCTGCTTCAGAACCAGCCGGTACTGATCCAATCAGACGACATCACGGCGGTCGCCCATGTAAACAGACAGGGCGGCACAAGAAGCAGGATGGCGATGGCAGAAGCCACAAGGATTCTCCGATGGGTGACCTACACCCAGGAGAATGGGGACTTCATCCAGAAGTTTTCCAAATGCGGGTAAACCGTTGGGAATGACCACGGGTGGACATGATGGCGTCCCGCCTCAACAAGAAGTTGAAAAGATATTGCGCCAGGTCAAGGGACCCTCAGGCGATCGCTGGGGACGCTCTAGTGACACCGGTCGTGTACCAGTCGGTTTATGTGTCTCCTCCTCTACCTCTCATACCCAAGGTACTGAGAATAATAAGAAGGCGAGGAGTGAAAACCATACTCGGGGTTCCGGATTGGCCATGAAGAGCTTGGTACCCGGAACTTCAAGAGATGCTGGCAGAGGACCCTTGGCCTCTGCCACTCAGACAAGACCTGCTGCAGCAGGGACCCTGTCTGTTCCAAGACTTACCGCGGCTGCGTTTGACGGCATGGCGGTAGAACACCGGATCCTAAAGGAAAAGGGTATTCCGAAGGAAGTCATCCCTACCCTGATCATAGCCAGGAAGGATGTCACCGCAAGACATTATCGCCGCGTTTGGCGAAAATTTGTTGCTTGGTGGGAGGCCATGAAGGCCCCGACGGAGGAATTTCAACTATGTCGATTCCTGCACTTCCTGCAAGCAGGGGTGACGTTTGGGCCTCAAATTGGGGTCCATCAAGGTCCAGATTTCGGCTCTGTCGATTTTCTTCCAGAAAGAACTGGCTTCACTGCCTGAAGTTCAGACTTTGGTTAAAGGAGTACTACATATTCAGCCTCCTTTTGTGCCTCCTGTGGCACTTTTTGGATCTCAACGTGGTGTTGGATTTCCTAAAGTCGCATTGGTTGAGCCACTTAAAACCATGGAGCTAAAGTATCTCGCGTGGAAAGTGGTCATGCTGTTGGCCTTGGCCTTGGCCAGGCGTGTGTCAGAATTGGCGGCTTTGTCATGTAACAGGCCTTATCTGATTTTCTGTATGGATAGGGCAGAGTTGAGGAATCGTCCTCAGTTTCTCCCGAAGGTGGTCTCAGGTTTTCACTTGAACCAACCTATTGTGGTGCCTGCGGCTACTGGGGACTTGGAGGATTCCAAGTTGCTGGACGTAGTCAGGGCCCTGAAAATTTTATTTTTCCAGGACGGCTGGAGTCAGGAAACCTGACTCGCTGTTTATCCTGATGGCACCCAACAAGCTGGGTGCTCCTGCTTCTAAGCAGTCTATTGCGCGCTGGATTTGTAGCACTATTCAGCTGGCGCATTCTGCGGTAGGATTACCGCAGCCTAAATCAATAAAAGCCCATTCCACAAGGACGGTGGGCTCATCTTGGGCGGCTGCCCGAGGGGTCTCGGCTTTACAACTTTGCCGAGCAGCTACTTGGTCAGGGGCAAACACGTTTGCAAAATTCTACGAATTTGATACCCTGGCTGAGGAGGACCTGGAGTTCTCTCATTCGGTGCTGCAGAGTCATCCGCACTCTCCCGCCCGTTTGGGAGCTTTGGTATAATCCCCATGGTCCTTACGGAGTTCCCAGCATCCACTAGGACGTCAGAGAAAATAAGAATTTACTTACCGATAATTCTATTTCTCGTAGTCCGTAGTGGATGCTGGGCGCCCATCCCAAGTGCGGATTGTCTGCAATACTTGTACATAGTTATTGTTAACTAATCGGGTTCTTGTTGTGAGCCATCTATTCAGAGGCTCCTCTGTTATCATGCTGTTAACTGGGTTTCATATCACAAGTTGTACGGTGTGATTGGTGTGGCTGGTATGAGTCTTACCCGGGATTCAAAATCCTTCCTTATTGTGTACGCTCGTCCGGGCACAGTATCATAACTGAGGCTTGGAGGAGGGTCATAGGGGGAGGAGCCAGTGCACACCAGATAGTCCTAAAGCTTTCTTTAGATGTGCCCAGTCTCCTGCGGAGCCGCTATTCCCCATGGTCCTTACGGAGTTCCCAGCATCCACTACGGACTACGAGAAATAGAATTATCGGTTAGTAAATTCTTATTTTCTACTGTGTTTCACCATTACAGTTTTCTGACACATCCCACCTGATAATGTAACTGTGGAATAAGATGAGCTGCTGGAACCTCTGCTACACCTGTCTTGTAATCATTGTAGATTCTACAAGCCAGAATCTGCTGCCTTTTTCATTTTTCAGGGCAGTACGGATGGTGTAATGGTTCGCATTACTGCCTCACAGCACTGAGGTCATGGGTTCAATTCCCACCCTAAATGAGTAGAGTTTGTATATTCTCCCCGTACTTGTGTGGGGTTCCTCCGGGCACTCTGGTTTCCTCCCACACTCCAAAAATATACTGGTAGGTTAATTGGCTCCCAACAAAATGAACCCTAGTGTGTGCATGTGGTAGGGAAAATAGACTGTTAGCTCCACCGGGGTAGGGACTGATGTGAATGGCCAAGTACAGTATTCTCTGTACAGCACTGTGGAATATGTGTGTGCTATATAAATAAGTGGTAATAAATAAATAGGTTATTAGCATTACATTAATGAGCATTTTTTCCTAAATACTGTAGCAATGTTTGTATTATACCAAGATCTGTCCACTCCTCTGTCTCCCCTCCACCCGTTTCCCTTTCCATCCTCTACTGTTATCTTACTTTCATTCACCTCTGCCCCACTATTGCTCCCTCCCTTCTCTCACTGTCATCTCACCACACCTACATCTGCATCACACTGAACTCTCTCCCTGCCCTCCTCCTGTAATTACCCTTCCTAGCTCAGGCACTTGCACCAACACTACTCTCTCGTCATCCCTGCCCTCCAAGTTAATCTCACATCAATGCTTTAGTAACCCTCCTTCACATCTCTTCCACAAACTCTCTCCCTCTCTCATATGGCCTCTGGAATGCCAAATCTGTCTGTAACAAACTGGTCCCCATCCATGACCTTTTCATCTCCAACTCTCTGAATTTCCTAACCATTACAGAAACCTGGATTTTGCTTCTCTGACTACACTTCTCCCACTGCTCTCTATGCTTGTGGTCTCATCACCACCATCATGTTGGGGTCAATGTGGTAATGGTGTCCTTATATCGTCCAGTTACTCCTACCAACTCATATCATGAGAACCTTCCCTTACATTCTCTATATCTGAGTTCCATGCTATACACCTCTTCCAACCAGTTCACCTTCGAGTATAGTAGCTGTCATTTACCATCGCCCTGGCATTCCCACCAAATCCCTTTATCACCTTGCTCCATGGCTCACTTACTTCCTCTCTTCAGACATCCCCTCCATTATCTTAGCTGAATTCAATATCCCAATCTATATGCCCACAGAATCCTCTGCCTCGAAACTCCTTAACCTCAATCATCACTTGGTCTCTCCCAGTGGACCTCCTCACCCTCCCATGTGAATGGGCGCTCTCTTGATCTGTCCTTCACACATCGTTGTGATATTTCTGACTTCTCCAACTTCCCATTCCCCCTCTCTCTCTGACCATCACCTGCTCTTTTTTAACTTATACCTCTCTGTTTCTCCATCTCTACCACATAAGGTTACCATCACTAAGTGTAACAAAGAGGCCAGGATGTCCTTATCCTCCCCCTTGACTCACTTCTCTCTCCTAGTCTCTCTCATGTCCTGAACAAGCTACTTACCTATAAAATGCCTCCCTTACTTCTGCTCTTGACTCTTTTGCCCTGGCAACCATATTCACCTTGTAGATCAACACCTCAACCCTGGCATTCCAAATTCACAAGATACCTGCAAAAATGTTCATGTACCACTGAGCAACAGTGGAGGAAATCATGCTCCACAGCAGACTACCTCCATTTCAAATTTATGTTCTCATCCTACAGTGCTGCCCTTTCCATCTCTAAACATCCATAATTAAGAAACTCATCTCTTCCCAATCTTAAAACCCTCTGTGTCTCTTTGCTACTGTCAACTTCCTTCTCTGCCCATCCCCACATTTACTCCCTTCTTCACTCTCTGCCCGTGACTTTACATCACATCCAAAATTGATTACATACATAAGGACATCACATCCCAATAGGCCCTGAACAACCTGCATGACCCGTTTCAGCCTGGCCTCCATCCTCTCCACTCCGCTGAAACTGCCCTCATAAAAGTCTGCAATGACATCCATGCTGCCAATTCCAAGGGCCACTACTCTCTGCTTATTCTCCTTGACCTCTCTGCTGCTTTTGACACTGTCAGCTACCCTCTCCTCCTGCAAATTCTTCATTCCTTCGTCTGCATGATACTGCCCGTTCCTGGCTATCTTCATACCTCTCTGACTGCTCCTTCTCTGTCTCCTCTCCTGACTCTGCCTGCCCCACACTTTCCGTAACAGTAGGTGTTTCCCAAGGTTCTGTTCTTATGACTCTCCTTTTCTCTCTATATCTTATGGTGAGTTCATTCCCTCTTTAGACTTCCAAAATCATCTCTGCTCGATGACACTCAAATCTACCTTTCCAACCCTGACCTCTCCCTTTCTCTGCTCACTCATATCTCCAGCTAATCTTGGATGTCCCAGCACTTTCTTTATATAACGTCTCTTCCCACCCTCTTGCATTACCTCATCTCCAACAATTTCACTATCTATTGATGGCACAACAATCTCTTCTAGCCCTCTCTTCTAGCCCTCAAGTATGCTGTCTTGGAGATATCCTTGATTCCTCCCTCTCATTCAAATGACACATTCAGAACCTGTTGCAGTCCTGCCATTTCCATCTCAAAAATATTTCCAGAATCAGACCCTTTCTCACCCTGGATGCTACTAAGACCCTAAAAATTTTATTTTTAAATTGGCTCTCGAGACTCACTTCTGCACCAAACCTAGCCATCTCTCAATCTAACCTTCTGTTCCATGCTCACTGTCTTCTCCATGGGTGTGATATGATATACTGGTAGATGGGATACTGGCTGTCAGATCCCAACAGCGGCATCCCATCTGCCGGTACACCAGCATCGAGTCCCCTTGTGGGCTCACTGTGCTCGCCATGCTTCGGGTCCAATGGAATGCTTAGCTCGCCACAGGTTCTATTCACACTCGGATGGTGGCGTGGACCCACCAATGTCAGTGTCGCTCGCTACAGGTTCTATTCCCACTTGGTTGATGATGTGGACCCACCAACCAAGTAGGAATTACGGGGGGGTCAGGATTCAGTCAGCTGGTAAAATGTTGTATGTTGGGATCCTGACCTCCGGCATTTTGAATGCATCCCCTTCCCCATCTGTGTCACCCTTATCTGTCCTCCCCTCCCCATCAGAATGTAGCTCTCACGAGCTGGATCTTCTCCCCTCATGTTTTCCATTCTCTTAGACTATGTTCTACTCCATACTCCCTACACTGTCATCTAACCCTCGGTTTCTGCCACCCTGGTGCTTATTTCAGTGCCATGTGTCCTGATGCAGAAATGTTTATATACATTGTACTTGTTCTACATTGACTATTACGGTAAGTTGTTTTCTTGTTTTGCTCATTTGTTTACATACTTTTTTGGGCTCTGCGGAACCCTTGTGGCGCCAAATAAATAAGCAATAATAATAATAATTGTATGATTAGTAATAATATTGTTGAATTTAGAGCTTGGAGGCTTCATCTTAGACAATACTTTTTATTTCTATTGAATAACGTATGGCTAATACTTAATTTCTCCATCCTTAGATCCACCTAAAGGAGTAAACGTCATTTTCCAACCTTCCCGAGACAATATCAAACAGGGTGATTTTGTGACTCTGGTCTGTCAGGTTAACAGCAGCAACCCTGGCGTTAATAGCTACACCTGGTACAAGGATGGGAAACAATTTCATAGGGAGAGCTTTGTCACTTTTCACAGCATCTCTAGAGAGGATCATGGAGAATACAGATGTGAGGCTGAGAACTCTATGGGAAGCGGATCTTCCGATTCCACCCGACTTATCATCTTCTGTGAGTAGGTTGTGCTGAGGGCAATAGTTAGAAATGTGGGGCCTGATGGGCTGCAGCTCCACAGGAAAATAACACAATAATCAGTGTGGGGCAGATGTACTTAGCCTTTAAGGGCGGGATGTACTAACCTCCGCCGCTGCGTTAAGTGCCGTTTCTCTGCGATCTTACTCACCGGTCAGCTGCCCACCTCTTCCTCTTAGCTCCCTCGTCTGCTTTCTCATCTCCTCTCCCTCCTCATCACCTCAACACGGCCACTGAGTTCTCAAATCGCTGCGCTCCCTCTGGCTATTGGCGTGTGCGCACATCTCAACAAGTCCAACAAACCTGTGTGCGCATGCCCGGAAAAACTGTGAGATGTGCGCATGCGCCAACGGCCAGGGGGAGCGCAGCGATATGAGAACTTAGTGGCCACGGCGGTGCTGAGGAGGGAGAGTAGATGAGAAAGCAGATGGGGGAGCTAAGGGGAAGCGGTGGGCAGCGGAGCGGTGAGATCCCAGAGAAAACGTCAATTAACGCGGTGGCGGCGGAGGTTAGTACATCCCGCCTTAAGAGTGATAACGTGGAGAGAGATTAATTACCAACCAATCAGCTGCTGTCACTTTTCAAACCCAGCCTGCAACATGGCAGTTGGGAGTGGTTTGGTTGGTATGTTATCTGTCTCCACTTAGTACATCTACCCAATGTGTAAAATGGAAAGTGTACTGCAGCAACTGGTTAGTTGGCAATTCAGGGATTGATGCAGAAAGAGCGCTGTGTCTTTTGGTGTATCACACAGTATCTTGTATGAAGTTGCACTGTGCATTGCCAGAACAGTGCTGCCACCTGGGGCCCATTATAACCTGGGGGCAGTGTGCAGCTTACCACCCTCGTGCAGTAGGCCCCCTCCCGCTATCTGTTGCCAATGTGATATTTTCAGAAAATGGTGCTTGCGCAATTGTGCCAGAGCCTTTAATATAACCTATGCCAGATCCATCCTTTCTGATACATATCACATGAAAAATGGCACCACTGGAAAGGGTAGGAACCTGCTGCAGGCACTCCTCCAGGTGCAGGGTGTGCTGTGTTTTGCAGTGTGAGGCTCCACTTGGCCCAGCAGTGTGAGGCCAGTGGCGGATCTAGACTTAACTTTTAGGGGGGGGGGCAGTTTAAGAATTATGACTCCTCCTCCTCATCATAGCTCCTCCCACTTAGAAATGCCCTCCCGTTCGCTTCTAAAATTTACTATTGTTGCCATTACTAATAAAATGTTGCCAGTTAGTGGAGAGAACCCTGCGCACTGGTGATACAGACTGGCGAATCACCATTCCTGCATAGCACACAGAATGAGACGAAATTCACATTATAGCACATGGTATGAGCCAAAATTCACATTATAGCACACGGTATAGCCAAAATTCACATTATAGCACACAGAATGAGCTGAATTTCACATTATACCACACGGTATGAGCCGAAATTCACATTAAAGCATACGGTATGAGCCGAAATTCACATTAAAGCACACGGTATGAGCTAAAATTCACATTATACATCACGATATGAGCTAAAATTCACATTATACCCCACAGAATGAGCCGAAATTCAAATTATAGCAAACAGAATGAGCCGAAATTCACATTATACCACACGGTATGAGCTAAAATTCACATTATAGCACACAGAATGAGCTGAAATGCACATTATACTGTAGCACACAGAATGAGCTGAAATTCACATTACAGCACACATAATGAGCCGGAATTCACATTATAGCACACAGAATGAGCCGAAATTCACATTATAGCACACAAAATGATCTGAAATTCACAGTATACCACACAGAATGAGCCAAAATTCACATTATAGCACACAGAATGAGCCGAAATTCACATCAGAAACACAAATGCCCCCAGCAGTGCCAGATACATATGCCCCCAGCGGGGCCAGATATACATGACCCCAGTGGTGCCAGATACATATGGCCTCAGTGGTGCCAGATACACAAATGCCCCCAGCGGTGCCAGATACAAATGCCCCCAGTGGTGCCAGATAAAAATGCCCCCAGTGGTGCCAGATAGAAATGCTCCCAGTGGTGCCAGATACAAATGCCCCCAGTGGTGCCAGATAGAAATGCTCCCAGTGGTGCCAGATACAAATGCCCCCAGCGGTACCAGATACACAAATGCCCCCAGTGGTGCCAGATACAAATGCCCCCAGTGGTGCCAGATAAATATGCCCCCAGTGGTGCCAGATAAATATGCCCCCAGTGGTGCCAGATAAATATGCCCCCAGTGGTGCCATATACATATGCCCCCAGTGGTGCCAGATACAAATGCCCCCAGTGGTGCCAGATACAAATGCCCCCAGTGGTGCCAGATACAAATACCCCCAGTGGTGCCAGATACAAATGCCCCCAGTGGTGACAGATACATATGCCCCCAGTGGTGCTTACCCTCCTGCTGCCAGTGCCGCCGATTCCCATCTCTGATGCTGAGGGGGAGCGAGCTCACCGTGTGTCTCTCCTGCGCCTCACTTCACTGATTCCCTGTCTCTGGCGGCCATTTGAAATATAGCGCCAGCTTGTGAGCCAATCAAAGCTCATGGGCCGGCAGCCAATCAAGAGCCGGTTCGCGAGCTCTGATTTGCTGACAGCCAGAGACATTTAAAATGACTGCCGGAGATGGGGAAACAGTGGGCAGGAGAGGCGCACGCAGTGCTCTCCTCCCTTCAGCGTCAAAAAGAGACGGGAATCGGAGGCAGCAGCAGGCGTGTGTGCGGGGGGGGGTGACTTCCGCTCTCTCACCTCTTCCCCAGCCGTGCTGCACCGCTCTCCAGTCCAGCACCGCGGCGGGACCCGGCCATCCGTCTCGATGCCGGTATGTGTAGGGGGGCACATATCGCCCTAATCGCCCCCCGCTAAATCCGCCACTGTGTGAGGCCCGTGTAATCATTAAACCTGTACTGATTACTGATGTGCCAGTGGTTGCCATGCCAACGCCTAAATACAGATTTCCATGTGCCTGCAACTTGCAGCTGCCTGTGCCTGGATGGGTGGAGGTGGGCAGGATGCGGGTGTTCTTGGGTAAGCACAATACAGGTAAGTGTTCAGGCAATTACAAACACACGCAGGCCAGGAACAGCCCCATTATTTGAAGTGGGTCGGGAAGATGCACTTTGAAGATGATGATAACGGTGGCATCTTTGTGCGCAGCGCTTGGCTTTACGATGCCGGCGACTTTTTTTCCTTATGACACCTCCTGCTGTAATGACCTATTTTTACATCACTGCTGCACCCAAAGATGCACAGTGAGGCAAAAAGCATTTACCTCTGAATCAGACCCTGAGGGGTAGATTTGCTAACATTTCTAAAGCAGACAAGCAGTGAGTCTGCCCAACCAATCAGATTCTAGCTATCTTTTCTCTATGGCATTATAGAAAATAATAGACAGAATCTGCCTGGTCGCTATGGGTAGCTTTAATAAATCTACCCCTAAGTGTTTGTGCTGAGGAAATTAATTACAGTAGCAGGCGATGGACAATTTCAGGAGTTTGTTTTATACAAAGAGTTAATGATGGATTTACTCTCATTTAGAAATATGCCAACATTTAGTCCCTGTGTGAGAGTATTCCATATGTAGGGGGGAATATGTAATAGGGGGCCAGATGTAATGACCAGGGCTGGTTTTAGGCCTTGTGGCGCCCAGGGTGAAAGTTTCCTTTACCAACAGGTAAAAAAGGGTTCATCAAAAAATCGGGGCATGGCTTCATAGGGAAGGGGCGTGGTCACAGTTATGCCCCTGTAGCTGTGCCCCAGTAGATTTGACCCCTGTAGTTTTGCCCCCTGTTGCTGTGCCCTCAGTAGTTCTGCCCCTGTAGTTTTGCAACCTGTTGCTGTGCCCCTGTAGTTTTGCCCCCTGTTGCTGTGCCCCTGTAGTTTTGCCCCCTGTTGCTGTGCCCTCAGTAATTGTGCCTCTGTAGTTTTGCCCCCTGTTGCTGTGCCCTCAGTAGTTGTGCCCCTGTAGTTTTGCCCCCTGTTGCTGTGCCCTCAGTAGTTGTGCCCCTGTTGTTGTGCCCTCAGTAGTTGTGCCCCTGTTGTTGTGCCCTCAGTAGATGTGCCCCCTGTTGCTGTGCCCACAGTAGATGTGCCCCTAGTAGCGGCGTTTAAAAAAAAAAATATATATATATATATATATATATTTCTCATACGTCCTAGAGGATGCTGGGGACGACATCAAGACCATGGGGTACAGACAGGATCCGCAGGAGACATGGGCACTCTAAAGACTTTTCATTGGGTGTGAACTGGCTCCTCCCTCTATGCCCCTCCTCCAGACCTCAGTTTTAGAAATGTGCCCAGGTCGACTGGATGAACTCTGAGGAGCTCTACTGAGTTTCTCTGAAAAGACTTATGTTAGGTTTTTTATTTTCAGGGAGATCTGCTGGCATCAGACTCCCTGCTTCGTGGGACTGAGGGGGCAGAAGCAGTACCAACCTCCTCAGAGTTTCATGGCTCTGCTTCTGACTGACAGGACACCATTAGCTCCTGAAGGGAACTGAACGCTAGCCGTGTCTAGATGCTCACTCCTACAGCACGCCGTCACCCCGCTCACAGAGCCAGAAGTCAGAAGACAGGTGAGTATGAGAAGAATGATCTTCAATCAAGTAAGTGACGGCTGAGGTGCGGCGCGGCTGGCGGGAGCGCAGCGCGCCATTGCTGCCCACACACACAGGCACAGCAGGGTGCAGGGCACGGGGGGGCGCCCTGGGCAGCAAGAAAAATACCTCAAACTGGCTAAAAGGGGGCATAAGATGCCGTTGGCACAGCCCTACCCCCGCCAGTATAAATAATAAGTCAATATACTGAGTGTAAGGATGCGCCATTGTGGGGGCGGAGCTTCTTCCTCAGGCAGCCAGCACACTACTCAGCGCCATTTTCTCTCTCTCCTCAGGCTGCAGAGAACACGCTGGTCCTCTCCTCCACTTCTGACAAGTACAGGGTGCTATAAAGGGGGGGCACAAAGCGATTGTGGTGCATTTGATAGTTTATATTACTATTTAAAAGCGCTTTTGGGCTGTGGACATACTGTGTTCACAGGCAATACTGGCGCTGGGTTTGTGAACTGGCTGTTCCTATCCTGTGTGCCTCTGACAGATTTTACTGTGGGTCTGTCCCCAAAATAAGTCCCAGTGTGTCTGTGAGTGTGGTGTACACGTGTGAGGCATGCCTGAGGCAGGGAGTTCCTCCCCGGAGGAAGCCATTTTAGGGACACAGAGTTGTAATGTGGTGGCGCTACCGGCACACCAAGAGCCCATAAGAGACCATTTGTAAATGTTGTAAACACTGATACCAACACGGATTCTGATTCTTGTGTCGACAACAGTGAATCCAGAGAGATAGATCATAAATTGGCAAAAAGTAAACAATATATGATTGTGGCTATAAGTGACGTGTCGGAGGTTACAGAAAGCACTCCTGTACCTCAGGAGAAAGCTTTTGAAGGGATGTGGGTGAATCCTGATAAAAAAAATTGTATTCCCAAAAGGATTCACATAGCTTATCCTTTCCCGGTTGAAGACAGGAAAAAATGGGAGTCACCCCCTGTGTTAGACAGTGCACTTTCCAGGTTGACAAAGAAGGTAATTCTCCCTGCTCCTGGCACGGCTTCTCTTAAAGAGACGGCAGACCGCAAAATGGAAACGACATTGAAATCCATTTATGTTACCAATGGTACACTGCTCAGGCCCACTATTGCTCTGTACAATGTAATTTCGTCTGTCAACTTGCTTTGGCTGATGACAATAAACTTGAACTTGAACTTGAGTCGCGCTATTGAAAAATGGTCAGAAAGCGTGTCATCAGAAATTGACACGATTGATAAAGATGAGATACTCCTTAAGTTAGGGAATATCAAGGACGCTGCCGCCTACATGCTGGAAGCAATGAAGGATATTGGACTCTTGAGTTCACAAGCCGCTACCATGGCAGTATCGGCTAGGCGGGCTTTATGGATTCGCCAGTGGAATGCGGATGCAGATTCCAAAAGAAACATGGAGGCTCTCCCATATAAAGGTGAGGCCTTATTTGGCGATGGCCTGGATGCGTTAGTCTCGGCGGCTACCGCAGGTAAGTCAACATTTTTGCCCTCTGCGCCTGCACCGGCAAAAAAGACCTATCACCCGCAAATGCAGTCCTTTCGGGCCAATAAATACAAAAAGACAAGAGGTTCCCCCTTCTTTGCAGGTAGGGAAAGGGGAAGGGGAAAGAAGCCCACACTGGCTCCAGCTTCCCAAGAGCAAAAGTCTACCCCTAATTCTGCCAAATCCCCAGCATGACGCTGGAACTTCCTTTCGGGAGGCCGCTCGGGTGGGTGCACGTCTCAAACTCTTCAGCCAGGATTGGATTCTGTCTGGCCTGGACCCCTGGGTGTTGCAAATAGTATCCCAGGGATACAAACTAGAGTTTCAAGACGTTCCCCCATGCCGATTTTTCAAATCGACCTTGCCAGCTTCTCTGCCAGAGAGAGAAGCAGTAACAGCGGCAATCCAAAAATTATGTCAAGACCAGGTCATAGTCCTGGTACCGTTGTCACAACAAGGGCGGGGTTTTTATTCAAGCCTCTTTGTTGTTCCGAAGCTGGACGGCTCGGTCAGACCGATCCTAAATCTAAAAGATCTGAATTTCTTCCTGAAAGGATTCAAGTTCAAGATGGAATCACTTCGGGCGGTGATTTCCAGTCTGGAGGAGGGGGACTACTTGGTGTCGGTGGACATAAGGATGCTTACTTGCATGTTCCCATTTATCCTCCTCACCAGGCTTATCTGAGATTTGCGATTCAGGATTGCCATTACCAATTCCAGACGTTACCTTTCGGTCTCTCCACGGCGCCGAGGGTATTCTCCAAGGTGATGGCGGAGATGATGGTCCTCCTTCGTCAGAAAGGAGTCAATATAATCCCTTATCTGGACGACCTCCTGATAAAGGCGAGATCCAGGGGGCAGTTATTACAAAACATATCCCTCTCCCTGTCAATACTCCAATAACACGGGTGGATCATAAATTACCCAAAGTCACAGTTGGAACCGACGACAAGGTTGTCTTTCCTCGGGATGATTCTGGACACAGAAGTTCAGAGAGTATTTCTTCCGCTGGAAAAGGCTCTGTAAATCCAGAAAATGGTAAAACAGATATTGAAACCATCAAGTGTGTCGATCCATCAGTGCATTCGGTTGTTGGGGAAGATGGTGGCGGCCTATGAGGCCATACAGTTTGGCAGGTTGCATGACAGAGTATTCCAGTGGGACCTGTTGGACAAGTGGTCGGGGTCACACCTACACATGCACAGAAAGATAATCCTGTCGTCAAAAACCAGGATTTCGCTCCTGTGGTGGTTGCACAGCTCTCATCTGCTAGAGGGACGCAGGTTCGGGATTCAGGACTGGGTCCTAGTAACCACAGATGCAAGTCTCCGAGGCTGAGGAGCAGTCTCTTAGGGAGAAAACTTCCAGGGACGTTGGTCACAACAGGAAGCCTGCCTTCACATAAACGTTCTGGAGCTAAGAGCCATTTACAACGGCCTTAAACAAGCGGTACATCTTCTTCAAGACCGTCCCATGCAGATCCAGGTGGACAATGTAACAGCAATCGCATACATAAACAGGCAGGGCGGAACGAAAAGCAGAGCGGCAATGGCAGAGGCGACAAAAATCCTCAGCTGGGTAGAAAAACATCTACAAGCTCTGTCGGCAATATTCATTCCGGGAGTAGACAACTGGGAAGCAGACTTCCTCAGCAGACACGATCTCCATCCAGGAGAGTGGGGCCTCCACCAAGAAGTCTTCGCAGAGGTGACAAGTCTTTGGGGAGTTCTCGTCTCAACAAGAAGCTTCAGAGATACTGTTCCAGGTCGAGAGACCCTCAATCAGTAGCAGTGGATGCACTGGTGACCCAGTGGGTGTTTCCATCAGTGTATGTTTTCCCTCCACTTCTGTTGATCCCAAAAGTACTCAGGATCATAACAAAGACAAGGGTTCGAGCAATCTTCATTGCCCCAGACTGGCCAAGAAGGGCTTGATACCCAGATCTTCAGCAGTTACTCATAGGAGATCCTCGGCCTCTTCCTCCTCAGGAGGACCTGCTGCAGCAGGGGCCGTGTGTGTACCAAGACTTACCGTGGCTACGTTTGACGGCATGGCTGTTGAGCGCCGTATCCTAGCCAGGAAGGGTATTCCTAAGGAGGTCATCCCCACCCTTATTCAGGCCAAAAAGGGAGTAACGTCAAAACATTATCACCGTATTTGGAGAAAATATGTGTCTTGGTGTGAATCCAAGAAAGCTCCTACGGAAGAGTTTCACTTAGGACGTTTTCTCCATTTTTTTGCAGGATGGTGTGGAGACGGGCCTACGATTGGGATCAATCAAGGTCCAGATTTCGGCCTTGTCAGTGTTCTACCAAAAACAATTGGCCTCTCTTCCAGAGGTTCAGACCTTCGTGAAAGGGGTTCTGCACATCCAGCCTCCATTCATGCCTCCAGTGGCACCATGGGACCTTAACGTGGTATTGCAGTTCCTTCAATCGGATTGGTTTGAGCCTCTACAAAAGATAGAGTTGAAGTTTCTCACTTGGAAAGTGGTGATGCTTTTGGCATTGGCATCCGCAAGGCGGATGTCTGAATTGGGGGCCTTGTCTCACAAGAGCCCTTAACTGATTTTCCATGAAGATAGGGCAGAGTTGCGAACTCGACAACATTTTCTTCCAAAGGTGGTTTGTGCTTTTCACATAAACCAACCTATTGTGGTGCCAGTAGTTACTGACACATTCACTGATTCAAAGTCTCTAGATGTGGTTAGAGCTTTGAAAATCTATGTTGCTAGAACAGCTTGTATACGGAAAACAGAGGCTCTGTTTGTCCGGTGTGATCACAACAAGATTGGCTGCCCTGCTTCCAAGCAGACTATTGCACGTTGGATTAGAAATACGATTCAGCAAGCGCATACTATGGCTGGATTGCCGTTACCGACGTCGGTAAAGGCCCACTCCACTAGGAACGTGGGCTCATCCTGGACGGCTGCCCGGGGGGTCTCGGCATTACAACTTTGCCGAGCAGCTACTTGGTCAGGGTCAAACACATTTGCTAAGTTCTACAAGTTTGACACCTTGGCCGATGAGGACCTAAAGTTTGGTCAATCGGTGCTGCAGGGTCATCCGCACTCTCCCGCCCGTACTGGAGCTTTGGTATAGACCCCATGGTCTTGATATCGTCCCCAGCATCCTCTAGGACGTATGAAAAAAATAAGAATTTACTCACCGGTAATTCTATTTCTCGTAGTCCGTAGTGGATGCTGGGGACTCCGTAAGGACCATGGGGAATAGACGGCTCCGCAGGAGACTGGGCACACTAAAAGAAAGATTTGGTACTACCTGGTGTGCACTGGCTCCTCCCTCTATGCCCCTCCTCCAGACCTCAGTTAGGATACTGTGCCCGGAAGAGCTGACACAATAAGGAAGGATTTTGAATCCCGGGTAAGACTCATACCAGCCACACCAATCACACCGTATAACTCGTGATATTTTACCCAGTTAACAGTATGAATAACAACTGAGCCTCTCAACAGATGGCTCAACAATAACCCTTTAGTTAGGCAATAACTATATACAAGTATTGCAGACAATCCGCACTTGGGATGGGCGCCCAGCATCCACTACGGACTACGAGAAATAGAATTACCAGTGAGTAAATTCTTATTTTCTCTGACATCCTAGTGGATGCTGGGGACTCCGTAAGGACCATGGGGATTATACCAGAGCTCCCAAATGGGCGGGAGAGTGCGGATGACTCTGCAGCACCGAATGAGAGAACTCAAGGTCCTCCTCAGCCAGGGTATCAAATTTGTAGAATTTAGCAAACGTGTTTGCCCCTGACCAAGTAGCAGCTCGGCAAAGTTGTAAAGCCGAGACCCCTCAGGCAGCCGCCCAAGATGAGCCCACCTTCCTCGTGGAATGGGCTTTTACTGATTTAGGATGCGGCAAACCAGCCGCAGAATGCGCCAGCTGAATTGTGCTACAAATCCAGCGAGCAACAGTCTGCTTAGAAGCAGGAGCACCTATTTTGTTGGGTGCATACTGTTATGATACCAGTACGTCTGACCAGAGGTGATCTTATGACGGAGGTCAGAGTACTGGAATGGAATGCTGGTTACGGGAGCAGGAAAGCCTAGTAACCCCTGGCGCCCTAACTCCGTTGTCTCGCCCGTGTTATCAGAAATCCCCTGCGAGACTATGGTTGCTTGAGCCCATGGCAGCCGCGTTTGAAGGGCGGATTATGTCTGCCCAACTCCGATGCCCCCTCAGGTCTTAATGGGAGACAAAGGGAAATCCGAGACAGGGTGATAACAAGGGGCCCTCTGACTAAGCAACCAGGCCAGGGGCTACAGGCTAACTAACTTAAACCAGAAGTATGTGCGGACAAACCGCCAGGGAAAAGGACAACCAAAAATCCACGAATCCGTTACTCCTATCCAGCACCGCTGGATACCAGAGTGGATTTGTGGGAGCGGAATCCTCCGCAAAAGCTCCGAAACACAATGTAACCAAATAATAAATAGTAAGCGGTCAAGCCGCAACACACGGCTACGCCGCGACTCACGAACACCACAAGATGTTAAAGGTGCTCGGTCAGGACTCCAGGAAAAGATGACAACTTCCGAGTATTGGACCACTGAGGACAGGAACGACCGGATAGACAGGACTGGAAAACTCTCTGCAACAGACACAGCAAACAGGAAGCTATTACCGGCGTCTGTGAGAAGTCCAGAGAGTGCTTTTAACTGGGAGCTCTCCAATCAGGAGCCAGACAGGGTAATTAACAATCATGCCATGCAGCTGCATGCTGCACGGCCAGGATACCAATGAGGTGATTAATCTAGACCCAGCAACGGGGAACGCGGTCCGACAGTGGCGTCCCCGTTGCTAGGGTCTGAGCGGCTCCGTGTGCCCGGCGTCTAGCGTTGCTAGGGAGCCGGCGGCTGTCCGCATGCGGCGTCCCTAGTTGCTAGGCGCCGGGCCGCACTGACGGGCGGACCCTCGGCGCCTAACAGTACCCCCCCCTTGAGGAGGGGTCAAGGAACCCCTAAGGCCAGGTTTCTGAGGAAATTCTCGAAAAAATGCCTTTTTGAGCCTCGGGGCATGGAGATCCTCATCCAGGACCCAAGACCTTTCTTCTGGACCATAACCTCTCCAATGTACCAAAAAATAAAGCCGACCCCGGGACAACTTGGAATCGAGAACCTTCTCCACCAAGAACTCCTGCTGACCCTGTACATCTATTGGTGATTTCCCCTGAGAGATCTTCCGAGGAAATCTACTGGAAGAAACGTATGGTTTCAACAGGGAGCAATGGAAAATATTTCCGATCCGGAGAGTTCTTGGTAAACGTAACCGGAAAGCAACTGGATTGATTTTTTTTATAATATGAAATGGTCCAATAAATTTAGGGCCCAATCTGGCTGAGGTTTGTCGAAGTCTAATGTTGCGAGTCGACAACCACACCCTATCTCCAACTTTAAAAGTGCACGGCCGCCGGAGCCTGTCAGAAAAAATTTTCTCCCGAAATGCCGCTTTTCTGAGAGCAAGGTGCACTTTTCTCCAAATGAGTCTGAGATGAGCGGTCAAGGTCAGTGAGGAGACAGAGGAATGTTGAAAAAAGGAATTAGCTCTGGGGTGAAAACCAAAAACTGTAAAAAATGGAGACACATTGGTGGAGGAATGACAGGCATTGTTGTAAGCAAACTCCGCCAACGGAAGAAACTCGGACCAGTCATTTTGGAGTTTGGCCGAGTACAAACGCAAATATTGTTTTAATGATTGATTAACTCGCTCAGTCTGCCCGTTGGATTGGGGATGGTAGCCAGACGTTAAAGACAATTTCATCTTTAAAGAGGCACAAAAAGACTTCCAAAATTGTGCAATGAATTGTGGACCCCGATCAGAAACAATATCAGTGGGTAACCCATGGAGTCTGAAAACATGGCGGAGGAACAAAACTGCCAATCCCTGGGCAGATGGCAATCGGGGAAGAGCAATGAAATGGGCCATCTTGCTAAAACGGTCAACTACCACCCATATGACTCGGCATCCGGCTGACAGAGGGAGGTCCACCACAAAATCCATGGAAATATGAGACCATGGCCTGAGAGGAACATTCAAGGGCATAAGTTGACCGATAGGCAAGGAACGGGGAACTTTATGCTGTGCACAGACCTGACACGAAAAAACAAACTCCTTAATGTCTTTGGAAAGACCAGGCCACCATACTGAGCGGGAGACTAATTCCAAAGTCTTAGCGATCCCCGGATGCCCGGCAACTTTGCTATCATGAAACTCCGTCAAAACGGCTGCTCTCAAAAACTCAGGGACATAAAGACGACCAGCAGGAGTATTTCCAGGAGCTTGATGTTGAAGCTGCTTTAACTGGGTAAATAAATCTTGTGTGAGGCCTGCCCGAATGACTGAAGACGGAAGTATGGGAGTAACAGGACTGTTATCATGAACTGGAAGAAAACTGCGTGACAGGGCATCCGCCTTGGCATTCTTGGAACCTGGCCTGAAGGTGATAATAAACTTGAAACGAGTAAAAAATAAAGCCCAACGAGCTTGCCGGGCATTCAGCCGTTTAGCTGATTCAATGTACTGAAGATTTTTGTGATCAGTCAAAACTGAAATGGTATGTGTTGCTCCCTCAAGCCAATGCCTCCACTCCTCGAAAGCCCATTTAATAGCCAGTAATTCCCGGTTACCAACATCGTAGTTGGATTCAGCAGATGAGAATTTCCTGGACATAAAGGCACAAGGATGTAATTCCAGAGAATCCGGATCCTTCTGAGATAGGATAGCCCCTACTCCAACCTCCGAGGCATCAACCTCAACAATGAAAGGCAATTCTGGGTTGGGATGTCTGAGGACCGGGGCTGAGACAAAGGCTTGTTTCAAGGCCAGAAAAGATAACTCAGCTTCACGTGACCAGTTGGTTGGATCCGCTCCCTTCTTAGTCAGTGCCACAATGGGAGCAACTAGGTCGGAGAAAGAGTGAATAAATCTTCTATAATAATTCGCAAACCCTAAAAAGCGATGAATTGCTTTTAAGTTGGTGGGTTGCGCCCAACTAAGGATGGCTTGGAGCTTCTTCGGTTCCATACAGAATCCCCGAGGGGAAATAATGTACCCCAAAAAGGATACCTCCGTGACATGAAATTCACACTTCTCCAGCTTGGCATATAGGTGATTTTCACGTAATTTTTTTAGAACCTGACGCACCTGGGTAACGTGTTGTTCAATAGAGTCAGAATATATCAAGATATCGTCTAAATAGACTACTACGAATCTTCCAAGAAAATCACGGAGCACATCGTTAATGAGATCCTGGAAAACTGCCGGAGCGTTAGACAGGCCGAATGGCATAACCAGATACTCATAGTGACCCGACTGAGTACTGAATGCCGTTTTCCACTCATCCCCTGACTTGATTCGGATGAGGTTATATGCTCCTCTCAGGTCAATCTTAGAAAAAATCACAGCCGAACGTAGCTGATCAAAGAGGACAGAAATCAGTGGCAAAGGGTAAGTATTTTTTACTGAGATTTTATTCAAGGCTCTAAAGTCAATGCAAGGTCTGAGTGATCCATCCTTCTTCTCCACAAAGAAGAAGCCTGCACTTAAAGGGGATTTAGACGGCCTGATAAATCCTTTCCCTAGGCTTTCTTTAACATATTCATTCATGGCCACAGTTTCTGGTCCGGACAATGCATATAACCTTCCCTTAGGCAAAGTGGCACCAGGAATTAGCTCAATAGCACAATCATAAGGCCGATGGGGAGGCAGAATGTCCGCATTGCCCTTGGAAAATACATCAACAAAATCCTGGTATTCCACAGGAATGGGTGCGGGAATGACAGCAGCTATTCTGATGGGAAGCGTAATACATTCCTTATTACAGATGGTACCCCACTGTGAGATCTCCCCCGACTGCCAATCAATGATGGGATTATGAAAGGCCAGCCAAGGGTGACCCAGAACCACTGGAACTGCTGGGCAATGGGTAAGGAAAAATTCTATTTTTTCGGAATGAAGAGCTCCTACCGAAAATAGTACAGGAGGTGTACAGAGAGAAATAACCCCATTGGACAAGGGACTCCCATCTAAACCATGCATGGTGATACACCTACCCAAGGCTAACTGAGGAATACCTAAGGCCTTGGCCCACGTTAAGTCCATAAAGTTCCCTGCAGCTCCACTGTCAACAAAAGCCGACACCGAGGAACAGAGGCTGCCAAAGGAAACTTTAGCTGGGACTAACAGTGAATTATTTGAGGAGATAAGCTGCAGACCAAAGTGAACCCCCTCACAATTCACTTGGTCGAGGCGTTTCCCGACTTGTTCGGACAATTACGGGCAAAATGTCCCTTACTCCCACAGTACAAACAAAGACCAGAATTTTGCCTTCTGGTTCTTTCTTCAGGAGACAGCTTGGAGAGACCTATCTGCATGGGCTCCTCTATGTCCACAGGAATGGAAAAAACACCAGGAGTAGACCCGACAGATGCTCCTTTTTCAGCCCTCCGCTCTCTGAGACGACGATCAATCTTAATAGAAAGCTCCATGAGTTTATCAAGAGTCTCAGGAGCGGGATACTGAAGGAGACTGTCTTTTATAGACTCAGATAAGCCGAGGCGAAACTGACTGCACAGGGCTGGGTCATTCCATCCACAGTCGTTCGACCAACGGCGAAACTCCGTACAATAAATCTCTGCGGGATTCTTACCCTGTCTGAGAGCACGCAAATGACTCTCGGCGGATGCCTCTCTATCAGGGTCATCATACAATAGCCCTAAAGACCCCAGAAAGGCGTCTACAGACAACAATGCCGGATCGTCAGTTCTTAAACCAAAAGCCCAGGTCTGGGGATCCCCCTGAAGTAAAGAAATAATAATTCCGACCCGCTGAGATTCCGTACCTGAGGAAACTGGTCTTAAACGAAAATAAAGTTTACAAGACTCTTTAAAATTAAAAAACTGCTTTCTATCCCCAGAAAAACGGTCAGGCAAATGCATTTTTGGTTCAGGAACGACCCTCGGGGAAGTCCGTAACAGATCTTCCTGTGACCTCACCCGAAGGGACAGATCCTGAACCATCTGAGTAAGTTCTTGAATCTGACTAACTAGAAGCTGGCCAGGATTTGGCCCTACACCAGTGGGATTCATGAGGCCGACAAATCTTCCAAACTGAAATAAGGGAAAAAATCAAACCCTGTTTAATTTTAAATTTTAGTCTGGCCGGTAATAATGTTATGATACCAGTACGTCTGACCAGAGGTGATCTTATGACGGAGGTCAGAGTACTGGAATGGAATGCTGGTTACGGGAGCAGGAAAGCCTAGTAACCCCTGGCGCCCTAACTCCGTTGTCTCGCCCGTGTTATCAGAAATCCCCTGCGAGACTATGGTTGCTTGAGCCCATGGCAGCCGCGTTTGAAGGGCGGATTATGTCTGCCCAACTCCGATGCCCCCTCAGGTCTTAATGGGAGACAAAGGGAAATCCGAGACAGGGTGATAACAAGGGGCCCTCTGACTAAGCAACCAGGCCAGGGGCTACAAGCTAACTAACTTAAACCAGAAGTATGTGCGGACAAACCGCCAGGGAAAAGGACAACCAAAAATCCACGAATCCGTTACTCCTATCCAGCACCGCTGGATACCAGAGTGGATTTGTGGGAGCGGAATCCTCCGCAAAAGCTCCGAAACACAATGTAACCAAATAATAAATAGTAAGCGGTCAAGCCGCAACACACGGCTACGCCGCGACTCACGAACACCACAAGATGTTAAAGGTGCTCGGTCAGGACTCCAGGAAAAGATGACAACTTCCGAGTATTGGACCACTGAGGACAGGAACGACCGGATAGACAGGACTGGAAAACTTTCTGCAACAGACACAGCAAACAGGAAGCTATTACCGGCGTCTGTGAGAAGTCCAGAGAGTGCTTTTAACTGGGAGCTCTCCAATCAGGAGCCAGACAGGGTAATTAACAATCATGCCGTGCAGCTGCATGCTGCACGGCCAGGATACCAATGAGGTGATTAATCTAGACCCAGCAACGGGGAACGCGGTCCGACAGTGGCGTCCCCGTTGCTAGGGTCTGAGCGGCTCCGTGCGCCCGGCGTCTAACGCTGCTAGGGAGCCGGCGGCTGTCCGCATGCGGCGTCCCTAGTTGCTAGGCGCCGGGCCGCACTGACGGGCGGACCCTCGGCGCCTAACACATACAGGATAAAAAGCGAGTCAGTTTTCCTGACTCCAGCCGTCCTGGAAACATAAATTTTCAAGGCCCTGACTACGTCCAGTAACTTGGAATCCTCCAAGTCCTTAGTAGCCGCAGGCACTACAATAGGTTGGTTCAAGTGAAAAGCTGATACCACCTTAGGGAGAAACTGGGGACGAGTCCTCAATTCTGCCCTATCCATATGGAAAATCAGATAAGGGCTTTTACACGACAAAGCCGCCAATTCTGACACACGCCTGGCCGAAGCCAAGGCCAATAACATGACCACTTTCCACGTGAGATATTTGAGATCCACGGTTTTAAGTGGTTCAAACCAATGTGATTTTAGGAAACTCAACACCACATTGAGATCCCAAGGTGCCACAGGAGGCACAAAAGGGGGCTGAATATGAAGCACTCCCTTTACAAAAGTCTGAACTTCAGGCAGTGAAGCCAGTTCTTTCTGGAAGAAAATCGACAGAGCCGAAATCTGGACCTTAATGGAACCCAATTTTAGGCCCATAGTCACTCCTGACTGTAGGAAGTGCAGAAAACGACCCAGCTGAAATTCCTCTGTGGGGGCCTTCCTGGCCTCACACCACGCAACATATTTTCGCCAAATGTGGTGATAATGGTTTGCGGTTACTTCTTTCCTGGCTTTTATCAGCGTAGGAATGACTTCCTCCGGAATGCCCTTTTCCTTTAGGATCTGGAATTCAACCGCCATGCCGTCAAACGCAGCCGCGGTAAGTCTTGGAACAGACAGGGCCCCTGCTGTAGCAGATCCTGTCTGAGCGGTAGAGGCCATGGGTCCTCTGATAACATTTCTTGAAGTTCCGGGTACCAAGCTCTTCTTGGCCAATCCGGAACCACGAGTATCGTTCTTACTCCTTGCCTTCTTATTATTCTCAGTACCTTTGGTATGAGGGGCAGAGGAGGGAACACATAGACCGACTGGTACACCCACGGTGTCACTAGCGCGTCCACAGCTATCGCCTGAGGGTCCCTTGACCTGGCGCAATATCTCTTTAGCTTTTTGTTGAGGCGGGACGCCATCATGTCCACCTGTGGCCTTTCCCAACAGTTTACCAACAGTAGGAAGACTTCTGGATGAAGTCCCCACTCTCCCGGGTGTAGGTCGTGTCTGCTGAGGAAGCCTGCTTCCCAGTTGTCCACTCCCGGAATGAACACTGCCGACAGTGCTATTATGTGATTTTCCGCCCATCGGAGAATCCTTGCGGCTTCTGCCATCGCCATCCTGCTTCTTGTGCCGCCCTGTCGGTTTACATGGGCGACTGCCGTGATGTTGTCTGACTGGATCAGTACTGGCTGGTTTTGAAGCAGGGGTTTTGCCTGACTTAGGGCATTGTAAATGGCCCTTAGTTCCAGAATATTTATGTGCAGGGAAGTCTCCTGACTTGACCATAGTCCTTGGAAGTTTCTTCCCTGTGTGACTGCTCCCCAGCCTCGAAGGCTGGCATCCGTGGTCACCAGGACCCAGTCCTGTATGCCGAATCTGCGGCCCTCTAGAAGATGAGCACTCTGCAGCCACCACAGTAGAGACACCCTGGTCCCTGGAGACAGGGTTATCAGACGATGCATCTGAAGATGCGATCCCGACCACTTGTCCAAGAGGTCCCACTGGAAGGTCCTTGCATGGAACCTGCCGAATGGAATTGCTTCGTATGAAGCCACCATTTTTCCCAGGACTCGTGTGCAGTGATGCACCGATACCCGTTTTGGTTTTAGGAGGTCTCTGACTAGAGATGACAGCTCCTTGGCTTTCTCCTGCGGGAGAAACACTTTTTTCTGTTCTGTGTCCAGAATCATCCCCAGGAACAGTAAGCGTGTGGAAGGAACCAGTTGTGACTTTGGGATGTTTTGAATCCAGCCATGCTGTTGTAGCACTTCCCGAGATAGTGCTACTCCGACCAGTAACTGCTCCCTGGACCTCGCCTTTATTAGGAGATCGTCCAAGTACGGGATAATTAAAACTCCCTTTTTTCGAAGGAGTATCATCATTTCTGCCATTACCTTGGTAAACACCCTCGGTGCCGTGGACAGTCCAAACGGTAGTGTCTGGAATTGGTAATGACAATCCTGTACCACAAATCTGAGGTACTCCTGGTGAGGAAGGTAAATTGGGACATGCAGGTAAGCATCCTTGATGTCCAGGGATACCATGTAATCCCCCTCGTCCAGGCTTGCAATAACCGCCCTGAGCGATTCCATCTTGAACTTTGATTTTTTTTTTTTATGTATGTGTTCAAGGATTTCAAATTTAAAATGGGTCTCACCGAACCGTCCAGTTTCGGTACCACAAACAGTGTGGAATAGTAACCCCGTCCTTGTTGAAGTAGGGGTACTTTTACTATCACCTGCTGGGAATATAGCTTGTGAATTGCCTCTAGTACAGCCTCCCTGCTCGAGGGAATTGTCGGTAAGGCCGATTTGAGGAAACGGCGGGGGGGAGTCGCCTCGAATTCCAGCTTGTACCCCTGAGATACTACTTGAAGGATCCAGGGATCCACCCGTGAGCGAACCCACTGATCGCTGAAATTTTTGAGGCGGCCCCCCACCGTACCTGGCTCCGCCTGTGGAACCCCACCGTCATGCGGCGGATTTGGAAGAAGCGGGGGAGGACTTTTGTTCCTGGGAACCTGCTGCAGTTTCTTCCCCCTTCCTCTGCCTCTAGACAGAAAGGACCCGCCTTTTCCCCGCCTGTTTTTCTGGGTTCGAAAGGACTGCACCTGATAGTACGGCGCTTTCTTAGGCTGTGAGGGGACATGGGGTAAAAATGCTGACTTCCCAGCTGTTGCTGTGGAAACAAGGTCTGAGAGACCGTCCCCGAATAACTCCTCACCCTTATAAGGCAAAACTTCCATGTGCCTTTTAGAATCTGCATCCCCTGTCCACTGCCGAGTCCATAAGCCTCTCCTAGCAGAAATGGACAATGCACTTATTCTAGATGCCAGCCGGCAGATCTCCCTCTGTGCATCTCTCATGTACAAGACTGAGTCTTTTATATGCTCTATGGTAAGCAATATAGTGTCCCTGTCCAGGGTGTCAATATTTTCTGACAGGGAATCTGACCAAGCAGCAGCAGCACTGCACATCCACGCTGAAGCAATAGCTGGTCTCAGTATAACACCAGTGTGTGTATATATAGACTTTAGGATAGCCTCCTACTTTCTATCAGCAGGTTCCTTTAGGGCGGCCGTATCCGGAGACGGTAGTGCCACCTTTTTAGACAAACGTGTGAGCGCTTTATCCACTCTAGGGGGAGTTTCCCAACGTGACCTATCCTCTGGCGAGAAAGGGAACGCCATTAGTAATTTTTTAAAATCACCAATTTCTTATCAGGGAAAGCCCACGCTTCTTCACACACTTCATTTAATTCTTCAGATGGGGGAAAAACTATTGGTAGTTTTTTCTCCCCAAACATAATACCCTTTTTTGAGGTACCTGGGTTTATATCAGAAAGGTGTAAAACCTCTTTCATTGCCTCAATCATGCCATGAATGGCCCTAGTGGACATTAAATTTGACTCATCGTCGTCGACACTGGTATCAGTATCCGTGTCGACATCTGTGTCTGCCATCTGAGGTAGTGGGCGTTTTAGAGCCCCTGATGGCCATTGAATTGCCTGGGCAGGCACGGGCTGAGAAGCCGGCTGTCCCGTATTTGGCCTGTCGTCAAATTTTTTATGTAAGGAGTCGACACTTGCACGTAATTCCTTCCATAAGTCCATCCACTCAGGTGTCTGCCCCGCAGGGGGTGACATCACATTTATAGGCATCTGCTCCGCCTCCACATAAGTCTCCTCATCAAACATGTCGACACAGCCGTACCGACACACCGCACACACACACAGGGAATGCTCTTAAAGGAGACAGGACCCCACAAAAGCCCTTTGGGGAGACAGAGATAGAGTATGCCAGCACACACCAGAGCGCTATATAATGCAGGGACTAACTGAATTATGTCCCCTATAGCTGCTATAATATTTACTGCGCCTCAAATCTGTGCCCCCCCTCTCTTTTTTACCCTTTTCTGTAGTGTAGACTGCAGGGGAGAGTCAGGGAGCTTCCTTCCAGCGGAACTGTGAGGGAATAATGGCGCCAGTGTGCTGAGGGAGATGGCTCCGCACCTTTTCGGCGGACTTTTCTCCCGCTTTTTTCTGTATTCTGGCAGGGGTAATTACCACATATATAGCCTCTGGGGCTATATATTGTGGTTATTTTGCCAGCCAAGGTGATATTATTGCTGCTCAGGGCGCCCCCCCCCCAGCGCCCTGCACCCTCAGTGACCGGAGTGTGAAGTGTGTATGAGGAGCAATGGCGCACAGCTGCAGTGCTGTGCGCTACCTTGGTGAAGACTGAAGTCTTCTGCCGCCGATTTTCCGGACCATCTTCTTGCTTCTGGCTCTGTAAGGGGGACGGCGGCGCGGCTCCGGGAACGAACACCAAGGACGGGTCCTGCGGTCGATCCCTCTGGAGCTAATGGTGTCCAGTAGCCTCAGAAGCCCAAGCTAGCTGCAAGCAGGTAGGTTCGCTTCTTCTCCCCTTAGTCCCTCGTTGCAGTGAGCCTGTTGCCAGCAGGTCTCACTGTAAAATAAAAAACCTAATATATACTTTCTTTCTAGGAGCTCAGGAGAGCCCCTAGTGTGCATCCAGCTCGGCCGGGCACAGAAATCTAACTGAGGTCTGGAGGAGGGGCATAGAGGGAGGAGCCAGTGCACACCAGGTAGTACCAAATCTTTCTTTTAGTGTGCCCAGTCTCCTGCGGAGCCGTCTATTCCCCATGGTCCTTACGGAGTCCCCAGCATCCACTAGGACGTCAGAGAAATAGGATTTTGATAACCTACTGGTAAATCCTTTTCTCCTAGTCCGTAGAGGATGCTGGGCGCCCGTCCCAGTGCGTACTTTACCTGCAGTTTAGTTATTACAGTTACACAAGTTGTGTTATCTTAGTTTCAGTATGTTGCTGCAATTAGTTCATGCCTGTTGGCATGTGTTATGTTGAACGCCATGTGTGCGGCATGGTTGAGGGTGTGAGTTGGTAGATATCTCACCACTAGTTAAGTAATTCCTTTCCTCGAAATGTCAGTCTCCCTGGGCACAGTTCCTACAACTGAGGTCTGGAGGAGGGGCATAGAGGGAGGAGCCAGTTCACACCCAATGAAAAGTCTTTAGAGTGCCCATGTCTCCTGCAGATCCCATCTATACCCCATGGTCTTGATGTCGTCCCCAGCATCCTCTACGGACTAGGAGAAAAGGATTTACAGGTAGGTTATCAAAATCCTATTATATATATATTCACCAGTCCCACTCCTTCTTCCCGACCACTGCTGCTGTCCTCGGTCTCCGGCCGCCGCTCCTCGGATCTATGGGAGAGACATCATGACGTCTCTCCCATAGCGCCGCACACTGCACAGACACTAGAGGTCAATTATGACCTCCAACGTCTGCAGCCGCTCCCACGATGTCGTGCGGTGCACGATGACGTCAGGTGCACCGCGCTGCACCGGCACGGCACAGTAGCGAGCGGCGCTTGCGACGGCAGCAGCGGCGGCGCCCCGGCAAAAAGCCACTACTGGTAATGACACCAAAGTTCGGTGGCCGTGCGGGATGCCGGCCGAACGCGGTCATTTGTTTAAAGGGGCAATCACTTGCAAGGCGAAACTACTGTACCTTGTAAGTGATTGCCCCTTTAAAAAATGTCATTACATCCGGCCCAGGGTGTGAGAATCAGATAGTGAGTGACAGGCCCGCCATCAAGGGAGGACGGTGGGTACTCTAGGCCCGGGCCCGGACTGAGATGGGGCCCGGGTGTTTGTAGTCAGATTCAGGGACGCACGTCAGCTGCCTGCCTGTGCATCGGCAGGCAGCCACAGACGGAGAGGCAGAGACGCGGACCCCGGCCATATTCATAACACAGAGCCGACCATGAGCCAGACGAATGGCAGTTCCTGACTAGCTGCCGGACCGTGAGCCCCGATTGGCTCACGACCGGCTCTGTATTTAGAATATGGCCGCGGGTGGCGGCTCTGCGTCTGTCACTCCGTGGTTGCCCTTCCGATGCACTCTGTCCCTTCTTGGCTGGCTGCCCCCTGATCCTGACTACAACCATCTCCGGGCCCGCTCAAAAGGTAAAGTTGGGGAATGTAGGGAAGGGGGAACAGACAGGTGTGTGTGGGGGGGGGGAGGGAGCAGACAGGTTTTATGTGGGGGGAACCTGTCTTGTGAGTGTCAGTCCCGGGCCCCATCATTTCTGATGGCAGCCCTGGTGAGAGATTTTGTGAGCATTGCCCGTTTTTTTTAAAGTGGCGATCATTTACATGGCAAAATCAACCTAGTTTTTCCATGTAAATGATCGCAACTTTTATAAAAAAAAAAAAAAACAAGGAGAACTCTCACAAAATACAGTATCTCACTTTCTCATTCTCACATCCTATTACATTCCCCCCATACTGTAGGTTTCACACTGAGAAATGAAGAAGTGCAACTGCAGATTGGAAAGCCCATGTTTTCATGATGAAATAATAGATATTAACATTAATAGAGAGAAATGAAACTTTGGATGTTTATTAGAGATGAGCGCCTGAAATTTTTCGGGTTTTGTGTTTTGGTTTTGGGTTCGGTTCCGCGGCCGTGTTTTGGGTTCGAACGCGTTTTGGCAAAACCTCACCGAATTTTTTTTGTCGGATTCGGGTGTGTTTTGGATTCGGGTGTTTTTTTCCAAAAACACTAAAAAACAGCTTAAATCATAGAATTTGGGGGTCATTTTGATCCCAAAGTATTATTAACCTCAAAAACCATAATTTACACTCATTTTCAGTCTATTCTGAATACCTCACACCTCACAATATTATTTTTAGTCCTAAAATTTGCACCGAGGTCGCTGTGTGAGTAAGATAAGCGACCCTAGTGGCCGACACAAACACCGGGCCCATCTAGGAGTGGCACTGCAGTGTCACGCAGGATGTCCCTTCCAAAAAACCCTCCCCAAACAGCACATGACGCAAAGAAAAAAAGAGGCGCAATGAGGTAGCTGTGTGAGTAAGATTAGCGACCCTAGTGGCCGACACAAACACCGGGCCCATCTAGGAGTGGCACTGCAGTGTCACGCAGGATGGCCCTTCCAAAAAACCCTCCCCAAACAGCACATGACGCAAAGAAAAAAAGAGGCGCAATGAGGTAGCTGTGTGAGTAAGATTAGCGACCCTAGTGGCCGACACAAACACCGGGCCCATCTAGGAGTGGCACTGCAGTGTCACGCAGGATGGCCCTTCCAAAAAACCCTCCCCAAACAGCACATGACGCAAAGAAAAAAAGAGGCGCAATGAGGTAGCTGACTGTGTGAGTAAGATTAGCGACCCTAGTGGCCGACACAAACACCGGGCCCATCTAGGAGTGGCACTGCAGTGTCACGCAGGATGTCCCTTCCAAAAAACCCTCCCCAAACAGCACATGACGCAAAGAAAAAAAGAGGCGCAATGAGGTAGCTGTGTGAGTAAGATTAGCGACCCTAGTGGCCGACACAAACACCGGGCCCATCTAGGAGTGGCACTGCAGTGTCACGCAGGATGGCCCTTCCAAAAAACCCTCCCCAAACAGCACATGACGCAAAGAAAAAAAGAGGCGCAATGAGGTAGCTGTGTGAGTAAGATTAGCGACCCTAGTGGCCGACACAAACACCGGGCCCATCTAGGAGTGGCACTGCAGTGTCACGCAGGATGTCCCTTCCAAAAAACCCTCCCCAAACAGCACATGACGCAAAGAAAAAAAGAGGCGCAATGAGGTAGCTGACTGTGTGAGTAAGATTAGCGACCCTAGTGGCCGACACAAACACCGGGCCCATCTAGGAGTGGCACTGCAGTGTCACGCAGGATGTCCCTTCCAAAAAACCCTCCCCAAACAGCACATGACGCAAAGAAAAAAAGAGGCGCAATGAGGTAGCTGACTGTGTGAGTAAGATTAGCGACCCTAGTGGCCGACACAAACACCGGGCCCATCTAGGAGTGGCACTGCAGTGTCACGCAGGATGTCCCTTCCAAAAAACCCTCCCCAAACAGCACATGACGCAAAGAAAAAAAGAGGCGCAATGAGGTAGCTGACTGTGTGAGTAAGATTAGCGACCCTAGTGGCCGACACAAACACCGGGCCCATCTAGGAGTGGCACTGCAGTGTCACGCAGGATGTCCCTTCCAAAAAACCCTCCCCAATCAGCACATGATGCAAAGAAAAAGAAAAGAAAAAAGAGGTGCAAGATGGAATTGTCCTTGGGCCCTCCCACCCACCCTTATGTTGTATAAACAAAACAGGACATGCACACTTTAACCAACCCATCATTTCAGTGACAGGGTCTGCCACACGACTGTGACTGATATGACGGGTTGGTTTGGACCCCCCCCAAAAAAGAAGCAATTAATCTCTCCTTGCACAAACTGGCTCTACAGAGGCAAGATGTCCACCTCATCTTCACCCTCCGATATATCACCGTGTACATCCCCCTCCTCACAGATTATCAATTCGTCCCCACTGGAATCCACCATCTCAGCTCCCTGTGTACTTTGTGGAGGCAATTGCTGCTGGTCAATGTCTCCGCGGAGGAATTGATTATAATTCATTTTAATGAACATCATCTTCTCCACATTTTCTGGATGTAACCTCGTACGCCGATTGCTGACAAGGTGAGCGGCGGCACTAAACACTCTTTCGGAGTACACACTTGTGGGAGGGCAACTTAGGTAGAATAAAGCCAGTTTGTGCAAGGGCCTCCAAATTGCCTCTTTTTCCTGCCAGTATAAGTACGGACTGTGTGACGTGCCTACTTGGATGCGGTCACTCATATAATCCTCCACCATTCTATCAATGTTGAGAGAATCATATGCAGTGACAGTAGACGACATGTCCGTAATCGTTGTCAGGTCCTTCAGTCCGGACCAGATGTCAGCATCAGCAGTCGCTCCAGACTGCCCTGCATCACCGCCAGCGGGTGGGCTCGGAATTCTGAGCCTTTTCCTCGCACCCCCAGTTGCGGGAGAATGTGAAGGAGGAGATGTTGACAGGTCGCGTTCCGCTTGACTTGACAATTTTGTCACCAGCAGGTCTTTCAACCCCAGCAGACCTGTGTCTGCCGGAAAGAGAGATCCAAGGTAGGCTTTAAATCTAGGATCGAGCACGGTGGCCAAAATGTAGTGCTCTGATTTCAACAGATTGACCACCCGTGAATCCTTGTTAAGCGAATTAAGGGCTGCATCCACAAGTCCCACATGCCTAGCGGAATCGCTCCCTTTTAGCTCCTTCTTCAATGCCTCCAGCTTCTTCTGCAAAAGCCTGATGAGGGGAATGACCTGACTCAGGCTGGCAGTGTCTGAACTGACTTCACGTGTGGCAAGTTCAAAGGGCATCAGAACCTTGCACAACGTTGAAATCATTCTCCACTGCACTTGAGACAGGTGCATTCCACCTACTATATCGTGCTCAATTGTATAGGCTTGAATGGCCTTTTGCTGCTCCTCCAACCTCTGAAGCATATAGAGGGTTGAATTCCACCTCGTTACCACTTCTTGCTTCAGATGATGGCAGGGCAGGTTCAGTAGTTTTTGGTGGTGCTCCAGTCTTCTGTACGTGGTGCCTGTACGCCGAAAGTGTCCCGCAATTTTTCTGGCCACCGACAGCATCTCTTGCACGCCCCTGTCGTTTTTTAAAAAATTCTGCACCACCAAATTCAAGGTATGTGCAAAACATGGGACGTGCTGGAATTTGCCCATATTTAATGCACACACAATATTGCTGGCGTTGTCCGATGCCACAAATCCACAGGAGAGTCCAATTGGGGTAAGCCATTCCGCGATGATCTTCCTCAGTTGCCGTAAGAGGTTTTCAGCTGTGTGCGTATTCTGGAAAGCGGTGATACAAAGCGTAGCCTGCCTAGGAAAGAGTTGGCGTTTGCGAGATGCTGCTACTGGTGCCGCCGCTGCTGTTCTTGCGGCGGGAGTCCATACATCTACCCAGTGGGCTGTCACAGTCATATAGTCCTGACCCTGCCCTGCTCCACTTGTCCACATGTCCGTGGTTAAGTGGACATTGGGTACAACTGCATTTTTTAGGACACTGGTGAGTCTTTTTCTGACGTCCGTGTACATTCTCGGTATCGCCTGCCTAGAGAAGTGGAACCTAGATGGTATTTGGTAACGGGGGCACACTGCCTCAATAAATTGTCTAGTTCCCTGTGAACTAACGGCGGATACCGGACGCACGTCTAACACCAACATAGTTGTCAAGGACTCAGTTATCCGCTTTGCAGTAGGATGACTGCTGTGATATTTCATCTTCCTCGCAAAGGACTGTTGAACAGTCAATTGCTTACTGGAAGTAGTACAAGTGGGCTTACGACTTCCCCTCTGGGATGACCATCGACTCCCAGCGGCAACAACAGCAGCGCCAGCAGCAGTAGGCGTTACACGCAAGGATGCATCGGAGGAATCCCAGGCAGGAGAGGACTCGTCAGAATTGCCAGTGACATGGCCTGCAGGACTATTGGCATTCCTGGGGAAGGAGGAAATTGACACTGAGGGAGTTGGTGGGGTGGTTTGCGTGAGCTTGGTTACAAGAGGAAGGGATTTACTGGTCAGTGGACTGCTTCCGCTGTCACCCAAAGTTTTTGAACTTGTCACTGACTTATTATGAATGCGCTGCAGGTGACGTATAAGGGAGGATGTTCCGAGGTGGTTAACGTCCTTACCCCTACTTATTACAGCTTGACAAAGGGAACACACGGCTTGACACCTGTTGTCCGCATTTCTGGTGAAATACCTCCACACCGAAGAGCTGATTTTTTTGGTATTTTCACCTGGCATGTCAACGGCCATATTCCTCCCACGGACAACAGGTGTCTCCCCGGGTGCCTGACTTAAACAAACCACCTCACCATCAGAATCCTCCTGGTCAATTTCCTCCCCAGCGCCAGCAACACCCATATCCTCCTCATCCTGGTGTACTTCAACACTGACATCTTCAATCTGACTATCAGGAACTGGACTGCGGGTGCTCCTTCCAGCACTTGCAGGGGGCGTGCAAATGGTGGAAGGCGCATGCTCTTCACGTCCAGTGTTGGGAAGGTCAGGCATCGCAACCGACACAATTGGACTCTCCTTGTGGATTTGGGATTTCAAAGAACGCACAGTTCTTTGCGGTGCTTTTGCCAGCTTGAGTCTTTTCAGTTTTCTAGCGAGAGGCTGAGTGCTTCCATCCTCATGTGAAGCTGAACCACTAGCCATGAACATAGGCCAGGGCCTCAGCCGTTCCTTGCCACTCCGTGTGGTAAATGGCATATTGGCAAGTTTACGCTTCTCCTCCGACAATTTTATTTTAGGTTTTGGAGTCCTTTTTTTACTGATATTTGGTGTTTTGGTTTTGACATGCTCTGTACTATGCCATTGGGCATCGGCCTTGGCAGACGACGTTGCTGGCATTTCATCGTCTCGGCTATGACTAGTGGCAGCAGCTTCAGCACGAGGTGGAAGTGGATCTTGATCTTTCCCTAATTTTGGAACCTCAACATTTTTGTTCTCCATATTTTAATAGGCACAACTAAAAGGCACCTCAGGTAAACAATGGAGATGGATGGATTGGATACTAGTATACAATTATGGACGGGCTGCCGAGTGCCGACACAGAGGTAGCCACAGCCGTGAACTACCGCACTGTACTGTGTCTGCTGCTAATATATAGACTGGTTGATAAAGAGATAGTATACTCGTAACTAGTATGTATGTACGTATAAAGAAAGAAAAAAAAACCACGGTTAGGTGGTATATACAATTATGGACGGGCTGCCGAGTGCCGACACAGAGGTAGCCACAGCCGTGAACTACCGCACTGTACTGTGTCTGCTGCTAATATATAGACTGGTTGATAAAGAGATAGTATACTCGTAACTAGTATGTATGTATAAAGAAAGAAAAAAAAACCACGGTTAGGTGGTATATACAATTATGGACGGGCTGCCGAGTGCCGACACAGAGGTAGCCACAGCCGTGAACTACCGCACTGTACTGTGTCTGCTGCTAATATATAGACTGGTTGATAAAGAGATAGTATACTCGTAACTAGTATGTATGTATAAAGAAAGAAAAAAAAACCACGGTTAGGTGGTATATACAATTATGGACGGGCTGCCGAGTGCCGACACAGAGGTAGCCACAGCCGTGAACTACCGCACTGTACTGTGTCTGCTGCTAATATATAGACTGGTTGATAAAGAGATAGTATACTCGTAACTAGTATGTATGTATAAAGAAAGAAAAAAAAACCACGGTTAGGTGGTATATACAATTATGGACGGGCTGCCGAGTGCCGACACAGAGGTAGCCACAGCCGTGAACTACCGCACTGTACTGTGTCTGCTGCTTATAGACTGGTTGATAAAGAGATAGTATACTCGTAACTAGTATGTATGTATAAAGAAAGAAAAAAAAACCATGGTTAGGTGGTATATACAATTATGGACGGGCTGCCGAGTGCCGACACAGAGGTAGCCACAGCCGTGAACTACCGCACTGTACTGTGTCTGCTGCTAATATATAGACTGGTTGATAAAGAGATAGTATACTCGTAACTAGTATGTATGTATAAAGAAAGAAAAAAAAACCACGGTTAGGTGGTATATACAATTATGGACGGGCTGCCGAGTGCCGACACAGAGGTAGCCACAGCCGTGAACTACCGCACTGTACTGTGTCTGCTGCTAATATATAGACTGGTTGATAAAGAGATAGTATACTCGTAACTAGTATGTATGTATAAAGAAAGAAAAAAAAACCACGGTTAGGTGGTATATACAATTATGGACGGGCTGCCGAGTGCCGACACAGAGGTAGCCACAGCCGTGAACTACCGCACTGTACTGTGTCTGCTGCTAATATATAGACTGGTTGATAAAGAGATAGTATACTCGTAACTAGTATGTATGTATAAAGAAAGAAAAAAAAACCACGGTTAGGTGGTATATACAATTATGGACGGGCTGCCGAGTGCCGACACAGAGGTAGCCACAGCCGTGAACTACCGCACTGTACTGTGTCTGCTGCTAATATATAGACTGGTTGATAAAGAGATAGTATACTCGTAACTAGTATGTATGTATAAAGAAAGAAAAAAAAACCACGGTTAGGTCACTGGTATATACAATTATGGACGGGCTGCCGAGTGCCGACACAGAGGTAGCCACAGCCGTGAACTACCGCACTGTACTGTGTCTGCTGCTAATATAGACTGGTTGATAAAGAGATAGTATACTACTAATATTATATACTGGTGGTCAGGTCACTGGTCACTAGTCACACTGGCAGTGGCACTCCTGCAGCAAAAGTGTGCACTGTTTAATTTTAATATAATATTATGTACTCCTGGCTCCTGCTATAACCTATAACTGGCACTGCAGTAGTGCTCCCCAGTCTCCCCCACAATTATAAGCTGTGTGAGCTGAGCAGTCAGACAGATATATAATATATATAGATGATGCAGCACACTGGCCTGAGCCTGAGCAGTGCACACAGATATGGTATGTGACTGACTGAGTCACTGTGTGTATCGCTTTTTTCAGGCAGAGAACGGATATATTAAATAAACTGCACTGTGTGTCTGGTGGTCACTCACTATATAATATATTATGTACTCCTGGCTCCTGCTATAACCTATAACTGGCACTGCAGTAGTGCTCCCCAGTCTCCCCCACAATTATAAGCTGTGTGAGCTGAGCAGTCAGACAGATATATATAATATTATATATAGATAATAGATGATGCAGCACACTGGCCTGAGCCTGAGCAGTGCACACAGATATGGTATGTGACTGAGTCACTGTGTGCTGTGTATCGCTTTTTTCAGGCAGAGAACGGATTATATTATGTACTCCTGGCTCCTGCTATAACCTATAACTGGCACTGCAGTAGTGCTCCCCAGTCTCCCCCACAATTATAAGCTGTGTGAGCTGAGCAGTCAGACAGATATATATAATATTATTATATATAGATAATAGATGATGCAGCACACTGGCCTGAGCCTGAGCAGTGCACACAGATATGGTATGTGACTGAGTCACTGTGTGCTGTGTATCGCTTTTTTCAGGCAGAGAACGGATTATAAATAAAAGTGGTGGTCACTGGTCACTATCAGCAAAACTCTGCACTGTACACTACTGAGTACTCCTAATGCTCCCCAAAATTAGTAAATCAAGTGTCTCTCTAATCTATTCTAATTCTAAACGGAGAGGACGCCAGCCACGTCCTCTCCCTATCAATCTCAATGCACGTGTGAAAATGGCGGCGACGCGCGGCTCCTTATATAGAATCCGAGTCTCGCGATAGAATCCGAGCCTCGCGAGAATCCGACAGCGTCATGATGACGTTCGGGCGCGCTCGGGTTAACCGAGCAAGGCGGGAAGATCCGAGTCGCTCGGACCCGTGAAAAAAAACATGAAGTTCTGGCGGGTTCGGATTCAGAGAAACCGAACCCGCTCATCTCTAATGTTTATGCAAACTCTATTCAACTTTAGCAATTATAGAGAATGGTACAGTATATGCAATTTCCAATCATTTCTAATTGTTACATATACAGAGGAGCAAGTAAATGTAATATTTGCCAGCAACAATACAGCATTGGAACGTTGTACCTGTTGTTGTTTTTTTCTCTTTACTTTTATTCTGAAAATTGCTTAAAGGTGTTAAAAAAAATATCATCACTGTATTACTGGCTGCAGGAAGACCAAAAAGAAAACCACTAGAATGGATTTCCTCCTCCTGCTCTGGCCCCCTGGTAGTAATGTCAGTGTTCTGTAACCACAAGCAATATTCTAATGGCCCTCTGGGGAGTGTGTGCCTATATTCAAAGTGAGAGGAGAAGAACTTTTTCAAAGTAAAATAGCTGCTTAAAATATTGTTTTTCAACCACAAAGGCAACATAAAATAGAATTGTCATGTCTAAAGTTGAACAAATTGAGTAGGCATCTGCATAACATCCTGGACTCAAAGCTGAATGAACTGTTAATTGTCATAAACGTGAATCTTGATTATGCATATCATTGGAGTAAGGGGTGGTTTAAAACTGTAGGGGCCTGTGTGTAGGGATCTGTAGCAGAACCAAACAATTGATGCTGGCAATCTTTGTTGATATGGTGCCATCACCATCTTTCTGGTGACTACTTTTAAATAAATGTCGCCAAAGCTTTTTTTTATTGGAATCATTGGAACGATGCAGTGGTCAGCAGTAGGACAAGCAAGCTGGAATGGATTGATGCTGTGCGGTGTTGGATCTAGGATACTTGGTTGGTTATAAAGATAGGAGAACTGACCATGACTCAGTCTGCATATTGCTTTGCTACTTCAACCTATTCTTTATTGTCCATGGACCAACAAAGAGAATAGGAACCTTATGGCGGTGATATATGGTGAGAGGGCCTTGGACTGCACACCATAATTGAGAGGTGCTATCATGCTGAGACTTTTAGCTCCACACAGAAAGAGAAAAAAAATGCAGATGCACACTTTATAATACTCGGCACTGCCAATCAGAATAATTATAATGAACTCTGCAATCTAACACAGTGCAAAATCGAGGTGCTTAGCATACTTTTCGGCCAAAAAATAGTTGCCAAAAGTATGCCAAGCACCTCAATTTTACTCTATGTTAGATTGCAGAGATCAATGAGGGTCATTCCGAGTTGTTCGCTCGTTATTTTTTTGTTGCAACGGAGCGAATAGTCGCTACTGCGCATGCGCAATGTCCGCAGTGCGACTGTGCCAAGTAAATTTGCTATGCAATTAGGAATTTTACTCACCGGCATTACGAGGTTTTTTCTTTGTTCTGGTGATCGTAATGTGATTGACAGGAAGTGGGTGTTTCTGGGCGGAAATTGGCCGTTTTATGGGAGTGTGTGAAAAAACGCTACCGTTTCTGGGAAAAACGCGGGAGTGGCTGGAGAAAAGGAGGAGTGTCTGGGCGAACGCTGGGTGTGTTTGTGACGTCAAACCAGGAACGACAAGCACTGAACTGATCGCAGATGCCGAGTAAGTTTCGAGTTACTCAGAAACGGCTAAGAAGTGTCTATTCGCAATTCTGCTAATCTTTCGTTCGCAATTCTGCTAAGCTAAGATTCACTCCCAGTAGGCGGCGGCTTAGCGTGTGCAATGCTGCTAAAAGCAGCTAGCGAGTGAACAACTCGGAATGAGGGCCAATATACGGTGATTATTCTGATTGGCAGTGCTTGGTACTACAGAGTGTGCATCTGCATTATTTTCTCTTTCTGTGTTGAACCTTATGGTGGTGTACAGATGGCATTTCTCTGGGTCTGAGCAACACCAAGAAGCAGCTGGTTGCAGTTCGTACTTTATGTTGCATTGAATTTGCTCAACGAAAAGTCAACCTTTTGGGAAACGTTAGTTGCAGTGTTGTGTGGGACTCTACGGAGAACAATTAGTCCTATTCTGTACTAAGCTCAAAGACAGAGAATGGCAGACAGGGAATAACAATACTTCCCTGCATTCCAATGGGTTTGACCTAAACAAAACTTATGCCAACAAAAACCAGTCTGTTAATCTATTCTTCTTATTATAGTAAATATGTCTTTGTACACAGTCCCATATCAAGCATTTATTCTTATTGTTCACAGCTGCTTGGGCGGTGGTTAGCCCTTCCCAGGAAATCAAAGAAGGGGAGTCTGTGACCCTGACTTGTGAGGTCCCTGGGACCAAACCTGATGAGGTTCACTACAGCTGGTACAAGAACAGTGTCTGGATTAAGGAAGGTTCTGTGAGATCTCTGCTCTTCCAGGAAGCTACATCCCAAGACTCCGGCTACTATTACTGTAAGGTGCAGAATGACAAAGGCAGCGACTCCTCTCCACCCGTCATCCTAAACATTATGTGTACGTTTACCCTAATTTACTATTATGGGAAATGTGGTATAGAGCATTACTTATCATAAGGATTTTATAGAACAAATTAGGAAAAGGTCAGAGCCACTGTCAGTACAGTTATTCAGAATGACTTACCTCTCTACCTATCAATAATCTATCAGCGGGAGGCATTTAATTTGCCGGTTTTCGGGATCCCGGCTGTCAGGATAACAACGCGAGAATCCTAACACCTGGTTAAATACCAGCGATCGGAATCCCGTCTGCCGGCCGGAATCCCCACTCGGGTGGTGGTCCACGCTACCACCTGAGGGGGGATATAACCAAAGGTTGCCACCGGGCCCAAAGCGTGATGAGTGCAGCAAGACCTTGAGGGGACACGCTGCGCTCGCCACCGGTATTCCAGCTGTCGGGATCCCGCCGTCGGTCTCCTGACCGCCGGAATCCCGATGGCCAGGATATCATACTGAATCCCTACCAACAGTAACAGAGATGCCGCTGGATGAATGTACATTTACTTCTACTTTGCTTTACGATGCTTCTACGGTGGAAAATAATCCTACAGGATTGACCACTTTATGGCTTTCACAAAGTTGCAAATGTATAATAGATAACTCAGCGGATATCTTTACATCCTAAAATATTGTAATCTCTGATTGAGCCCTTGCACCATCAGGCATCTCTGTAGCAGTGACAGGTTGGGTACGGGATCCCGTCAGTTGGGATGCCGGCTGTCATAATACCGACTCCGGCATCCCAACTGTTTGAAATGCTGACAGGGGTGCCGGAGGAAGCTAAAACTAATCTTCTCCCTCCCCCTAACCCTCCCTCCCTGCAGCCTAAACCTAACCTCTCCTTACTGCAGCCTATTTCTAACCTTCCCACCCTGAAGCCTAAATCGAACACCCACACCCCCACCCCCCCACAGCCTAACCCTAACTTCTCCGGTATACTTACGTTCCCTGTCGGGATGCCGCTGTCAGGTGTTGGGATTCCTGCACCGACATTCTGATTAGCCGGAATCCGAGCACCTAGGTCGACAGTCGTTAGGTAGACACCTGAAATAGGTCGTCACAGTCATGAGGTTGATACGGAAAAGGTCGACACGGAAAAAAGTTGACATGCTTTTTATTATTTATTTGGGTGTAATTTTCTTCGTAAAATGACCGGGAACCCCAATTAGTGCACCATGTCCCCTCCCATGGCTCGCTTTGCTCACCGTGCTTTGGGTTAGGTTACTATTCCCAATCATAGTCCACGTGTATCGTAAAGTAAGAAAAAGTTGAGAAAAAGCATGTCGACCTTTTAATGTGTCGACCTTTGGCATGTTGACCTAAAGACCATGTCGACCTAAAGTCAGTAAATAAGTACAGAATACACAGGGGCAAGTGTACTAAGCCTTAGGGATTGATAAAGTGGAGAGAGATAAACTACCAACCAATCAGCTCTAACTCTTTTTTCACACACAGCCTATAATATGGCAGCTTGGAGCTGATTGGTTGGAACTTTATATCTCTTCACTTCATCACTCTCTAAGGCAGGCCTGGCCAACCTGTGGCTCCCCAGATGTTGTGAAACTACACATCCCAGCATGCCCTGCCACAGTTTTAGCATTCCCTAATAGCAAAACTGTGGCAAAGCATGATGGAATTTGTAGTTTTACAACAGCTGGAGAGCCACAGGTTGGCCAGGCCTGCTCTAAGGCTTAGTACATCTCCACCACAGTGAGGTGCTCAAAAGACAAACAAGTATGTATATAATGTATATAATACAGGGCAACTAACAGGAATATTTATCACTAGGTGCCTTTCTCTAGGGATATGGTTGCTTTCTATTTCATCACCTATCATAGCAACAAGCAGCAAATTATCGCAGGAATGTGGGGGTGCCTTGAGGACCGCTTTTCGGAACCTCTGAGTTAGGACACACCTCCCAAATCTAAGGGGGGGGGGGGGGGGGTTGTAATAGGGCGTGAGTACCAGAAAGTGAGAGATTTTGTGAGAGTTCTGATTTTCTAAAGTGTCAATCATTTACATGACCAACCTGGTTTTCCAATGTAGATGGTCGCCTCTTTAAAAAAAACTCTTACAAAATCTCTCACATCTTGATTCTCGCACCCTATTACATTCCCCCTTAATCTCTCATTTTGCGTCTGCCCCACCTTATTACCAAATCAGAAGCAGACCCTACGTAGGCTGACCATACTATCCCTTTAAACTGGGACACTAATAAATTACACAAGTTCTGTCTCTGGTTGACTTCAAGCCTGCATTTCACCTGGTTTTAATCAGCTGCAGAACCTGTGTAAGCCATGAGCATCCCGATTTAAAGGGATAGTATGGTAAACCCATCCCTAAGTAGTGTAGACCAGTGGTTCTCAACTCGGCCTTCAATTTTTCCCAACAGGTCTTGTCACCCAGCAAAACAGATTATAAGTAATGCATGAAACATGATCTGTTGGAGGTACTTGAGGACTGGATCTGAGAACCTCTGATGTAAGCCATGCTGTGTAACGTAATGTGACAAATTTATTTCTAACCTTGTAGATCCTCCAAGAACACCAACTCTCACCTCGTTCCTGGAGACCCAGCAGGGAAACCTGGCCATCATTCATTGTTCCGTGGATAGCAACCCTTTCTCAGAGCTCACGCTGTGCAAGGATGGAAATCTTATAGCGAGCACCACCTCACATGGAGCACCCACTCAAAGGATTCGGGTCATCTCCATGCGAGATGCCCTGAGGCTGGAGATCCAGAGAGTGGACTTGTCCGATGAAGGGGTGTACAGCTGCTTTGCTAAGAATTCTGTTGGAAACTCTACTTCAAGCCTACAGTTCACTGTACAAAGTTAGTAACACGTACCTGTACCTAGGTGTAGAGTTTGTATGCCTGATAAGTCACATTAACCACTTGCCTGGCATGGTCGCATCAGATGCAACCACACCAGTAAGTCATACTTGCCTACCTGACCCTCTCCATGAGGGAGAAAATGCTCTGTTCCTGGACTTTCCTGGTAATGTATGATTGCCATCACCTGTGGTGAAACACCTTTCTTATCAAATAACTAGCTCACCACAGGTGATGGCAATCATACATTACCAGGAAAGTCCAGGAACAGAGCATTTTCTCCCTCATGGAGAGGGTCAGGTAGGCAAGTATGCAGTAAGTGTCTTATCTGACCTGGTCGCACAGGATGCAACCAGTCAGATAGAGAGTGTTAGCAGCGGCAGGGAAGGGAAACTTCCTTCCGCTGCTGCTGTCAGAGGGACCAGAAGGTCCCTCTGCCTCCCTGCACTCTCCCCTCTGTGTTGCCGTGCTGACGATCGTTGCTGATCGGTCAGCGCGACAGCATCCCCCACCAAGTGACTGCAGACATTGGCCCTCATTCCGAGTTGTTCGCTCGCTAGCTGCTTTTAGCAGCATTGCACACGCTAAGCCGCCGCCCTCTGGGAGTGTATCTTAGCTTAGCAGAATTGCAAACGAAAGATTAGCAAAATTGCGAATAGAAATTTCTTAGCAGTTTCTGAGTAGCTCGGGACTTACTCCTACACTGCGATCAGTTCAGTCAGTTTAGTTCCTGGTTTGACGTCACAAACACATCCAGCGTTCGCCCAGACACTCCCCCGTTTCTTCAGACACTCCCGCGTTTTTCCCAGAAACGGCAGCATTTTTTCGCACACTCCCATAAAACGGCCAGTTTCCGCCCAGAAACACCCACTTCCTGTCAATCACACTACGTACGATCACCAGAACGAAGAAAAATCTTCGTTAGGCCGTGAGTAAATTACCTAACTTTTGTGCAGATTTACTTGGCGCAGGCGCACTGCGAACATTGCGCATGCGCAGTTTGCGACTAATCGCTCCGTTGCGAAAAAATCTAACGAGCGAACAACTCGGAATGACCCCCAATGGCAGCCACTGGGAAAGTGTAAACCAGACCCCCTTTCTGTGTACCTGGCAGCTGTCTTGGGTGTAAAAAGTAGCGTCACCGTGTTACCGATGTTCCCATCCGATGTTTGAGAGAGAGAAAAAAATGAAAATGAAAAAAAAAGCTTATTCTTTTTTTACTAAAATCATTTTGGATAATTCATGTTCTTCATTTCAATTCACTCATGAAAAAAACGTCAATTTCTGAGTGTTTTTTTTTTGGGGGGGGGAAATAGTCAGTTAAGTGGTTAAGGAGCAGGATTATTACTTAACATTAAATATTTATTATTTTCAGAAAACATACAAAACTTAACAGTAATAATTCACAACTGTTTATCTTATGTGTCATTTACGTATATACTGCGCTACAATATTAGATGGTAAGCTCTCAAGACTAGGGACCCCTCTCCTCCTGACTTCTCATCTGCTCTCATGTTGTCCTCCTGTGCCTCCATGTTGTATGCCCCTCTGCATGGCACCTGTGTGTTCTCTATTTTGCCTATCACATCTTGGGCCAGATGTACTAAGCCTGAAAAGTGATAAATATCACAGTGATAAAGTACCAGCCAATCGGCTCCTAACTGTCATTTTTCAAACACAGCCTGTAATATGGCACTTAGCAGCCGATTGGCTGGTGCGCTCTTGCTGCTGCTACGTTTGTGCTTTTTGGGTGACCTCTATTTTGCCTGTTAGTACTCTACTTTTTTGTGTAACAGGCTCTACGTCCCATCTGTTTTTTAAAATGTTGCCGGAGCAGGACTCCCCAGCGCCCTGTGCTGGCCCTGCCCCTACACACGTGACATCATGTGAGGGGGCAAGAGAAAGCATAGAACTGCCCATACACCCTGGATGGCTCTACACACTGCAGGGAGCGTGCCTGAAGTGTTCTTTGGATCAGGGATGGGCAGTGGTGCAAGTAGAAATATTTTCTTAGTGGTACTGAGTGCCGAAAATGGGCATGGTCATGAGTTGTGGGAGTGCTACAAGTGGGAGTGGCTATATGACACTAGTGGCGTGGCGACACTACAAAGCCCCTTTTCTTTGCACTCTGGAGGCAAGGCTAGAAATATATAGTACTACCTCCAGTATAATAGAAATATATAGTGATACCCCCAGTATAATAGAAATATATAGTAATGCCCCCAGTATAATAAAAATATATAGCAATGCCCCCAATGTAATATTAATATATAATAATTAATATATTATAACAGGAATATATAGTGTAGTAGTGCCCCTGGTATAATAGAAATATATAGTAGTGTCCACATTACAATAGAAATATGTAGTAACACTCCCATAATAATAAACATATATAGTAGTGTCCACATTATATTAGAAATTAATGCTCCCAGCAAGAGACGCAGTGGAGAAGTGCAATCAGGCTCCTCTCTTCACGCCAGCCACAGCCGCCAAAGGAGGAAGTGTGATGTGGCATCATGACATCACCGTTGCGCTCCCAGTAACCCTGACAAACTGGAAGGCGCTGTCATGCTGCCAAGCACCATGGTCTTGTTACTTTGAGGTGAATTATAATTGGGGTAATGGTGGTCACGGGTGCAATGTGTGTGGCAGGTGGTACTGAGTATCCGCTGTCATATTCTTAAGGGTACTCCGTACCCGAGCGTACCCGCATACTTGCACCACTGGGGATGGGGAACCTTCAGCCTTCCAGCTGTTGTTAAACTACACATCCCAGCATGCCCTGCAACAGTTTTAGCATGGCCAAATAGCAAAACTGTAGCAAGGCATGCTGGTATGTGTAGTTCAACAACAGCTGGTGGGCCAAAGGTTCCCCATCCCTGCTTTGGATGATCTGAGTAGCTCTGAAGCAGCGCCGCTGGCCACAAGGTGGCGCTCCAGGCACCCTGTTAGTCAGATACAGGGGTCATGGTGCCGCCATAGTACTGCTCACACATCTCAGTGGGTTATCCTGCCTCCTAATTGTCAGACCACAGTAAAAGGGACAGACAAGATAGGCCAAGTGGTTGTTATCTGCCATCAGAGTCTATGTTTCTATGCCAGTTAGTGCATTTACAGCCCTCACTTGTGTCTTGTATGAACAGGCACCGCTCAAAATTCTAAATGCTTTTGGTCATGGGACTGTCATTTTTCAAACACGGCCTGTAACAGGTGTGATACAGGCTACCGGGGGTCGAGATACCGGCGGTCAGAAGACTGACACCGGCCTGTGGTGGTGGCTAGGCCTAGGACACCTGGGGAGATGGCAACGGCTAACCCCCCCCCCCCCTTCTAGTGCCTAACCCTAACCCCCACAATGACCCCGATACTTACCTTTGGGATGCTGGCGGTCAGTGATCCGGTGCCGGGATTCCGAGTCACATGACCACTGGCATTCTGAATGCCGGGATGCTAACTGCATCCCGCTGAAACATGGTAGTTGAGCTGATTGATTGGTAATTTATCTCTCTCCACTTTATTACTTGTCAAGGCTCAGGGGGTCATTCCGAGTTGTTCCCTCGCTAGCAGTTTTTAGCAGCCGTGCAAACGCTATGCCGCCGCCCACTGGGAGTGTATTTTAGCTTAGCAGAAGTGCGAACGAATGTATCGCAGAGCGGCTCCAAAATAATTTTGTGCAGTTTCAGAGTAGCTTTAGACCTACTCAGCGCTTGCGATCACTTCAGACTGTTCAGTTCCTGTTTTGACATCACGAACACGCCCCGCGTTCGCCCAGCCACGCCTACGTTTTTCCTGGCACGCCTGCGTTTTTCTGAACTTTCCCTGAAAACGGTCAGTTGACACCCAGAAATGCCCACTTCCTGTCAATCACTCTGCGGCCAGCAGTGCGACTGAAAAGCTTCGCTAGATCTTGTGTAAAACTACATAGTTCGTTGCATTAGTACGATGCGTGTGCGCATTGCGCCACATTCGCATGCGCAAAAGTGCCTGAATTGGAATGACCCCCTTAGTACATCTCCCCCCTCAGATACCATATCAGATCAAAACCTGATCCTACTGTAGTTGATAAAGGCAAGTGTGGAGTTGTACTATGTACAGACTTTTAGGAGAAAGGAGATATTGGGCAATATCGCTTGGAGAGTGATAAAGTGGAAAGTGATAAAGTACCAGCCAATCAGCTCCTAACTGCCATGTCACAGGCCCTGTTTGAAAAATGACAGGAGCTGGTTAGCTGGTACTTTATCACTTTTCATTTTACCACTCTCCAAGCGATGATGCATCTAGCCCATTTCTTTTGGGATCCGGTCTGAAGATCGACAGTGTCTAGGTCGACAATGTTTAGGTCGACCACTATAGGTCGACAGTCACTAGGTCGACATGGATGGAAGGTCGACAGGGTTTCTAGTTCGACATGTGCTAGGTCGACAGGTCTAAAGGTCGACATGAGTTTTTCACATTATTTTTTTGGGGGGAATTTTTTCATACTTAACGATCCACGTGGACTACGATTGGAACAGTAATCTGTGCCGAGCGAAGCGGTAGCGGAGCGAAGGCACCATGCCCGAAGCATGGCGAGCGAAGCGAGCCATGCGAGGGGACGCGGTGCACTAATTTGGGATCCCGGTCACTCTACGAAGAAAACTACACCAAAAAAAAAAAATCCTCATGTCGACCTTTAGACCTGTCGACCTAGAAACCCTGTCGACCTTCCATCCATGTCGACCTAGTGACTGTCGGCCTATAGTGGTCAACCTAAACATTGTCGACCTAGATACTGTCGATAAAACGAACCACACCCTTTCTTTTTGCCCAAAAATAATGATTTTAACAGACGGTTGATAAAACATGTTCCCTGTAACTTCCAGTATCACTTATAAAGGGTGCTGTACTTATAGGGAACCTTATTGTATTGTCTCATGCAACTAAAGCTTCCCTCATGTATCTCTACAGCGGCCAGAGTGGTGGTGACTCCGTCTTCTGAGGCACAAGAGGGACAGGAGGTGACCCTGACCTGCCTGGCAACGCAGGGCTCTCAGAGAGGCACCACCTACACCTGGTATAAGAATGGCAAGTGGCTGAAGGAGGAGCTGGAAGGGAAGGAGCTGGTCTTCCACCGACTGTCTAGGCAGGACGCTGGCTCCTATTACTGCCGGGCCCACAGTAGCCAGGCCAGCAGCACCTCCCCGCCGGTGACCATGCATGTGCTGTGTGAGTTTCATTTCTGTTATTCACTGACATCCGCTCGGAAAGTCACATATCCATAGGAAACCACTGAGAAACCACAAACCAGATGCTGGGCTTTCAGGGCTCAGCACATTCCTAGGTAGTGATGTATAAATCAATGTACCTAGTCCTGGTATTATAACTACAGCTATATAACTATAGCCCTGCACTACAATCTGCATAGGGTACCCCCAGGGGATGGCTGGGGGGCAGACTCAAGCAAGCAGCCCATCTTTTCACAGGGAATCTGCAGGCAGGTGGCCCTGGAACACTTACATTGCACTGGCCCAGGGGGCAGATGGCACCCCACCCCCTGCCCAGCCAGCCCCTGGGTACCCCAATACCCACACTACAAGCAAGCAGGACAAAGTTATTAATTTTCATGTCATCTACCCAACGTGAAGCCAAACCGATCACATCTGGGATCTCTCAGCGGGGAGTTACAGAAAGTAACCCAGTCGGTATATGATGTAAATGGAGGTCACCATCGTACCAGACTGGTAGCACCTCAGTCAGGAAGTACTGTAGCTGCAAAGAGCAAGTGTCTCTCATCTGCCGTCCCCGGACACATGGTCACTTATATACAGCAGGCTGCTTACAGCACCAGAGCCGATCTCCAAGCAGGAGGGAACGCCGTTAGCCTCACTGTTCAGAGATACCAGTGCTGGAAAATGCCGTTGGCTCTGGTATACACTCTCTGAGAAGTCGCACGCTGCTGAGCCCAATACATTTCTGGTACCGTCTCAATCATTCCTGCGCCTCTGTGTACACACTACGGGCCACGGGTGTGCATCATTAGATCTACACTAAAAGGCTCTACAGTCAGTAGGTCCACCACTAATGGTCAACATGCATTAGGTCAACAGGGTCAAAAGGTCGACGTGGGATATGTAGACAGTAGAAAAGATTGACAGGGTCAAAATGTCAACAGGGTAAAAAGGTTGACATGGAAATGGTCGACACAAAAAAGTTGACAATTTCTGTTGATTGTTTTGTCACTTTTCTGCCACAAAAAGCCCCATTAGTGTACTGCGTGACCTCGCATGGCTCGCTTCACTCGGCAGACTTCTGGCACGGTGCTTCGAGCAGCTCGGCACAGGCTACTATTCCCAATCATAGTCCACGTGGATGGTAAAGTATGAAGAAGGTGAAGAAAAAACTTGCGTCAGCCGTCAACCATTATCATGTAAACCTTTTGAACCTATCGACCTTTTGAACTGTTGACCTTTTGACCATGGCAACTTTTTGACTCTGTCAAACTAATGCATGTCGACCATTTGTGGTCAACCTATTGACTTTTTAGTGTAGCTCTATGGTCCGGATACCGTGGGCCGCCTGCTAGTCACACTGACTGCGTGAATATCAGCAATGTGTGTGACCCAGATTATTCGCTATATCCTTTTGTTATAGGAGTGTGCGCAATGACGCTGTAGAGAGAACATTCTAAGTTCAGTAATAACATAGAAGCTGTTATATTAATATTATATAATGTACTAATGTAAAAATAACTCCAACATTATAATAATAATAAAAAATTATGGATGTTACTGATTTCCTGACATGATTATTAATAACAGAACAGTTATAAAAATGCATTATGCTGGTTCCAGGATAATATAATGTGATAGAACATCGCAGGGCTTTTGTGTGTCACTAGCAATGTTTTTGAACATTAATGTTCTGAATATTTACTTAAAGAAGTATCAGCACATTGGGGGTGATTCCGAGTTGTTCGCTCGCTAGCTGCTTTTAGCAGCATTGCACACGCTAAGCCGCCGCCCTCTGGGAGTGTATCTTAGCTTAGCAGAATAGCAAATGAAAGATTAGCAGAATTGCGAATACAAATTTCTTAGCAGTTTCTGAGTAGCTCGAGACTTACTCCTACACTGCGATCAGTTCAGTCAGTTTCGTTCCTGGTTTGACGTCACAAACACGCCCTGCGTTCAGCCAGCCACTCCCCCGTTTCTCCAGACACTCCCGCGTTTTATCCTGACACGCCTGCGTTTTTCCGCACACTCCCTGAAAACGGTCAGTTTCCGCCCAGAAACACCCACTTCCTGTCAATCACACTCCGATCACTTCAACGATGAAAATTCTTAGTTCAGGCGGGAGTAAATCTACTAAGTTTTGTGCTAAAATACTTAGCGCATGCGCACTGCGTACCATGCGCATGCGCATTTTTTACTTAATCACTCCGTTGCGAAAATCGGCAACGAGCGAACAACTCGGAATGACCCCCATTGAGCGGTGTTATGAGGCTGTCATGAGGCAAGTGTGATGGACCTGATGGGAAAGGGGTACAGCATGGTGTGTGATACTGTACTAAGGGGTCTAATTATGAAGCAGTGAAACGAGTGGAAAAGTGAGCCAGTAGCGCAGTTGCCTATGGCAACCAATCAGTGTTGACGTAACATTTACTAAGCGCGTTCTATAAAATTATACAGAGCAGCTGATTGGTTTCCATGGACAGTTTCTCCACTGGCCACTTCTACACACTTTTCACTGCTTCATGAATAGACCCCTAAATGATATGTATGTAATGTGCAGATGTGTCCTCAGTCCTCTATCCTCCTGGCCAGGCATACACGCGTGATACCTGGGAGATCTGCATATCACACGCTGCACAATGGAGTTCTATAGAACAGAAGCTTGTGCCACCTCATCACTTGTATCCCTTCAGGCCGCTGCAGCCCCCATTATATCCAGCCAGAGGACCAGCTAAGCGAGGACACATCTGTATCTTCACTTCACTGCACTATTCTAATCAGTATTCTTCCTACAGATCCGCCCAGTGACCTCTCGCTATCGTTACTTCTGCCCAGCCAGGGCACATTTATCACAGTGATTTCATGCACAGTGGACAGTGAGCCTCCCTCGCAGCTGGCCCTATATAGGAAAGAGACAGTGGTGGCCTCAAGTACAGTAGCTCTTCTCAACAAGAGATATACGGTGTCCTCTTCTACTAACTCCTTACAGCTGGAAATCCAGGACCCAGTAGAAGAGGACGAGGGGACATACACCTGCTTCGCTAACAACTCATACGGACGTAGCATTGACTCGATACAACTCACGGCAGCAGGTAAGAGCAGAGACCTCCCATCAATATAGGATCAGTCCAGGCTGTAGCACATCAAGCCTTGGCTTATCTGGCTCATTGCTACTTCCAACTCGGACTATTACAGTATCTGTAGTGCAGTAAAATCTATAAACACGCCTACAATGTGCCCACTGGATGCTTCTCCCAACGTCTAATTTCCGATAGGCCGGTGCCTCATTGCCACCCAGTGACACCTAATCAGTCCTTGGTGAGACTTGATGGAGATGCGGCCAACTCAGAATTTGTTGTAGCTCCTCTAAGTTGCGTATGCCAGCTGTAGCTCATTCACAGTTTGCCAGAAAACGCAACATGCAGCTGCATTTCAACTTGGCATATAACCCAGAATCAGGCCCTGTAAGTTAAACCGTGATATTGAATACCAACACACCCAAACTTAGGGGTTCCGAATCGAGTGCCAGTTGGAAATCACTATGGGATTCTGAGTGGAACAGAGTCCCGGCTCAGGTCTGCTGTCAGTTCGGAACTCAGGTTTAAAAATTAAATTGCATGTAAGCAGGTCCAAATGACACAATTTTGGGGCTAATTCAGGCTGGATCGCACTGAGCGGTGGGCAGAGGCGGATGAACGAGGGCGTATCATGGGCGTGATTGTGGCGGCTGCACGACGTCACACGCAGCCACTGCGATCAGGAAACTGGTGGCGAGTTTCCTGCGGACTCGGCTAAGCTATGACGACAGGAGGCTCCCACAGTTTCTGCTAACAAGCAGAAATTGCAAACGCTTCGCAATTTCTGCTTGTTGAACGGGGGGAGGCGCCGCTCAGTATGCTGGGCGGCCTTGCCCAGCGATGGGCGGCCCCCGGCATGCGATCCAAAGGATAGCAAATTCTGCTGATTAGCCTTACTGAATTAGCCCCTTTAGCTGTTTTATCGATTTTTATGTTTATCAAGGAATTACCGAACCAAAAACCGAGTCTGAACCAAAACTTGAGGATGATTTTGCCAAAACACAATAATGAACTAGAATCAAAATCAAAACAGAGGTCTGTACACATCTCTAGATATTGCTAAGGGCTTCTAGTCTGTAGCGCAGTGAAAAGTTAGGCAATCAAGACTAAAGGGGGAATTTAATTAGCCGCGGCCATTTACCATGGGCTAATTGATCCCCTGGGGCTACCCAATTAAAATCCCAGATAACCAGCGATTAACGGGTGCCATGACCCCGTTAACAAGCGAATCTCTGAACTTTTAACAGATTCAGTATTTTCAAACCCGTTAACCTGTGTTAACATCTGGTAACACACTAATTTAAGGGGCGTTAACAAGGCTGTTGGGTGAAAAAGGGAGCGCAATTGAATAGCCACAGGCGTTAAAGTCCAAGGCTACCTCCCTTTTCCACCGCAGATAATTTACCACGGGTAATTGAATGGGATCCAGTCAGGATCCCAGCAGTTGGGATCACAGCAGTGGAAATACAAATGCCAAAATCCCGACACTACTCAGAATGCCTGCGTCGGCATCCTGACAAGGGTCACAATCCCGGCGCTGGAATCCCGACCGCCAGGAGCCTAGGTATGAATCGTGGAACTACACATCCCAGCAAGTTGTACTGCATTTGCTGATTATGTCAAATGAATTTCATGATTGAATAGCCTAGGTATATTGAAAAAGGGTGGGGGGGTTTTTGTATGTTTTTCTCTTTGTAGAGATATAGTTGGCTGCCTTATTGGTATGTAATGTCTGTTTTTCTAAGCTAATTTATGGCCTTAGTTTAAAGGGGGATGGTTTTGGGTGGAGTTTGCAATCATTGCATTCACATGGATATTGTTCCTATTTGAAGTCTAGTATACGGCTGGATAGTCATCGGCTGGATGTGCTTCCATAGAAGTGCTGACATAAAAGTGTTATTATAAAAATAGCGTTATACCTGCGTTAAACAGAAGGAAAACAGAAGGAAAACATCAACACACCAACACTACCACAAAAGGACTGCCTTAATGCCTCAAAAGTATGTAATTCATCTTATGCATATTATCTGTTTTTAAAAAATCTATGAAAAGGCATCCCCAATCTGCTCACTACAGTTCTGTCTTATGCAAACTTATGTATGTTTCTTTATGTAATGATTTCTTGTAAATGTCATTGCATGTGTGGGGAAGTAGCTCAGTGAAACAGTTTATTATTGCATACTGACTGGTGATTACCTCCTTTGAACATTTACCCATTGTGGTCAGGTGTACTATGTCTTTATATTTAGTAAGGTATAGTCATGGTGTAAAGGACAGAGTATGATTACTGATTAGTAAAAGAAAACAAATACTGAGCAACATCCCCAAACAGGTAATTTCAACTTTAAACTTGTCATTTATTTTGTACGCTCTGGACATGGCTACTACTAACAAATGCACAGAAAAAATTCTTAAAGCTATGTCTGCAAATGCTAGGAGCTTAGGAGACAAAATTCCAGAGCTAATTGCGATAATGACAAGGGATAACCTGGATTTTGTGGCAATTACAGAGTCTTGGTGCAATGAGAATCATGACTGGGACTTAGCTATACCAGGATACAATTTATTTAGGAAAGATAGAATAGGAAGAATAGGAGGAGGGGTAGCAATGTATGTGAAAAAAAGCATAAATGCTACTTTAATACAAAATATTGAAGCCAAAACTGAGGCCCTTTGGGTCACCATAGAAACTGGGAAGAAGGACATTATTCGCATTGGGGTGATCTATAGACCACCAGGCCAGGGGCAGGATTTGGACAGGAACCTATTGTTGGACATCTCTAAAATGGCTTTTAAGGGAGAAGTCATAATCATGGGAGACTTTAATTTACCTGATGTAAATTGTGAGGGGTCTTTTGCAAGTTCAGCTACAAGTGGCAAATTTCTACATTCCTTACAGGGAGCATCTCTCAAGCAATTGGTGAGGGAGCCCACTCGCAAAGACTCAATATTAGATCTAATTCTTACAAATGGTGATAGGATATCTGATATATATGTGGGTGAGCACCTGGGATCCAGTGATCATCAAGCAGTATGGTTTAGTATAAAGACAGGATCCAACTCCTCTCACACAAAAACAAAGGTGTTGGATTTTAGAAATGCAGACTTTGCAAAAATGGGGAGATGTTTAAGTGATTCATTGGCAGACTGGAGAAACTTGGAAGGAGTGCAGGAGAGGTGGAAAAAAATGAAAAGTGCATTACTAAGTGCAGCAGACCTTTGTATCAAAATGGTTAGGAAAAGCACCAGGAAAAGGAAGCCAGTGTGGTTCACAAAAGTAGTATCAACTAGTGTGAAAGCAAAAAAGATGGCTTTTAGGAAATACAAACAGACTCAAAATAATAACGACAAAGAGGTGTATCTGGACAGACGGAAGGATGCTAAGAAAGTGATCAGACGTGCAAAGGCAGAAGCTGAGGAGAAAATGGCCCAGTCAGTAGATAAAGGGGGCAAAACTTTTTTTAAGTATTTAAGTGAAAGGAGAAAATCAAATGGAGGAATAATAAGACTTAAGACAGAGAGTGGGCATTTGGTGGAGGGAGACAAGGCAATAGCAGATCACCAAAATAATTATTTTTGCTCCGTATTTACTACAAAAGAAGGGATGGGGCCACAGTTAAATTGCAAGGACATTCATAAAAATAAGGTAGATGAAAATACATTTACAGAGGAGAAGGTCCTAACAGAACTTTCAAAACTAAAAGTGGATAAATCAATGGGACCAGATGGGATACACCCAAGGATACTCAAAGAGCTAAAAGATGTGCTGGTTACACCTTTAACAGATTTATTTAACCAGTCACTAAATACAGGTGCTATTCCAGAGGACTGCAAAAGAGCAAATGTAGTTCCACTGCACAAAAGTGGAAGCAAGGAAGAAGCAAGTAACTACAGACCAGTAAGCCTTACATCAGTAGTAGGGAAAGTAATGGAAAAACTATTAAAAGAAAGAGTAGTGGAATATCTTAAATCAAACAACTTACAGGATCCAAAACAGCATGGATTTACTGGTGGGAGATCATGCCAAACAAATCTTATTGACTTTTTTGACTCTGTGATGAAAATAATAGATCAAGGGGGAGCTGTAGATGTAGCATATCTAGACTTTAGTAAGGCATTTGACACTGTCCCACATCGCAGACTGCTAAATAAACTTGAAAGCCTGGGGGTGGATTATAAATCAGTTAAATGGATAAGAACCTGGTTGCAGGATAGGAAACAGACAGTCGTAGTTAATGGAGTACAATCTATGGAGGGAAATGTTACCAGTGGAGTACCCCAGGGATCTGTACTTGGTCCAGTTCTCTTTAATATCTTTGTTGGTGACATTGCAGATGGTATTGAAGGGAAGATATGCCTTTTTGCAGATGATACAAAGATATGCAACAGGGTAGACACACCGGGAGGGGTCAAACAAATGATTAATGACCTAGGTAGGCTTGAGAAATGGTCAAGAACGTGGCAACTTCAGTTTAATGCTAAAAAATGCAAAATCATGCACTTGGGTCTCAAAAACCCAAAGGCTAAGTATAGTATCAAGGGTACTATAATGGAAACTACTGAGGAGGAAAGAGATTTAGGAGTCACTATTTCAAGTGACTTGAAGGCAGGAAAGCAATGCAACAAAGCAATGAGAAAGGCAAGTCAGATGCTTGGTTGCATAGGGAGAGGAATCAGTAGCAGGAAAAAAGAAGTGATAATGCCACTGTATAGGTCATTGGTACGGCCCCATCTGGAATACTGTGTCCAGTTCTGGAGACCCTATCTCCAGAAGGATATAAATACATTAGAGAGTGTACAAAGAAGGGCAACTAAAATGGTGCATGGCCTACATCACAAAACTTACCCGGAAAGGCTAAAAGATCTTAACATGTATAGTTTGGAGGAGAGAAGGGAAAGGGGAGACATGATAGAAACTTTCAAATATATAAAGGGTCTTAACAAAGTTCAGGAGGGAAACATTCTTCAAAGGAAAAGAAGTATTAGAACTCGAGGGCATACATTGAGACTGGAGGGGGGGAGGTTCAGGGGAAATTTAAGGAAAAATTACTTCACAGAAAGGGTAGTGGATAAGTGGAATAGCCTCCCATCAGAGGTGGTAGAGGCTAAGACTGTAGGGCAATTTAAACATGCTTGGGACAGGCATATGAATATCCTTACAAAGAATCAAGGTTAAAAAAGGGTTGAGATTGCCTAAAGGATAAAATAAAAAAGGGGCAGACTAGATGGGCCAAGTGGTTCTTATCTGCCGTCAAATTCTATGTTTCTATGTTTCTATGATCCGGAATGAGTGAACGACTGGGCAGGTAAGATGCGCGGGGGGGGGGGTAAGGTTTATGCTGCTGGGGGAGGGATAGGCTGTGGAGGGGGGAGTTAGAGTTAGGCTGCGGGGATGGGGGGTTAGGTTTAGGCACCCACAGGGAGGGTTAGGACTAGGTGGCGGGGGGGAGGGATGGGGGGAGGTTTAGGCTGCGGGGAGGGAGGGTTAGGAGGTTCTGGGGTAAGGTTATTATATTTACCTTGACCTGGTCGGGATTCTAAGCATCGGGATGCTGCGGTCCATCTTCTGAACGTCGGCATCCTGAACGCCGGTATATCATACCCAACGCAAATAAGAGACTAAATGTAAAATTGCAACATTTACGCAGTACATGCAATATACTGTATCTGCTACATCAATACTTTGAAAGTTAGTTATGTTTATTTATGTGGAATGTGAAAGATACAGTTCTGGTGATATTGAACCTGATTCAGAAGAGTACGCAGCATTGTAACTGAGTTTTCACAAGCAGGCTTAGACACCAACCAGAAGAGGTTGAACATGCCTGCGTTTTTTAAGCCAACCCCCATTCTTTTGTAACAGACAGTAAAAAGAATTAGAAGAGCCGTCCCGTGCGCAAATAGCTGCTAATCAGTGTGATACTTCTAGAGGTATCCTTTAAATCCTCCACCAACAATGCACAAAACAGAAAGAAGTGAAGTATACACTTAACCAGCGCTTTTCCAATATTTGTGTAGGCTGATTCCTTTGCATGAACCTTTTCCGTTCAGTGCATATGGGGTATATAAAAAGGGGGAGATGAAAAATATAGTGTAATACCGTTTTAATTTGTACAGACGATGATAAAAACAAATATACAGACAATGGTTAAAATTAAAGTGCAGTGCAAGGCATATTCCAGTTTTTAGAAGGTAGGAGGCTTTCCCGTCAATAATTCACAATGGGTAATTAATTACCAGATCTGTCTGAACTGTGGTTTAGACAGTTCAAATATCGCTCAGAGCAAAAGATCCCAGGCTTTCTCTCCTATGGGATCGTCAGAACCTCCAGCAATAGTCCTGTATGTAAATCGGGTCGCCGCCTCCTCCTCCACCAACGCGTTTCTTCCTCCAACTGAGGTCTTTGTCAAGGTGTGAGTATGCCTCATGTCTGATCTTTCCTCCCTTTTAAATCAATGATATCCAATCCTCTGTCCCCGTACACAGATGAACCTCTTAACATCAAAAACTACAAGTCCCATGGTTCCCTGCGGTGTACGGGACTTCCTGTTATGTCACTTCCGGCCTGGCAAGGAATTTGTAGTAAAAAAGGAAAGTAATAGGACTCGTGGACATAGTTCAATCAGATGATCGTGAATGTCTTTATATGTATGTCCACATCTGTTAGAGTATAATGCCGGGGTGGTCTTTTCTATGGGACATGAAATCTCCGTCCCGAGCAGTCCGTCGCGTCACTTCCGGTGACGTGTTTGCATAGCAACATTGTTGCCATGGAGATCCCGTAATTTATCTAATAAAAGAAATACCGTGCTAAACTCAAAATGCATGATAAAAACAACAGTACCATCTAAACATGAGTAAGAACTTGTCCCATCACCAAAATTATATGATTATATAATTAATATCCCGGGTGATGCGAATCGTCACTTCCGGTGACGTATTAATGTTTACAATACGGTGGTCCAATAAGAATGGAGAACAGTGACAAGGAACACCCCACAGTCCACCAGAGTAACTTAAGGAGTATAAAAGGCACTTAGTATATTAAAAGGACATATTAGTATAAAATGTTACATAACAATAATTTAATTTAAAAACCTCTTAATTTCGAAGTCTGCGTTTAGACCCCCAGGTTTTAGTGTGCCTAATTTATAGATGGCTTGCATCTCGGCTCTTGCCAATTGGCTGCTAATATCTTTTCTCCTCCATTGATTTTTTATATGTCTAATGGCACAAAATTGTTTAATCTCTGCTAGGTTTCCGCTATGATGGACTCTAAAATGTTCTGATAATGCGTGGGTCGTTAGTCCTTTCTTAATATTCCTCAAGTGTTCACTTATTCTGATTTTTAGGGCCCTTGAGGTACGACCTATATACCACAAATTACATGAACATTTGATGGCGTAAATGACATTAGTGCTAATGTAAATTCCGGGATCTCCATGGCAACAATGTTGCTATGCAAACACGTCACCGGAAGTGACGCGACGGACTGCTCGGGACGGAGATTTCATGTCCCATAGAAAAGACCACCCCGGCATTATACTCTAACAGATGTGGACATACATATAAAGACATTCACGATCATCTGATTGAACTATGTCCACGAGTCCTATTACTTTCCTTTTTTACTACAAATTCCTTGCCAGGCCGGAAGTGACATAACAGGAAGTCCCGTACACCGCAGGGAACCATGGGACTTGTAGTTTTTGATGTTAAGAGGTTCAGCTGTGTACGGGGACAGAGGATTGGATATCATTGATTTAAAAGGGAGGAAAGATCAGACATGAGGCATACTCACACCTTGACAAAGACCTCAGTTGGAGGAAGAAACGCGTTGGTGGAGGAGGAGGCGGCGACCCGATTTACATACAGGACTATTGCTGGAGGTTCTGACGATCCCATAGGAGAGAAAGCCTGGGATCTTTTGCTCTGAGCGATATTTGAACTGTCTAAACCACAGTTCAGACAGATCTGGTAATTACCCATTGTGAATTATTGACGGGAAAGCCTCCTACCTTCTAAAAACTGGAATATGCCTTGCACTGCACTTTAATTTTAACCATTGTCTGTATATTTGTTTTTATCATCGTCTGTACAAATTAAAACGGTATTACACTATATTTTTTATCTCCCCCTTTTTATATACCCCATATGCACTGAACGGAAAAGGTTCATGCAAAGGAATCAGCCTACACAAATATTGGAAAAGCGCTGGTTAAGTGTATACCCCATTCTTTTGTGTAAGAACTAATTGTGGCTGTTGGTGGGGCAGATACTGTACATTATTTTCATGAGCAGGTGGACAATTCAAAACTGTAATTTCCCTGATAAGAAAAGAAGAGAAGCTTAATAAAATCTGTGCCTGTCTTTCTCCTCTCTTCGTGAAATAGCCCCAAAAGTCATTGTGTCTCCGTCCACTGAGGTACGGGAAGGAGCCAACGTCAGCCTGACCTGCTCCTTAAACATCATGTACAACACAAGAAACTACACCTACAGCTGGTATAGAAACAATGTCCTGTACATGGAAGGACGCGAGGCCCTCTTAGAACTTCCGCAAGTGGCCAGCTCAGATTCTGGATCTTATTACTGCAAAGCGTGGAACAACGAGAGCGCCACGAGCTCTGCCGCAGTCACTCTTGGTGTCGCCTGTGAGTATGAACTAACGCACCATTTACTCCTAGATCATATGAACCATTGATAATCAAACATAGTGTGAAAAAACAAATAGTCCAAAGTGTCCTGTAACAATGCACCAGTACCACAGTATCTGTCACACAGTACTCCTCATCAGAGCAGTAAGTACACTTTTGATGACCAGAGAGATAATTGGCGCCCCCCCCTCCCTCTCATTTTTCCAATAGGGACATAAGGCGCATGCCTCGCGGGGAAGGGGCATGATAATATTGATCCCAGAAAAAAGCCCATGCTATGATTACCCTTCCCACATTATATATGCAATATATACGCAATATATATATATATATACCTCACAACATTGGCTTCATGTGGGTGCTGCGATTGCAAGCCCAGCCCCTGTCTATTCACCACTGCTCTGCTAGGCAGAGCAGTGACTGACAGGAGCCTCCGAACTGACCCCCCCCCCCCCCACCACAGGACACTGTGGCCCGTAGGTGGGACAGTGGGGACAGTCCCAAAAGAACGGGACTGTCCCGCGAAAATCGGGACAGTTGGGAGGTATGATAGATACATACATACATACATACATACATACATACACAGATATATATAGATATATATATATAAGTAGGAAGAAATCGGCGGCACTCCAGGATTTGATCAAACAAAACTTGTGTATTATTACATCACAAGATGTATTGTATCTTGTGATGTAATAATACACAAGTTTTGTTTGATCAAATCCTGGAGTGCCGCCGATTTCTTCCTACTTATCACCATCACCACGGAGGGCACCCAGGCCTACTGCACATCGTATCCAGTGAGTGCCGGGCTATTCCACAGGATATATATATATATATATATATATATATATATATATAAATTACACAAATATTATTTATTGAACACTGCAAGAAAATGGATTTGGACGACACAAATCCTCTTTATACCACATTCATGCAACCTGTTGAATTCTAATCAAACACCCTACTCATTGAGCTATTTGATTCTGCATAAAAACTATGAACATTATATGAAGCTACTGGTACTTAATAAAAAAAAATAATCAGCATTGTAATTGAGCAGATCTATGTAGTGTGTAGCCACACATCCAATCCCTTGGAGCTACACACTACATAGATCTGCTCAGCCGCAATGCTAATAATTTTTTCACAAAGTACAAGATAAGCTCCAAATAGTTAGAATTATCTGTCTTTCTATGTAAGGGTAGATAGCTCAATGAATAGATCGTCTGACTGCAATGCCACAGACAATGGGTTTGAATCCCGGGTATGTCAGCATCTTGAAATGTAATAAAGGACAGTGTGACTGAATAACAAAGAAATCTCAAGTTGAGTTCATGAATGTTGTATAGGTATCAGTGACAGAAGGGGTCAGAGTAGGAGACAGGGGTGGTCAGGAGATGCCGGGCTTCTAGAAGGGCGGAAGCTGCAAGTGAAAGTAATTAAAACAGATAATTGACAAGTGCCGCCAACTGCGCCCCCTACCCTGCAGCGCTATGTGCGGTGCCCCCTCCACACACATCTAGTTACAGCCCTGCTCCTCATGTTATCCATTTACCAGCGATGCAAAGTTTATGATTGGAAATTAGATTCTTCATTCTAAACTCTAGCTCTCACGCCTGCCTGTATTCTGCTGCCCATATTGCTCACACTGGTCTCCTATTGTACATATAACACAATAGGGGGTATATTTACTAAACATATTTTTTTCAAACCCAATGATTCTATTTCTCGGTGGTGACAAACCGTCCCGTAACTAGACATTTTAGCGCTGTGTGCAAGAAACAGCATCGGCGCCCCCCCCCTAACGTAAAACGCGCGCGGCGCAGGCGCGTGCAAAAAATATAGGGGCGTGGCTTCACGGGAAAGGGTTGTGGCCACAAAATAATACCAATTCATATAATGGTGCACAGTAGTCTCCATTATTCAAATTATGCCGCACAGTAGCGCCACTACACCAGGTAGAGCCCCTTTTTACACATTACGGCAGACAGCGTCCCCTTTTTTAAACATTATGGCAGACAGCGTCCCCTTTTTTACACATTACGGCAGACAGCGTCCCCTTTTTACACGTTACGGCAGGCAGAGTCCACCTTTTACACGTTACGGCGGGATAGCTCCCTCTTTAACACAGTACGGCAGGCAGATTCCCCCTTACACCCCCCCCCACCCTTAGAGTGTAGTGTAGTGTAGTGTACTGTAGTGAAGTGTAGTGTAATATACTGTAGTGTAGTGTAGTGTAGTGTCTGTGTAGGCACTTACGTGCTGTTGTCGGCTCCTGACTCCTCCTGTCCACTTCACAGAACTCAGCCACAGCGCTGCCGTGACCTCAGCAGCAGCGGCGGCTTAAGCTGTACACAGGCAGGCGAGCGGGTGGCGGCTTCACCGGGACACGGGCGGGTGGGTGGCGGCTTCAGCAGCAGGACACAGTCGTGTGGCTGTCAGCGGCTTCAGCGGGACGCAGGCGGCGGCACCGTCAGCGGGATGCAGGCGACGGCGCCGCCTAAAACAGTGAATCTGCGGCCGTGCGGGTGTGATGCTCGATGGTGCGCCCTCGTTGCATTTGCGCTGTGGGCAAGGCACCATCGGCACACACCTAGTTACGGCTCTGGCCGACAAACACTGAATTTAAAAGAGCAGTAGTAATACTGTACATGTGAAATAGGCTGGTCTTGCTTGTACTATTGCCCTTTTAAAGAATCCATGGCTTTGAGAAACCAATATTTAGTGTCTAAACCCCAAAGGTCTTGCTGGTCTGTCTGGGAGGATCCATACGTTGGAGGAGGAGGAGAACCCTTTTGTGATTTCCTCTCTAATTTATTTACTTACAAAGTAATGGGAATTCACCAGCATCAATCTACAGGCTGTGTTTGAAAAATGACAGTTAGGAGCTGATTGGTTGATACTTTGGGATCTATGTAAGCCTTGGAGAGAGATAAAGTACCCAACAACCAGCTCCTATATGTCATTTTTCAAACACAGCAGTAACATGGCTGTTAGGAGCTGATTGGCTGGTACTCTGGGCCCTATTCAGTATGGATGGCATCTGAAATGTGATCACATACTGGCGATTTTCTTACTAGTGTGTACGCGCAGTGCCCAATCTGCTCGTGCCGGGCAATGCAATGTGATTGCATTGATGCAGGCTGCACAGGCAGGGGGGGGGGAGGGGGCTTCCCTTAATCAGCGATGCAATTGAATTGCAATCTCATCGCTGGTCACCATTATCACGCTGGGCGGCCCCCAGCATGCGATTGCAAGCAGTTGCAGTTTTTCTAATTTAGCAAAACTGCAACTGATGCTGAATGAGGGTCTTTGTCTCTCTCCACTTTATCTCTCTCCAAGGCTGAGTGGTCTAAGCACTAAGCCTTTGAGAGAAATAAAGTGGACGGAGATAAAGTACCAGCTAATCAGCTCCAAATTACAGGCTGTGTTTCAAAAATGACAGCTAGGAGTTGATTGGTCGGTACTTTATCTCCGTCTACTTTATCTCTCTCAAAGCCTTAGTACATCAGGCCTGGTCAACCTGTGGCTCGCCAGCTGTTGTGAAACTACACATCCCAGCATGCCCTCTCATAGTTTTAGCATTCCCTAACAGCAAAACTGTGGCAATGCATGCTGGGACTTGTGGTTTCACAACAGCTGGAGGGCCACAGGTTGGCCAGGCTTGTCCTACATCTCTCTCCACTTCATCTCTCTCCAGGCCTTAGTGAACAGATCCCTATCACTGTCCTTGACAATACTGGATTTATATCTCATCACTTCCCTTTGCTAATTTGCTTTTGTCCTTTGCCGCTCATTGGCCCTAATTCAGCTTGAGTTGTAGTTTTGTTTCTTTAACATGCGGGGGTCTGCCCAGCACAGAGCAAGGCCAACCCGCATGCCGCGTCCATCCCCCTCCCCCCCGCTAACATGCTAGTGCATCGATATACAGCGATGTGATCGCATGATTGAGGTAGCCCCCTACATACGCAGCCTAGCTGCATAGGCAGTCAGAGGGTCGCCAACTTTTGGGTTGCAGCAGCTGCGTGTGACGTCACGTAGCCACCGCGACCGGCCCCAGCAACGATCCGGGCATGCCTGCATTTTCTGAACCATGCCCCTTAAACAGAGCGTCGACGCCCCATTCCCACCCCCCTCCAGGTCTTAGGCTGCGATCGCAGTTTAGGACCTTGCACATGCAAGCGTGCGTGTATGCGCGGAAGTGCTGAAATTGCCAAATAGCTATTTCAGCACTTTTCTTACTTACTGACACTTGCAACATACTTTTACTCCACGGCAGTGCATACTTTTATCCAGTGGGGTGAGGCAGGTGAGGCAGAGCCTTTCCTGTTATACTTACGTTTAAACCAGAGTTTTGACTAGAATAGAATAGAATAAAATTAAATAAAATAATAATATATATATATGAAAAATACTGATAATTTGTTTGAAATATCTTCTTTGCATTATTCTTATAATTTTTATAGCCCAAACTCTAGAGTAAAAAGTCTATGGCAGGTGAGGCATATATATACATATACACACAGTATGTGATTACCGTTTCAATAGGTAGAAGCGCTTCTGTTTATTTTATTGTTTTTCTTCATCTATTCAGCCATTTAGATCAGCTGTAGTATATTGTTTTATAGAAAATACACGTCACTTCCGTTTTCCTATGCGGCATTACGTTACAAAATGTGTGTGTGTGTGTGTGTGTGTGTGTGTGTGTGTGTGTGTGTGTGTGTGTGTGTGTGTGTGTATATATATATATATATATATATATATATATATATACACAGGTTGAGTATCCCTTATCCAAAATGCTTGGGACCAGAGGAATTTTGGATATGGGATTTTTCTGTATTTTGGAATAATTGCATACCATAATGAGATATCATGGTGATAGGACCTAAATATAAGCACACAATTCATTTATGTTTCATATACACCTTATATACACAGCCTGAAGGTCATTTAATACAATATTTTTAATAACTTTGTGTTTTAAACAAAGTTTGTGTACATTGAGCCATCAAAAAACAAAGGTTTCACTATCTCACTCTCAGTCAAAAAAGTCCGTATTTCGGAATATTTGGATATGGGATACTCAACCTGTATATATATATATATATATATATATATATATATAATGACTTTTTTGTACTTTACAAAAAAAACATGTAAATAAAAGTTTACCAAAGATCCTCCTGAATGCCTAGCACATTGGCTCAGTGAGCTCACAATCCATCTACAAAAGTGCTTAGATTTATTGTATTTCTGCTTGTCCTGCACAGATCCCCCGAGGCGTACACAGCTCATGTCATTCCGGGACACAGGAGAAGGGAGATCGGCTTTTATCCGCTGCTTGGTAGACAGTTACCCATTGGCTGAGATGTGGCTCTACAGAGAAGACCAACTGGTGGCTTCCAGCATTGGCTCCCATGTTCTGAATGAACGCTATGGGGTTTCATTGTCCCTCAATGAACTGACAGTGAATATTAAAAACCTAAAGCTAGAAGATGAAGGGAAATATAACTGTACATCCAGAAACCGCATTGGATCAACATCTGAGACCCTCTATCTGCAAGTGCAGAGTAAGTTTTCTGCATTAACATAAATGCACGTTTTATTTTATTCTTTTATAGCTTAAATTTGATAAATTTCCCCCAAATCCTGGTGTCTAAAAAAAATTGAGATCAATTCAAGAGAGTAGAATAAATCTCACCATGAGTGAGCCCATTCCACCGTGTTCAAGCCAATTTTGATATATGGGAACTGACTCAAATGCACTTGACCTTCAATATATTTTAACTAGTGAATGGCAAAGAGAGAGTCTCGAATGTGAACTATGAAATTTGAACTTTGAACACAGAAGTATTAAAAAGTTAAAATACATTTTTATTTTGCTGTTAAAAAATACAAATATTGAATTTTTAATGTAGTCAGCAAATTTAAAACTTGAAATTTCTCCACTTATAGTTTGGAAGATCTAGTTTGGAAGTGATACTGTGCTAAATTACAATAGTGCACAGTACTGAAACCCAGATTAAAATAGTAATCTGCCACAGTCCAGAAGGATACACAATGGTCAGTACAAACGTTCCCCAGATAAATTAAAACAGTTTTGAGTACCTTGAAGTGTCCCTGAATAATTAGACTACCATACAAAATATCCTACATAAGCAAGATAACATTGGCTGGTGTGCCAGTTTGTCTAGGACTAGGAGTATAGATATTGGCTGCATTGAGATGTGACTGCCCGAGGCAGTGAACGGCAGATGAGAGACTTATGTACAAAAATTCAAATTAGTCGCACAATTTGTACTAAACTGTAGCTTCCAATCAGACACTTTGTTACATTGTGTATCTTTTACTCCACATATGTCAGTTTGTTCTTGATTTTAGTGTAACCATTAGATAAGCCCCAAGGGGCCATTACCTTTAAAGTGCTATACCCAAGCTACTGGTACCATACAGTCTGTCATCATTTTATAATGGCCGATTTAAAACACCATTTCTTGTCTTGGCTTTAGCTGCAAGAGTTCTGGTCACTCCCTCCACGGATGTCTTGGAAGGCGTCCAGGTCAAACTAACATGCGACACGACAAAGACACAGCGAGAGGGGACAGAGTACATATGGTACAAGGACAGCAGGTGGCTGGAGAAGACCAGCGACAACTATCTGGTGTTTCATAGTATAAAGGACAACGACGCTGGGTATTATCACTGTGTGGCCCGGGACTCGGAAGACAGCAGCACATCCCCATCTGTGTCACTGCATGTGTCCTGTAAGTAGGGGGTAGCTTATGTATTCTATGAAACATTCTCTAACCTTTCATGGTACCCCTGTTTAAGCTATTAGAGTAACTTACGCATTCTGCATAACTTGTATAAATTGTAGAACTTACCCAACAAAAAGGAATATGAATGTGTCTGCGGCTCTGCGTATTATGCAGCTCGCGTATTTGTATGACAAAAATAAATGCCTAGATTTGTCCAACCCTACATGAGATCCACAGAAGGTAGACACTGGCAGGTAGGATCCAGAGATGGAATGGGACAATAATAATTAAATATCACATCATGTCTATCATATCTGCATTGTGGCAGAGAGGTTTCTTTAGCCTGGCCCATGATGATTTTCTATGTGTATAAATGATGGTCAACTTTTATGCCTCACAGATGCTCCTAGGATTCCAGTGATGTCATCATTTTGGGAAGCACAAGGAGGGCAGATTGGCATCATTCAGTGCTCAGTAGACAGCGATCCACCCTCCAGGCTGGCCTTGTACTACGGAGACCTGTTGGTGGGTTCCTCTGACTCCTCCAGAACCACCAGTCGCAGAAGGAAAATATTCTCTTCACAGAATCTGCTGAAGCTGCAGATCAGAGATGTGATGTTGGAGGACGAGGGCTTGTATTTATGTGCTGCAAAAAATTCCATCGGGGAGTCACAAGCAACAGTGACATTCACTACACAGAGTAAGTGGGATCTATCGCTGCCTACTATCATCTTATAATTCTGGCTTTACATTTTCTGGGAGACACAGGGGAGATATATCAAGCCTTGGAGAGAGATAAAGTGGAGAGGTTTCCCAAAGCTTCAATTTAGCTGCTAACTGTCCTTTATCCAGCAGTCTGTTAAATGACAGTTAGAACCTGATTAGTGGCTTTGGGCAACCGCTCCACTGAGTCATTGTGCTGCTTCATGGAACCCTAGCCTCCACTCTCATCAGGGATCTCATAGTCCACAGCTGGGCACACAACCGTAACTAGACACTATAGTCATGGCCACCAAGAGGTAGACCTGGCTGCAGTTCTAGAGGGTGTTCTGACCAAAGGAGAGGGCATGACCATTACCTGTAGAGAATACTGGGCCTATTACACATGTTGCATGTGCAGAGATGGGCATGGCCATGTTGTGGGAGTGGCTATGCCTTTCTGGTGGCCTCTGACCTTCAGGCCAGCCAGGTCACATGTACTCTGTACTGGCATTCTTCTCTCCAATGTAGTGCTCTGGGAAAGAGAGAACACTGGCACCACCCGTTGGTTTAGTCAGTGCAATAGTAGGCAACCTGGGCACAACACCCTGGGTACCCTTCTAAAATTTGGCCACAAACTGTGTTTATTAGCAAGTTACTTTGATACATAAGCCAAAGGTTGTGAAAGGTTACCTCTTAGCCCCCCTCACTACTTATTCAGGCACGGATATAACATGTACTTCAATTTGATTGCAATACATCCTGACCCTATTTGCATGCATAGCAGAATCATATGAATGAATACTTGCCTGCCATTACAGCTCATCTGATATAAAGTTGTGCCAGTGAAGAAGTACCTTCTGAGTTTATGAGCCTCTCCTGGTATTGTTTGTATTAAGAAGCCCATATGCTTCTGAAGGCAATGCCATCTATAGATGTCTTTGTCTATCTGGCAGAAGCTCCAGAAAGTTACATTTTCCAAAGCTTGCTGCAAACGGCCACATCGCAGACCCAAAGAATTCTATGGTCACTATTGTGGCATGAGTTGATAGCAGATGTCTCTGATAACTGCTGCGGAGCCTTTTTAATACAGATGGAGAACCATATGTATTGAGGTGAACCTTCGAAACAGTACTTTTCAGTGCAATTTACACTTTCATACATCAACAGCACATGTGATCTCTGAAAACTAAATGTTTGCCCTATTCTCTTCTCTTGTTCATTGACAGCCACCAGAATTGTCATCAACCCATCTTCAGAAGTCCAGGAAGGCCAGGCTGTAAACTTGACCTGTGTGGTGGCCACTGAAGCCTCAGATGAAACAATCTACACCTGGTCTAAAAATGGGAACAGGTACCTGCCAGGTACAGCGAGGACACTGAGGTTCGCCAATGTGACCAGTGAAGACAGAGGGACATATCAATGCGACATTCACAGTCACCAGTGGAACAAAAGCTCACAATCTGTTACTATAAACATCCTGTGTAAGTAACCAACTGGCACCTGGTATGAAACAGTCAATTTGATTTATAAATATCACTAGGGATCCACTTTGGTAGATCCATGTCTCTTTATAACTGAGGACCACCACTAAGCTTAGCAGACATTTAGGGGGAGATTCAATTGTTTGAAAAGTCAGTTGGGTGTCTGTTTTTTCCTAGCTAATAGATAGGAAAAAACAGACACCCAACCGACTTTTCAAACATTTGAGTTCCCCCTTTAATGTTTAGCTAAGCCGATCACAGAGGCCATCAAAACAATCCACCATTCAAAACAGAAATGCTATATGGAGATAGCAAATAGTTTATATATAGTCATATGTCATGGGATACTCTGCTGTGGAACATACCTAATAAACCTGTATATAAATCAGTGTCGGCAATCAGATTGTGTCACTATCTACAAGGTGATGGGAAACATGAGCATCCTCCTAGACTTGGGAGCACACAGTGGGCAAGATGTACCAAACCATGGAGAGAGCTGAAGGTAGATAGATATGTACTAAGCCTTGGCAAGAGATAAAGTGGACAGAGATAAAGTACCAACCAACCAGCTTCTAAATGTCATTTTTCAAACACAGCCTGTAAAATGACAGTTAGGAGCTGATTGGTTGGTACTTTATCTCTCTCCATTTACACTCCATCCACGGTTTGATACATCTTCCCCAATGAGGTATTGGGGATCATTGGAACTTATATATTCCCTTTTGCCATTTTTGTAATGTTGAGGAGAATTATTTTATGGACTTCAAACATTCTAGTTTATTGGATTATTCATGCTCTAGATACAGAAAATCATGTCATCCACCATATGTTTTTCATCAATAGGTCTGTATCCTTCCTACGTGAAGCATAGAATGCTGTATATTGTAAAAAGGTGAAAAATGGCATTTAAAGAATAAAACAATGAATGAAAGGGCATTTGAATACCCTTTATCTAACCATAGGCAAACACAGAGGGGGGGGATTCAGATGCCTGGAAACCCCTTTTCCACTGGCTGGCCAGCGACTCAAATCATGACCACACTAGCAGTAATGTATAAGATTAGATTTGGTAGTAGGGCCAGTTCAGGTGACTGGCTCTGTAGCTGTGATGTCTGGACTGAACTGCAAAAAAGTACTAACCAATCAGCTCCTATCTGTCATGTCACAGGCAGGGTTTGAAAAATAACAGATAGGAGCTTGTTGGTTGGTACTTTACATCCGCTTTATCTCTCGCCAAGGCTTAGTACATAGGGGGTCATTCCAAGTTGTTCGCTCGCTGCCGTTTTTAGCAGAATTGCGATCAGGCTAAAAACCGGCAGTTCTGCGCATGCGTATGGGCCGCAGGGCGCACGTGCTAAGTAATTTCACACAAAACTATGCAATTTTACACAGGGCCGAGTGACGCTTTTCAGTCACTCTGCTGATCGGTGAGTGATTGACAGGAAGTGGGTGTTTCTGGGTGGAAACTGAGCGTTTTCCGGGAGTGGGCTAAAAAATGCAGGCGTGCCAGCCAAAAACGCAGGAGTGGCTGGGAAAACAGGGGAGTGGCTGGCCGAACGCAGGGCGTGTTTGTGACGTCACACCAGGAACCAAACAGACTGCAGTGATCGCAATCTAGGAGTAGGTCTGGAGCTACTCAGAAACTGCAGTGAAATATTTAATAGCAGAACTGCTAATCTTTCGTTAGCAATTCTGCTAAGCTAAGATACACTCCCAGAGGGCGGCGGCCTAGCGTGTGCAATGCTGCTAAAAGCAGCTAGCGAGTGAACAACTCGGAATGAGGACCATTGGCCCCTAAGTCCTTAATTGCATACTCACACAAACTCCCATTACTATACTCTGTATACTCGCCTAGTCCTTGCCGGTGCTCAGTACACTTCTCTTTTCCAAGTAGAATGCAGTCTTCAGAAAACAATAAACTGTAGCTCTCGAACAATGAAGTACATGCTGTATTTTAGTGTCCCAAATGACAGTTTCCATATGATTCTGTCAGCCAATAAACGTGCGGTGCCACAGAAACTACATTGGCTATTTGACTCATGCACAGTACAGTTTTGGAAAGGCGACATCTGGTGGATAGAAAGTAGCATTACTCTCCGGTTTTTCTTGCATCTCAGCACTTCATTGCCTCCCACACTCGATTTATAATCAAGCATTTGGAAGATCCCCATCTAGCAATCCTGCGTTTGTCCGTAACATATCCCATAATATGCTGTCTAAAATGCCTATTGCAGTTAAAGGTAGTTTACAGATGGGGCAGCAGCTATTTTATATGTTCTTTGGTAATACCAGAAAGTCCTCTCCATATACTGGGGGTAATTCTGAGTTGATCGCAGCAGGAATTCTGTTAGCAGTTGGGCAAAACCATGTGCACTGCAGGGGAGGCAGATATAACATGTGCAGTGAGAGTTAGATTTGGGTGCGGTGTGTTCAATCTGCAATCTAAATTGCAGTGTAAAAATAAAGCAGCCAGTATTTACCCTGCACAGAAACAATATAACCCACCCAAATCTAACTCTCTCTGCAAATGTTATATCTGCCCCCCCCTGCAGTGCACATGGTTTTACCCAACTGCTAACAAATTTGATGCTGCGATCAACTCGGAATTAACCCCACTATTGTGTTAATATGAATAACATGTATTAGGATCAGTGGAATTGTTTTGGGATATCTTGTGCTTAGTTCTGGGTGAACGTATATGTAGCAAAACAACACTATATATAGCACAGTACGTATCGCATGATTATTATGCCTGTTTAATTGATTTTTATTTTTTAGATCCCCCAAGAAATATTAATATAAAATCGTTTCTGGACACAGAGAATGGCAAAGTAGCAATTATCCTAGGTGCTGTGGACAGTAACCCACCATCAGCAATGTCTCTGTATAAAGATGACCGGCTACTGGCTTCCTCCACGGATGGTAGTGGGCCCAGTAAGCGGATGCATGCCTTCTTCTTCCCAGGCACATTCAGACTGGAGATCCGGAATGTCATGGCCAGTGATCGGGGGACCTATGTCTTCAGAGCCAGTAACACACAGGGGACGGGACAAGGCTCAGTATTCTTTACTTTTGAAGGTAAGCCAGAAATATCAGCCACACAATACATGTCGGGGGTGCAGGATTCATTATATACTGAGGGTGGGCCGTAACTACGTGTGTGCCAGGTGTGCCTGGCACACAGCGCAGTTGCCCTGAGGGCGCAACGGCCAGCGGCATGTAATAAGTCAAACTGACTCATTACATGCCGCCTCTGCTGTGTGCCGTGCGCCGGATAGGAGAGAGCAGCGCCGAGCCAGTGTTCGCCGCCCAATACACGCTATAACGTGTATTTTACCCCGTAATTGCCGGTGGGGACTCAGAAATAAAAAGCCGCCATCAGCAGCGCTGTCCTGTGCCGTCAATCAGTTCTGCTCTCCAACTGCAGAGGAAGGGGAGGAGACCATGAAGCATGTGATCTCCCTCCCTTCTCTTCACTCGCCCTCCGCTCCGCATGGGACCCGGATTCACTTGGGGGCTGTGGCACCAGCCGCCTATACTTATATAGGGGCCGCGCTGGTCATAACATAAACTGAGGTAACTCACGGCTCTCCGGGTACATGTCTTCTGGTGCGCTGCCGTTGCCATGACAGCGTCCTAGCAGCCACCGGGAGAGGAAGGAGCCCAGTCCTCATGGTGTCACAGCTCTCCCGGGCCTGGCGGATTACCTGATCAGCGGGGGCACCTGCTGTGTAGTGGATGATCGTCTCTCAGCGCAGCAGCTCATCTGGGCCATAGATGAATGCACTAGCAAGTAAGTGACCCTGAGCCCTCTGCTCAATGAGGGGACACTCCTGTCTGTCTGCTAAGACTGTTCCACTGGGGGGGTGAGGGGACCAAAAGTCCCAGCATGACGTGCTAGGGGGTGTGAGGGTACCAAAAGTCCCAGCATGATGTGCTAGGGGGTGTGAGGGGACCAAAAGTCCCAGCATGATGTCCCAACAGGGGTGATTGGACCATGAGTCCCATCACAACATACCATGGGACCATAAGTCCCAGCATTATATGCAGGCCTCGGTGATGATACAATAAGTGTCAGCCTCTGGAACTTTTAGGTTCAGATGTGAAGTCATTGGTTGCCTACTAATGGGTATATGCCAATCTTCTGTCCCCTCTTCTTCCGCCGGGCAGCCTATACAGAAGGAGAGGGGACTGCTGCAGCGGCGCTACTACTAATTACATAAAGCTGCTGCGGCTCCAGTCCCCCTCCCTCCTCCTCCTTCTCCCCTGCCTGCACCGAGGGAGCTGCCAGCATGAGGAGCCTGACTGCCAGCGGGGAGATGGTAAGTATCTATCTATCTATCTATCTATCCTTTCTGCCGCAATGTGTAAAAAGGGGGACACCGTCTGCCGTAATGTGTAAAAAGGGGGACTGGCTGCAGCAATGTGTAAAATGGGGACACCGTCTGCCGTAAAGTGCAAAAAGAGGGACTGGCTGCCGCAATGTGTAAAAAGGGGGACACCATCTGCCGTAATGTGTAAAAAGGGGGACTGGCTGCCGCAGTGTGTAAAAAGGGGGACGCTGTCTGCCATAATGTGTAAAAAGGAGACGCTGTCTGCTGTAATGTGTAAAAAAGGGGACGCTGTCTGCCGTAATGTGTAAAAAGGGGACACTGTCTGCCGTAATGTGTAAAAAAGGGGGACGCTGTCTGCAGTAATGTGTAAAAAAAGGGGACGCTGTTTGCCGTAATGTATAAAAAAGGATGCTGTCTGCCGTAATATGTGTAAAAAGGGGACGCTGTCTGCCGAAATGTGTAAAAAAGGGGACGCTGTCTGCCGTAATATGTGTAAAAAGGGGACGCTGTCTGCCGTAATGTGTAAAAAAGGGGGACGTTGTCTGCCGTAATGTGTAAAAAAAGGGGACACTGTCTTCCGTAATGTGGACTAAAAATGGTGACGATGTCTGCCGTAATGTGTAAAAAGGGGGACTGTCTGCTGTAATGTGTAAAAGGGGCTCTACCTGGTGTAGTGGCGCTACTGTGCAACGTAGTTTGAATAATGGAGACTACTGTGCACCGTAGTATGGATTGGTATTATTTTGTGGCCACGCCCCTTACTCATGAGGCCACGCCCCTATATATTTTTTGCGCACCTACGGCGCGCACTGCTCCTATCTTGCATGTGTGTGGGGGGGGGGGGGGGCACCAATACCGTTTCTAGCACACAGCGCTAAAATGCCTAGTTACGGCACTGGAGGGTGCTATATCTATACAATAGGTGAAAATGCTACAGTATGACCTGAAACTGACAGGTCCCCCCCCCCCCCCTAACAACTCTCACTGCTGAATATATTAGCCTCCAGGGGGCCCAGGCCATGTGGTAGATGGGGGGTTGGAGATACCATAGGACAGGGACAGTATATGAAGGATAAGCCAGTCAGACAATGACATCAATGATTGTCTCTGACAAGCAAATGCTATAAAACTCTACAGTCACTAACTATATTAGACTAGATGCCTAGAAAAGTAAAGATTTGAAGGAAGATATCTATCCCCAGTGGCATATACATATATATATATATATATATATATATATATATACACATATATACACAGTAATCCGGATGTGCTATAGACTGTCTACGTTACCACACCCTGATTATATATACAGCAGTAGTTACATGGTCATTAGGTTGTCCCTATATGGTCGATAGGGTCAAATGGTCAACATGGAATAAGTAGACATTAGAAAAGGCTAACATGGTCAAAAGGTCAACATAGAAATGGTCGACACAAGTTTTTTTCACGTTTATTTGGGTGTAATTTTCTCTGTTTCATCATATTTGAACACAGTTATTGCAAACATCTGCCCTTGCGGCCTCACCACGCTTCACGATACTGTTCCCATTCGTAGTTCATGTGGATGGTAATAAATCAAGCAAAAGTTGAAAATTATATGAGAACCCAAAAAAAACTTTTGTTGATCATATGGGTGTTGACCATTGTCGTGTTGACCTTTAAACCCTGCCGACCTTTTGTACCTGTCAACCTTAAGCTCTGTCTACTTTTTTACCTGTTGACCTTTTAACCCTGCCGACCTTTTGACCCTGTCGACCTAATGCATGTCGACCACATGGTGTTGACCTATTGACCATCTATCTAGACACTGTTTATCTATACATTGGAACCCATATAATCATTATATAGTATAGTATAATGGGTGCAGGGTGTGGGGTGCACATGGGCACCTTGAGTCAAGCGGGACACCATGCCACCGAGCCGGCTCCATAAGAGGACTGTTCCAGAGTCTTTGATATCTTCTGTTCAGTTGCCATGTCTGAGAAGCCCCCCTGCTGTGCCAGTAGCCAGGTAACACAAGAAACACTAGGGTTAAGGAGCCCGGTCAGGGTAGGCAGAAAACAATGGCACACAGGCCTTCATCCTTGTAAAAATGTCCTCGGCTCTTCCGCTCTACAGATATACGTGTGTAAACACCGGAGCTGCCTGTGGACACCTGGGACCAGTGGCAGCTCCAGAGGTGGGGCAGCAGTGCAGACCAAATTTCAAATAGGGGAGCCGAACCAACTGCCACCAACTACCATCCCAAACTAACTCACTGGCAGTTGGTGTGGCTTCCCTAGTTGAAATTTCTGGAGCCGCCACTGCCTGGGACACTTAATACTCACACATGAATAGTGCACCGTTCCAATGTGGTCACCTGTCATTCTGTCACCTGTCTGCAGGGTTGTGAAATCTTTATTGCAATACATGGATTTACTACGCATATTAACTGTGACTTCTTTATAACCTTTCCGCAGGAGCCCGAGTCCTTGTCAGGCCATCCACCGAGCTTCAGGAAGGGCAGTCGCTCACACTGACGTGTGATGTTGTAGACGATTCTCAGGCTGTGACTGTCTACACCTGGTATAAAAACGGCAGATGGTTCCATGAAGGGACTAGGGCTTCCCTTGGGTTTCAGAGAGTATCTAGCAGTGATGCCGGCTCATACTCCTGCACAGCCCACAGCGCTGACGGTTCCAGGCCATCTCTACCGGTCTCTGTGTCTGTGCTATGTGAGTACTCCGAGGTCCCATCTGACACATGAACTAGTTATGAACAATGCATTGAGTTATTCATATAATGTATGTACTGACACCTACATGCAGACTGGTAGCTTCATCAGTTTGCAGAAGATGGATTTCCACATAGGGAAGCAAAGCATGGTGCCTATTTATCACACTGTTGGATCTCCAACATGCTAAGTGCTCTTGAGTTGTTGAGTTATTTGTCTGATACTTTGCTTTGTTTGGTATTGATTCCAGTGGCTTAGTGATTATAAATGCAAACTCTGAAAATGACACAGGTAATGCTTTGTAAACTACAGCTACCCAGTGATTGGCCTGACAAAGACGCCAGACAGTCATCTCCACAACACCTGGGATTGCTAGACTGAATAGAATAGGTGGCTGAGGAACCTGGTTAACACTAGAAAATCATTCCATTTCCCATTGTGCGCCTGGGACTGATGCGCAGTTGATGGATGTTGGGTGAGCGTAGCTGTAGTTATCAAACTGCGCATAATGCGGAGCCCAGCTTACACATCTATGCCGCTGCATTGTGTTGTGCGCAGTTCAGTTGGATTTCCACTTGTGCGCTCTCATGTACGTGAAGTTGAGAGGGTGCAAGCTATACAGAGCTAGGAATTCACAGAAATGCACCTATTTTCAGACGCATCTTTCGCACCAGGATGAGGCTGCGCAAAGACTGAGCTCTCCGGATTAAAGAAATGTAGTTTGCTAGAATCTAGGGCTAATAATCACATTTAAAAATTAAAAATATCTGTAAAATGTTCTGCGAGACTCAGAGACTCTATATTCTGTCTTCAGTTGGAACGGTTGGGCATTTTTTTAGCAATGTATCTCTTTTGACTCATAACTATTGATACGGCCTATTGGGATGGTTGTCACAATAGAGGTGGCGAAGTAGCGCATGGCAACCAATCAGCTGCTACGCATAATGTTATAGAATGCACTTTATAAATGTTACCTTAACACTGATTGGTTGCCATGGGCAACTTCTCCTTTGGCTCACTTCTCCACTCTTTTCATTTCTTGATGAATAGACCCTTAGGTGTCTCACCTCAGGAGGTAAGCAGTCTGCTTCTGCACAGTGCTGTATCACTGTACACAGTACAGATGGCTGCAGTCTGCACATGTACAGTATAGAGATGAGCGGGTTCGGTTTCTCTGAAACCGAACCCGCACGAACTTCATGTTTTTTTCACGGGTCCGAGCGCGCCCGAACGTCATCATGACGCTGTCGGATTCTCGCGAGGCTCGGATTCTATCGCGAGACTCGGATTCTATATAAGGAGCCGCGCGTCGCCGCCATTTTCACACGTGCATTGAGATTGATAGGGAGAGGACGTGGCTGGCGTCCTCTCCATTAGAAATTAGATTAGAAGAGAGAGAGAGATTGTGCAGAGTCAGACAGAGTTTACCACAGTGACCAGTGCAGTTGTTGTTAGTTAACTTTTATTTATTTTAATATAATATATCCGTTCTCTGCTATATCCGTTCTCTGCCTGAAAAAAAACGATACACAGCAGCAGCCAGTCACACAGTGTGACTCAGTCTGTGTGCACTCAGCTCAGCCCAGTGTGCTGCACATCAATGTATAAAAGGCAAAGCTTATAATAATTGTGGGGGAGACTGGGGAGCACTGCAGGTTGTTATAGCAGGAGCCCCCAGGAGTACATAATATTATATTAATTTAAAATTAAACAGTGCACACTTTTGCTGCAGGAGTGCCACTGCCAGTGTGACTAGTGGTGACCAGTGCCTGACCACCAGTATAGTAGTATATTGTTGTATGTATTGTATACTATCTCTTTATCAACCAGTCTATATTAGCAGCAGACACAGTACAGTGCGGTAGTTCACGGCTGTGGCTACCTCTGTGTCGGCAGTCGGAACTCGGCAGGCAGTCCGTCCATCCATAATTGTATTACAATATATACCACCTAACCGTGGTATTTTTTTTTCTTTCTTTATACCGTCGTCATAGTGTCATACTAGTTGTTACGAGTATACTACTATCTCTTTATCAACCAGTGTACAGTGCGGTAGTTCACGGCTGTGGCTACCTCTGTGTCGGCAGTCGGCAGGCAGTCCGTCCATCCATAATTGTATTATTATTATAATATATACCACCTAACCGTGGTTTTTTTTTCATTCTTTATACCGTCATAGTGTCATACTAGTTGTTACGAGTATACTACTATCTCTTTATCAACCAGTGTACAGTGCGGTAGTTCACGGCTGTGGCTACCTCTGTGTCGGCAGTCGGCAGGCAGTCCGTCCATCCATAATTGTATTATTATTATAATATATACCACCTAACCGTGGTATTTTTTTTTCTTTCTTTATACCGTCGTCATAGTGTCATACTAGTTGTTACGAGTATACTACTATCTCTTTATCAACCAGTGTACAGTGCGGTAGTTCACGGCTGTGGCTACCTCTGTGTCGGCAGTCGGCAGGCAGTCCGTCCATCCATAATTGTATTATTATTATAATATATACCACCTAACCGTGGTATTTTTTTTTCTTTCTTTATACCGTCGTCATAGTGTCATACTAGTTGTTACGAGTATACTACTATCTCTTTATCAACCAGTGTACAGTGCGGTAGTTCACGGCTGTGGCTACCTCTGTGTCGGCAGTCGGCAGGCAGTCCGTCCATCCATAATTGTATTATTATTATAATATATACCACCTAACCGTGGTTTTTTTTTCATTCTTTATACCGTCGTCATAGTGTCATACTAGTTGTTACGAGTATACTACTATCTCTTTATCAACCAGTGTACAGTGCGGTAGTTCACGGCTGTGGCTACCTCTGTGTCGGCAGTCGGCAGGCAGTCCGTCCATCCATAATTGTATTATTATTATAATATATACCACCTAACCGTGGTTTTTTTTTCATTCTTTATACCGTCGTCATAGTGTCATACTAGTTGTTACGAGTATACTACTATCTCTTTATCAACCAGTGTACAGTGCGGTAGTTCACGGCTGTGGCTACCTCTGTGTCGGCAGTCGGCAGGCAGTCCGTCCATCCATAATTGTATTATTATTATAATATATACCACCTAACCGTGGTTTTTTTTTCATTCTTTATACCGTCGTCATAGTGTCATACTAGTTGTTACGAGTATACTACTATCTCTTTATCAACCAGTGTACAGTGCGGTAGTTCACGGCTGTGGCTACCTCTGTGTCGGCAGTCGGCAGGCAGTCCGTCCATCCATAATTGTATTATTATTATAATATATACCACCTAACCGTGGTATTTTTTTTTCTTTCTTTATACCGTCGTCATAGTGTCATACTAGTTGTTACGAGTATACTACTATCTCTTTATCAACCAGTGTACAGTGCGGTAGTTCACGGCTGTGGCTACCTCTGTGTCGGCAGTCGGCAGGCAGTCCGTCCATCCATAATTGTATTATTATTATAATATATACCACCTAACCGTGGTATTTTTTTTTCTTTCTTTATACCGTCGTCATAGTGTCATACTAGTTGTTACGAGTATACTACTATCTCTTTATCAACCAGTGTACAGTGCGGTAGTTCACGGCTGTGGCTACCTCTGTGTCGGCAGTCGGCAGGCAGTCCGTCCATCCATAATTGTATTATTATTATAATATATACCACCTAACCGTGGTTTTTTTTTCATTCTTTATACCGTCGTCATAGTGTCATTGTCACGAACCGGTCTCTCACCTTTGCGGGTTCTGGGGTTCATCCGTTGCCAGTGCGGTTGCTCGCGGTGCTGTGCGCCCGTGTGGGGACACGGCGTGATCAATGGCACAGGTAATGCAGAGTCTGGGAACTGTGAGTGCGGGGACCAAATGGCCTAAGGCACTGCGGTGTGTCTGCTGTATAGGAGGTGGCCATGTTGGAGACCAAATAGCTAATACTGAGCACTTGTGAAAACACCTGTGAGCAGGTGTAAGCCAATCCCGTGCTTGTGCTGCCTTTAAGTAGGCTGGGATTATGTCACTCTGGGCCAGTGCTTTGTTGTATCAAAGCTGTGCTCTAGCTCTGAACTCTCTCCGTGCATTCCTGTGTGATTCCCGTGGTCCAGATATCGCCTCCGTTCCCAGAGGTCCGTTTGCAGCCTTCACTGCCAAAGATTCACCGGCTCTCCATTGTGCTATCAGTCAATTGCACACCTATTGGAAATACTTGGATTCCCAGTATCCTGCATGAGGTTACCTTGTCTGTCTGCCTTTCATACAAAGTCTGGAGGATTCCAATTCCCTCAGCTGTTCGTTTGTTCAACTCTGCATTTAACCCATTCATCACCTTGCCATCTACTACAGTTTCACAGTGATCTCCGGAACCCGCAAGTAACCCAATTCAGTACTTTTATTTTCTATGTTGTCATTACAAGGATAATTCATCACAGTCTCTCAGTTAACTCTTAAAGCTCCATTGCAAATTCTTACAGTTGATTCTCCATGTCTGCATTAACCAGTTAAACTCAATCTGCAGCTCAGCATCAAAGCTTGTTTATATTTGGACAATTCAACATTTATTCTTCAGCTTGTTTTTGCATATGTTTCCATGAACATTTCTTTCATTTATTTCTGAGTTTTCTCTTGCATATTATTTCTGCCATTCCTGCAATACTTCAGTATAATGATGATTAACAACTAGTTATTTAACCCTTACTGAATTGTTACTTTAATAAATATATGAAACGGAACATCCTTCGTCCTCCCTGTTTTCTTCATACCCCAGCACCTACACCTGTGGTTGGTTCCAGGTTAACGGATTCACAAAAACACCCGGACCTGACAGTAAGCACTGGCCACATGGATCCGTCAAGTGACCAATTCGCAGGAGGCGGTGCTACGTCAAATATCCTTTCCCGTCTGGAAAACCAGGAGTCTATACAGACACAAATAGTGCAGTTTATGCAAACTATGGCAGACCGTTTAGAGACTCTTCATACAGCAATTAAAACGTCTCAAGTCCAGATTCTTCCAACTCCGGTTGTCCCAGTTACCACTACAGCTTCTCCTGTGATGCTGCCTACGTCCCGCTTGCAGTTACCCTCTCCAAGTAAGTTTGACGGAACTCCAAAACTTTGCAGGGGATTTCTGAATCAATGCGAGATCCAGTTCGAACTGATGTCCGCCAGTTTCCCATCAGCTCGTTCTAAAGTCGCATATATTATTGCCCTCCTCTCCGGTCAGGCTCTGGAGTGGGCATCACCATTATGGGAGAGAGGTGATCCTATCCTCTCTAATTACAAAGAGTTTGTATCTTCTTTCCGGAGAATCTTTGACGAACCCGGCAGGACCACCTCAGCTTCTTTGGAGATTCTCCGTCTACGTCAAGGTTTACGTCCTGTCAATCAATATATTGTTCAGTTTCGCACGTTGTCTTCAGAGTTAAACTGGAATGAGGAGGCCCTGATCGCCGCGTTTTGGAATGGACTTTCTGAGAGAATCAAGGACGATTTAACTATCCGGGATGTGCCGACTAAACTGGATGAATTGATTTCTCTCTGTAACAAACTTGACCTACGCTACAGGGAGCGATGTTTAGAGAAATCCAGGGCAGAGCGATCCAGTCCACGTTATCATCCTAGGCCTCGACAAGATTCTTCGTCACAGTCTCCGGTAACGACAGACGAACCTATGCAGATTGGGCGCTCTCGCCTCACAGAAGAGGAACGACTTCGTCGTCGACAGGGTAACCTCTGCATGTACTGTGGGTCCTCTGAACATTTAGTTAAATTCTGCAAACTCCGACCGGGAAACTCTCGCTCCTAGCTTATTCAAGAGAGGTTAAGCTAGGAGTTACTCTAGAATCACGTTCTGGGAAAGAGCCGACCTTGTCTATTCAATTAGAAGTTCCAAGTTCTACAGTGAAAGTTTCAGCTCTCCTAGATTCTGGGGCAGCCGAGAACTTCATCTCCTCAGCCTTTGTCATGCGGTCTAAAGTTCAAACCATGCCTCTGGAAGCAGCAGTTGCCGTTACAGCAGTGGATGGAAGTCGAATTCCAGATGGTATAATTACTCATCGAACCGTATGTCTCAAGATGAAAGTTGGTGTGCTCCATTCCGAATACCTCTCCTTCTACGTGATTCCCAAAGCCTCTCAAGATGTGATACTTGGTTTACCTTGGCTGCAGAAACATAACCCTCAACTTAATTGGCAAACCATGGAAGTCCTCTCATGGGGTAAATCTTGTACCAAGGACTGTTTAGCCTCAATTGTACCTCTCCGGTCAATCAGCCTTCCCGACCTACCTCCGGTGTATCAATCCTTTGCGGATGTTTTCAGTAAACAAGCAGCAGACTCTCTACCTCCTCATCGCGAATGGGACTGCCCAATTGTCCTGGTTCCGGGTAAAACACCTCCTAGGGGACGAATTTATCCGCTATCCATCCCAGAGACGCAAGCTATGTCTGATTATATACAAGAAAATCTAACCAAAGGATTTATCAGACCATCTTCTTCACCTGCAGGAGCCGGATTCTTTTTCGTTAAGAAGAAGGACGGTGGGTTACGACCATGCATAGATTACCGTGGACTCAATGAGATCACTGTGAAAAACAAGTATCCATTACCCTTAATTCCAGAATTATTTGACCGGGTAAAGGGAGCTACTGTGTTTACAAAACTGGATCTCCGAGGGGCCTACAATTTAATCCGCATCCGTGCAGGGGACGAGTGGAAGACCGCTTTTAATACCCGGGATGGGCATTACGAATACCTCGTAATGCCCTTTGGCCTTTGTAACGCACCTGCAGTTTTTCAAAGCTATGTGAATGAACTTTTTCGTGATCTTCTCTACAAGTGTCTAGTAGTGTACCTGGATGATATCCTAATATTCTCTAAGGATCTAAAGTCTCACCGTCACCAAGTTAAAGAGGTACTGACACGTCTGCGGAAAAATCAACTTTATTGTAAGTTAGAGAAGTGCACTTTTGAAGTATCTTCCATACCGTTCCTTGGTTACATCATTTCTGGATCAGAGCTATGTATGGATCCAGGTAAGGTACAAGCTATCCGAGATTGGTCCACTCCTTCAACTCTCAAGGGGATTCAGCGATTTCTCGGCTTTGCGAATTTCTATAGGAGATTCATCAAGAATTATTCTACATTAGCTGCTCCCATCACAGCCCTAACTCGCAAGGGAGCAAATCCTACGAACTGGTCTTCTGAAGCAATCAAAGCCTTCTCTGATTTAAAGCAAGCCTTTGTGTCAGCCCCCATTCTTCGACAGCCTGATTTGAGTCGTCCCTTTCTACTAGAGGTGGATGCATCTACAGAAGCAGTAGGAGCTGTGTTGTCACAAGTCTTTGAAGATAAAAAGGTCCATCCCTGTGGATATTTCTCCCGTAAGTTCCTCCCGGCAGAACGTAATTATGCAATCGGTGAGCAAGAGTTACTTGCCATCAAGTTGGCATTTGAGGAGTGGAGATACCTTCTAGAAGGAGCTCAACATCGCATTACAGTTTATACTGATCATAAGAATCTTCTGTATCTGCAGTCAGCTCAGTGTCTGAATCCACGACAAGCTCGATGGGCGCTTTTCTTCTCACGATTTGATTTCAAACTCACCTATCGTCCAGGGTCTCAGAACAAAAAGGCAGATGCCCTTTCCCGGTCCTTTGCTTCTTCTGAATTAAATGATGCTACCACGAATCAAGCCATTGTGAATCCTACGTCCTTTTTAATGACTCGAACCTCTCCAGTTCCTCCGCTTGGCAAGACCTTTGTCGCCACAAGTCTTCGAAAACGGCTGCTTACCTGGGCTCACGCCTCTTCCTTCATGGGTCATCCTGGGGTTCTAAAGACTCTCAAATTTATTCAACAGTCTTATTGGTGGCCACGTCTCAAAGCCGATGTCCAAGAGTTTATAGCAGCATGTCCTAAATGTACCCAACATAAGAGTCCAAGAAGTTCTCCACCAGGTCTACTACATCCACTATCCATACCCAAACAACCATGGACTCATATCTCAATGGATTTCGTGACCGATCTACCTCCATCAAAAGGGCGAAATACCATTTGGGTGATAGTGGATCGATTTTCGAAAATGGCACATTTCATTTCCTTAACTGGGTTACCATCAGCCCCTTTACTAGCCAGATTGTTCATCTCTGAAATCTTCAAGTTGCATGGCCTTCCTCGAGAAATTATCTCTGATCGGGGAACACAGTTTGTGGCCAAGTTTTGGAGGTCGCTTTGTTCATCTTTAAATGTCAAGTTGAACTTTTCTTCTGCATATCATCCTCAGACAGATGGACAAACTGAGAGAGTCAACCAAGACCTTGAAACATTTCTCCGGCTATATATATCGTCCTCACAGGATGACTGGGTTGACTACCTTCCATTGGCAGAATTTGCTCATAATAATCTCTTCCATTCATCTTCAGAATCTACGCCCTTTTATATTAACTTCGGCTTTCATCCTCGTGTGCCAGAGTTTCATCCATTGCCAGCCCTAGAGGTCCCAGCGGCAGATCAAGAGCTTCAACGTCTATCTAGCATCTGGAGTTGTGTACGTAAGTCCTTGGTCAAAACTTCCGCTCGTTATAAATCTTTTGCAGATAGAAAACGTAAAGCTGTACCGAATTACAAAGTGGGAGACCAAGTTTGGATTTCTACGCGCAATCTCAAGTTCAAAGTTCCTTCTAAGAAATTTGCTCCCAGGTTTATTGGTCCATTTCCCATTGTAAAGGTACTCAATCCTGTGTCATACAAAGTCAAGCTGCCACCGTCTTTGAGAATTCCTAACGCCTTTCATACATCTTTACTGAAGCCTAGATTCTCAATAAGTTCCGTACTACCCAGTCCAAATCTCCTAAAGTTCACTCTTTGCAGAATGAGGAATTTGAAGTTAAAGAGATTGTGGACTCACGTTCCCGATATGGACGTTTACAGTTTCTGGTCGACTGGAAGGGTTACGGTCCGGAGGAGAGATCCTGGGTTTTCTCTGAAGATGTTCATGCTCCAAGACTGGTACAGAAATACTTCTCCAAAAATCCTGACAAGGTTCAAAGGTGTTCGGAGACCACCCGTAGAAGAGGGGGTACTGTCACGAACCGGTCTCTCACCTTTGCGGGTTCTGGGGTTCATCCGTTGCCAGTGCGGTTGCTCGCGGTGCTGTGCGCCCGTGTGGGGACACGGCGTGATCAATGGCACAGGTAATGCAGAGTCTGGGAACTGTGAGTGCGGGGACCAAATGGCCTAAGGCACTGCGGTGTGTCTGCTGTATAGGAGGTGGCCATGTTGGAGACCAAATAGCTAATACTGAGCACTTGTGAAAACACCTGTGAGCAGGTGTAAGCCAATCCCGTGCTTGTGCTGCCTTTAAGTAGGCTGGGATTATGTCACTCTGGGCCAGTGCTTTGTTGTATCAAAGCTGTGCTCTAGCTCTGAACTCTCTCCGTGCATTCCTGTGTGATTCCCGTGGTCCAGATATCGCCTCCGTTCCCAGAGGTCCGTTTGCAGCCTTCACTGCCAAAGATTCACCGGCTCTCCATTGTGCTATCAGTCAATTGCACACCTATTGGAAATACTTGGATTCCCAGTATCCTGCATGAGGTTACCTTGTCTGTCTGCCTTTCATACAAAGTCTGGAGGATTCCAATTCCCTCAGCTGTTCGTTTGTTCAACTCTGCATTTAACCCATTCATCACCTTGCCATCTACTACAGTTTCACAGTGATCTCCGGAACCCGCAAGTAACCCAATTCAGTACTTTTATTTTCTATGTTGTCATTACAAGGATAATTCATCACAGTCTCTCAGTTAACTCTTAAAGCTCCATTGCAAATTCTTACAGTTGATTCTCCATGTCTGCATTAACCAGTTAAACTCAATCTGCAGCTCAGCATCAAAGCTTGTTTATATTTGGACAATTCAACATTTATTCTTCAGCTTGTTTTTGCATATGTTTCCATGAACATTTCTTTCATTTATTTCTGAGTTTTCTCTTGCATATTATTTCTGCCATTCCTGCAATACTTCAGTATAATGATGATTAACAACTAGTTATTTAACCCTTACTGAATTGTTACTTTAATAAATATATGAAACGGAACATCCTTCGTCCTCCCTGTTTTCTTCATACCCCAGCACCTACACCTGTGGTTGGTTCCAGGTTAACGGATTCACAAAAACACCCGGACCTGACAGTCATACTAGTTGTTACGAGTATACTACTATCTCTTTATCAACCAGTGTACAGTGCGGTAGTTCACGGCTGTGGCTACCTCTGTGTCGGCAGTCGGCAGGCAGTCCGTCCATCCATAATTGTATTATTATTATAATATATACCACCTAACCGTGGTTTTTTTTTCATTCTTTATACCGTCGTCATAGTGTCATACTAGTTGTTACGAGTATACTACTATCTCTTTATCAACCAGTGTACAGTGCGGTAGTTCACGGCTGTGGCTACCTCTGTGTCGGCAGTCGGCAGGCAGTCCGTCCATCCATAATTGTATTATTATTATAATATATACCACCTAACCGTGGTATTTTTTTTTCTTTCTTTATACCGTCGTCATAGTGTCATACTAGTTGTTACGAGTATACTACTATCTCTTTATCAACCAGTGTACAGTGCGGTAGTTCACGGCTGTGGCTACCTCTGTGTCGGCAGTCGGCAGGCAGTCCGTCCATCCATAATTGTATTATTATTATAATATATACCACCTAACCGTGGTATTTTTTTTTCTTTCTTTATACCGTCGTCATAGTGTCATACTAGTTGTTACGAGTATACTACTATCTCTTTATCAACCAGTGTACAGTGCGGTAGTTCACGGCTGTGGCTACCTCTGTGTCGGCAGTCGGCAGGCAGTCCGTCCATCCATAATTGTATTATTATTATAATATATACCACCTAACCGTGGTTTTTTTTTCATTCTTTATACCGTCGTCATAGTGTCATACTAGTTGTTACGAGTATACTACTATCTCTTTATCAACCAGTGTACAGTGCGGTAGTTCACGGCTGTGGCTACCTCTGTGTCGGCAGTCGGCAGGCAGTCCGTCCATCCATAATTGTATTATTATTATAATATATACCACCTAACTGTGGTATTTTTTTTTCTTTCTTTATACCGTCGTCATAGTGTCATACTAGTTGTTACGAGTATACTACTATCTCTTTATCAACCAGTGTACAGTGCGGTAGTTCACGGCTGTGGCTACCTCTGTGTCGGCAGTCGGCAGGCAGTCCGTCCATCCATAATTGTATTATTATTATAATATATACCACCTAACCGTGGTTTTTTTATACCACCTAACCGTGGCAGTCCGTCCATAATTGTATACTAGTATCCAATCCATCCATCTCCATTGTTTACCTGAGGTGCCTTTTAGTTCTGCCTATAAAATATGGAGAACAAAAAAGTTGAGGTTCCAAAATTAGGGAAAGATCAAGATCCACTTCCACCTCGTGCTGAAGCTGCTGCCACTAGTCATGGCCGAGACGATGAAATGCCAGCAACGTCGTCTGCCAAGGCCGATGCCCAATGTCATAGTACAGAGCATGTCAAATCCAAAACACCAAATATCAGAAAAAAAAGGACTCCAAAACCTAAAATAAAATTGTCGGAGGAGAAGCGTAAACTTGCCAATATGCCATTTACCACACGGAGTGGCAAGGAACGGCTGAGGCCCTGGCCTATGTTCATGGCTAGTGGTTCAGCTTCACATGAGGATGGAAGCACTCAGCCTCTCGCTAGAAAACTGAAAAGACTCAAGCTGGCAAAAGCACCGCAAAGAACTGTGCGTTCTTTGAAATCCCAAATCCACAAGGAGAGTCCAATTGTGTCGTTTGCGATGCCTGACCTTCCCAACACTGGACGTGAAGAGCATGCGCCTTCCACTATTTGCATGCCCCCTGCAAGTGCTGGAAGGAGCACCCGCAGTCCAGTTCCTGATAGTCAGATTGAAGATGTCAGTGTTGAAGTACACCAGGATGAGGAGGATATGGGTGTTGCTGGCGCTGGGGAGGAAATTGACCAGGAGGATTCTGATGGTGAGGTGGTTTGTTTAAGTCAGGCACCCGGGGAGACACCTGTTGTCCGTGGGAGGAATATGGCCGTTGACATGCCAGGTGAAAATACCAAAAAAATCAGCTCTTCGGTGTGGAGGTATTTCACCAGAAATGCGGACAACAGGTGTCAAGCCGTGTGTTCCCTTTGTCAAGCTGTAATAAGTAGGGGTAAGGACGTTAACCACCTCGGAACATCCTCCCTTATACGTCACCTGCAGCGCATTCATAATAAGTCAGTGACAAGTTCAAAAACTTTGGGTGACAGCGGAAGCAGTCCACTGACCAGTAAATCCCTTCCTCTTGTAACCAAGCTCACGCAAACCACCCCACCAACTCCCTCAGTGTCAATTTCCTCCTTCCCCAGGAATGCCAATAGTCCTGCAGGCCATGTCACTGGCAAGTCTGACGAGTCCTCTCCTGCCTGGGATTCCTCCGATGCATCCTTGCGTGTAACGCCTACTGCTGCTGGCGCTGCTGTTGTTGCCGCTGGGAGTCGATGGTCATCCCAGAGGGGAAGTCGTAAGCCCACTTGTACTACTTCCAGTAAGCAATTGACTGTTCAACAGTCCTTTGCGAGGAAGATGAAATATCACAGCAGTCATCCTACTGCAAAGCGGATAACTGAGTCCTTGACAACTATGTTGGTGTTAGACGTGCGTCCGGTATCCGCCGTTAGTTCACAGGGAACTAGACAATTTATTGAGGCAGTGTGCCCCCGTTACCAAATACCATCTAGGTTCCACTTCTCTAGGCAGGCGATACCGAGAATGTACACGGACGTCAGAAAAAGACTCACCAGTGTCCTAAAAAATGCAGTTGTACCCAATGTCCACTTAACCACGGACATGTGGACAAGTGGAGCAGGGCAGGGTCAGGACTATATGACTGTGACAGCCCACTGGGTAGATGTATGGACTCCCGCCGCAAGAACAGCAGCGGCGGCAACAGTAGCAGCATCTCGCAAACGCCAACTCTTTCCTAGGCAGGCTACGCTTTGTATCACCGCTTTCCAGAATACGCACACAGCTGAAAACCTCTTACGGCAACTGAGGAAGATCATCGCGGAATGGCTTACCCCAATTGGACTCTCCTGTGGATTTGTGGCATCGGACAACGCCAGCAATATTGTGTGTGCATTAAATATGGGCAAATTCCAGCACGTCCCATGTTTTGCACATACCTTGAATTTGGTGGTGCAGAATTTTTTAAAAAACGACAGGGGCGTGCAAGAGATGCTGTCGGTGGCCAGAAAAATTGCGGGACACTTTCGGCGTACAGGCACCACGTACAGAAGACTGGAGCACCACCAAAAACTACTGAACCTGCCCTGCCATCATCTGAAGCAAGAAGTGGTAACGAGGTGGAATTCAACCCTCTATATGCTTCAGAGGTTGGAGGAGCAGCAAAAGGCCATTCAAGCCTATACAATTGAGCACGATATAGGAGATGGAATGCACCTGTCTCAAGTGCAGTGGAGAATGATTTCAACGTTGTGCAAGGTTCTGATGCCCTTTGAACTTGCCACACGTGAAGTCAGTTCAGACACTGCCAGCCTGAGTCAGGTCATTCCCCTCATCAGGCTTTTGCAGAAGAAGCTGGAGGCATTGAAGAAGGAGCTAACACGGAGCGATTCCGCTAGGCATGTGGGACTTGTGGATGCAGCCCTTAATTCGCTTAACAAGGATTCACGGGTGGTCAATCTGTTGAAATCAGAGCACTACATTTTGGCCACCGTGCTCGATCCTAGATTTAAAGCCTACCTTGGATCTCTCTTTCCGGCAGACACAGGTCTGCTGGGGTTGAAAGACCTGCTGGTGACAAAATTGTCAAGTCAAGCGGAACGCGACCTGTCAACATCTCCTCCTTCACATTCTCCCGCAACTGGGGGTGCGAGGAAAAGGCTCAGAATTCCGAGCCCACCCGCTGGCGGTGATGCAGGGCAGTCTGGAGCGACTGCTGATGCTGACATCTGGTCCGGACTGAAGGACCTGACAACGATTACGGACATGTCGTCTACTGTCACTGCATATGATTCTCTCAACATTGATAGAATGGTGGAGGATTATATGAGTGACCGCATCCAAGTAGGCACGTCACACAGTCCGTACTTATACTGGCAGGAAAAAGAGGCAATTTGGAGGCCCTTGCACAAACTGGCTTTATTCTACCTAAGTTGCCCTCCCACAAGTGTGTACTCCGAAAGAGTGTTTAGTGCCGCCGCTCACCTTGTCAGCAATCGGCGTACGAGGTTACATCCAGAAAATGTGGAGAAGATGATGTTCATTAAAATGAATTATAATCAATTCCTCCGCGGAGACATTGACCAGCAGCAATTGCCTCCACAAAGTACACAGGGAGCTGAGATGGTGGATTCCAGTGGGGACGAATTGATAATCTGTGAGGAGGGGGATGTACACGGTGATATATCGGAGGGTGAAGATGAGGTGGACATCTTGCCTCTGTAGAGCCAGTTTGTGCAAGGAGAGATTAATTGCTTCTTTTTTGGGGGGGGTCCAAACCAACCCGTCATATCAGTCACAGTCGTGTGGCAGACCCTGTCACTGAAATGATGGGTTGGTTAAAGTGTGCATGTCCTGTTTTGTTTATACAACATAAGGGTGGGTGGGAGGGCCCAAGGATAATTCCATCTTGCACCTCTTTTTTCTTTTCTTTTTCTTTGCATCATGTGCTGATTGGGGAGGGTTTTTTGGAAGGGACATCCTGCGTGACACTGCAGTGCCACTCCTAGATGGGCCCGGTGTTTGTGTCGGCCACTAGGGTCGCTAATCTTACTCACACAGCTACCTCATTGCGCCTCTTTTTTTCTTTGCGTCATGTGCTGTTTGGGGAGGGTTTTTTGGAAGGGACATCCTGCGTGACACTGCAGTGCCACTCCTAGATGTGCCCGGTGTTTGTGTCGGCCACTAGGGTCGCTAATCTTACTCACACAGTCAGCTACCTCATTGCGCCTCTTTTTTTCTTTGCGTCATGTGCTGTTTGGGGAGGGTTTTTTGGAAGGGCCATCCTGCGTGACACTGCAGTGCCACTCCTAGATGGGCCCGGTGTTTGTGTCGGCCACTAGGGTCGCTAATCTTACTCACACAGCTACCTCATTGCGCCTCTTTTTTTCTTTGCGTCATGTGCTGTTTGGGGAGGGTTTTTTGGAAGGGACATCCTGCGTGACACTGCAGTGCCACTCCTAGATGGGCCCGGTGTTTGTGTCGGCCACTAGGGTCGCTTATCTTTCTCACACAGCTACCTCATTGCGCCTCTTTTTTTCTTTGCGTCATGTGCTGTTTGGGGAGGGTTTTTTGGAAGGGACATCCTGCGTGACACTGCAGTGCCACTCCTAGATGGGCCCGGTGTTTGTGTCGGCCACTAGGGTCGCTTATCTTTCTCACACAGTCAGCTACCTCATTGCGCCTCTTTTTTTCTTTGCGTCATGTGCTGTTTGGGGAGGGTTTTTTGGAAGGGACATCCTGCGTGACACTGCAGTGCCACTCCTAGATGGGCCCGGTGTTTGTGTCGGCCACTAGGGTCGCTTATCTTACTCACACAGCGACCTCGGTGCAAATTTTAGGACTAAAAATAATATTGTGAGGTGTGATGTGTTCAGAATAGGCTGAAAATGAGTGTAAATTATGTTTTTTGAGGTTAATAATACTTTGGGATCAAAATTACCCCCAAATTCTATGATTTAAGCTGTTTTTTAGGGTTTTTTGAAAAAAACACCCGAATCCAAAACACACCCGAATCCGACAAAAAAAATTCGGTGAGGTTTTGCCAAAACGCGGTCGAACCCAAAACACGGCCGCGGAACCGAACCCAAAACCAAAACACAAAACCCGAAAAATTTCCGGCGCTCATCTCTAGTACAGTAGCACGTTAGGTTGGAGGTCACACCTCCCTGCAGACTCTTGGTCCTAGTGCTCAGCATATATGCACATATATACCTGAGCACACTGCTCTCTTACAATAACTAATGTAGCCTATTTCAGTGAGCCATGTCTGGAGACAACCTCAATGATGTGCTATATTCCATCATAATCAATGGCAGCCCTTTCCAGCTCTAACTATCAGACCGGGCTGCAGATATAAATGGTGGTGGTGAGAATAACGCTGGTCAGGGTGAGATACCATGCTGGCCACGTCAACATCCCCCTGTCAGTACTGTGAATGTCAACATGTTGAACTCATTAGCATTATGTAGCTGCTTCTGATTGGCTGAGTGCAGAGTGGCCCCGCCAGCTCAACGAACTCACTAGATCACGGCTATTTTATATCATTCTGCAGCCATATAGTCATAAAGTTTTGAAGCTGTTACCATTACCCATCTGTGTGAAATGCGTCACCAGAGTTTCTAATGACTATGGGGGTCATTCCGAGTTGATCGCTAGCTGCATTCGTTCGCTGTGCAGCGATGAGGCAAAAAATCGGCACTTCTGCGTATGCGACGCAATGCGCACGTGCGGCGTACTACTACAACGAACGATGTAGTTTCATACAGGGTCTAGTGAAGTTTTCAGCAGCACTGGCTGCCGCAGAGTGATTGACATGAAGTGGGCGTTTCTGGGTGTCAACTGACCGTTTTCAGGGTTGTTCGAAAAAACGCAGGCGTGCCAGGAAAAACGTAGGCGTGGCTGGGAGAACGCAGGGCGTGTTTGTGACGTCAAAACAGGAACTGAACAGTCTGAAGTGATCGCAAGCGCTGAGTAGGTATTGAGCTACTCTAAAACTGCACGAAAAAACTTTCGCACTTCTGCTAAGCTAACATACACTCCCAGTGGGAGGCGGCGTAGCGTTTGCACGGCTGCTAAAAACTGCTGGTGAGCTAACAACTCGGAATGACCCCCCATAAACAGTATTACACTACTGTATGCAGTATATGTTTTTCTTTTCTATGTATACAACATGATGGCAGAGTAAAGACATAGAAGAAGACCTCTTTTGTGGATCTTCAAGTCCTTGCACACCCACCCTGTGCCGTACACTCTGCATCGGAGGGGTAGCAGTGGTGGTGGTGTGCAGACACAATGGGGGGGGGGGGGCGGATACTCATTGGATGTGGTGGTGGTCCGTCTATTTTTATTTTTTTTAAATGTAAATGTGTCTTTCATCCTTTATCAATATGACTTTGTTCCTTTGTGTGTATCTGACCACATTAGCCTAGTTGTACTCAGCACACAGCACCAGGGTTGGACTGGCCCACAGGGGAACAGGGGAAACCACCGGTGGGCCCTACCACCTGGTGCCCCACCTATTTCTCTAGGGATCAGGTTCCAGACTGTGCATTTGAATTACTCTTTATGTATGTTATCTTATACTGCACAGGACTGTGGTGTATTTTCTTTCTACAGAGCATTTCTGTTATTAATTATCATGCATGCACTAGTGGTATTTACTACAGTATATATATTTACCAAGGGGCCCAGACCATGCACTCTCTAATGGTTAGCCAAGCCTCTGTGGCAGCTGGCCACTCCCCTAAACATGGGCCCCTACCAAAGTATTTCCCCGGTGGGCCCTTCATGCCCCAGTCCGACACTGCACAGCACTAATGTAGTAAAACATATATTTGTTAAATTATGAGCTTGTGTACAAATATGTAGGGTAATGCCGGTTCTGCTCGCCCACCAGGTGAGCCCCATTATGTAGAGTGTACCCTGCTCTCAGTTTTGTCAGCTCAACTCATATTTTCAAACCAAGACTGTTTTGCCATTTTTGAGTCTGTTTTCTTATTTTCCAATAGATCCACCGAGGAACCTGTCACTGACAGCTTTCCTAGAAGTGCAGGAGAGACAGCTGGGAGTGATAGTGTGCAGTGCGGACAGTGAGCCTCCCTCACACATGTCTCTGCTGAGAGGGAAGGAAGGGGTGAGCCCCACCAACTCTACTGACACTCCCACACGGGTCACTCTCTCAGCTTCCCGCAACGCTCTGAGGATGGAAATCAGAGACATCACGCTGGATGACCAGGGGGAATATACCTGCCAGGCCAATAATTCCCTTGGAATGTCTGTAAGATCTGTACACTTCTCTGTTCAAAGTAAGTTGTGTCGGGGTGGTGTGTGTTTGGGGGGGATTGTACTCTTATTCCAAATTCCAAGCACACCAGCTGAAATGAACAAGTAACTTTTCACGTGTAATGTATTAATGTTATTATTGTTGGAAGTGGAGTATGCTACGGCGTAGTCGCCAACAAAATGGTTTCTCTGGGGAAACTTCATTCCCTTACCAATATGGCCACTGATAGGGTATCTGCACATGCATGACGCCATCTTGCCACTGTGTGAGAGCGACATGGTGGAGGGTGGCTGTCCTCCCCTTAGCTCATAGCTTGTGATGATTACCCGCTATTAACCGCTGTTCCAGCCCTGTACCGCAAACCAACAATCACCGGCTAGTGACCTGTCAGTGCTACTACAAGCTCCACATCCATAAAGACCAATCTGTGTGACTGTGACAGTGAGTACGGCTGTATGTGCAATGCTGTTCAATAACTCTACACAGTCTGTTTAAGCTCCTTGAGTGGTCATTGCCTACCATTCCATCCGCCGGTGTGTGCAAAATACTCAGCTATTATAAAACTGCACACACATTCCCAACAATTACTATTACCATTTGTAAGACCTTAACATATATTCACCAGCAGTGCCCGTAACTAGACATTTTAGCGCTGTGTGCAAGAAACTGCATTGGCACCCCCCCCCCCTCACCTTACACAAAGCAGGGCCAGTGCGCAAGGTTCCCCTTTTTTACTCATTATGCAGCAGAGTCGCGCTCTTTTACACATTATGGTAGCAGAGTCCCCCTTTTTTTACACATTAGGCTGCCAGAGTCCCCCTTTTTTTACACATTAGGCTGGCAGAGTCCCCCTTTTTTTACACATTAGGCTGGTAGAGTCCCCCTTTTTTTACACATTAGGCTGGCAGAGTACCCCTTTTTTTACACATTAGGCTGGCAGAGTCCCCCTTTTTACATGAGAGAGAGTGAGTGTGTAAATATTATACTTACATGTGACCAGCCGGAAGGCCTCTCCTCCATCATGCCCTACGCTGCGCTATTCGCAGCGCAGGGAATTGTGGGAGGGCTGGGAGAGATGTCATCTCTCCCAGCACACGGAGGGGAGGGGAGGGGAGAGGAGTGGAGGGGGAGCTGCAGTGCTGTCCAGCTACCTATGTGAGAAGATGTAGCTGACCGGTGATGGCGGGGGGACATGGACCCCACAGTGTGGTGGCAGAGTGGCCAGGCGGGTGTTGCCGGTGGTCCAGCACCCACAGTGCATCAGTGCTGTGTGCCAGGCATCACTGGCACACACCTAGTTACGACCCTGTGTCAGATATTCAGCAAATTTTGCCAACAAAGCAGTTCCCGCCTACCCTATCATGTTTATTAGATACAATCTCTATCCTTGTATCTAATGGTACCAGTTACTGATTGGGCATTGGCGTTTCTATAATGGGTGCAATGTGTGCGGTGCACACGGGCCCCTGAGTCCAGGGGGGGCCCACACTGCACACACTGCACCCATTTAAATACTTACCTAACCGGAGTCCAGTGGCGGGCACAGCGTCCGTGGCGGAAATCGCCGTCAAAATGGCCGCCGTGTATGCACGGTAGCCAAATTAGTCGCGGGCGCCATGTTTCCGGAGACCTGCGCATGCGCAGTAGACTCCGACACATTGCCGGAGTCTACAGCACTGTTTAGAGGAGGGGGCCCACCCGGAGGTGCACACGGGCCCCCTCCTCTGTAGAAACGCCCCTGTGATAGGGGGTTATCAAATAAAGTTTTGTTTTTTGTCAATGCGTCTTCTCTGGTGCGATCATCTGACACCAGTCACATGATGCTGTTGTGGGGATCTGGAGTGGTCCGAGGCCTATACGCGATTTCTCCCTGTAAACAGTAGATCTTCCATCGCAGCAGGAACTTTGTTAACAGTTGGGCAAAACCATGTGCACTGCAAGAGGGGGGGGGCAGATATAACGTGCAGAGAGAGTTAGATTTGGGTGGGTTATTTTGTTTCTGTGCAGGGTAAATACTGGCTGCTTTATTTTTACACTGCGATTTAGATTGCAGATTGAGCACACCCCTCCCAAATCTAACTCTCCCTGCACATGTTATATCTACCTCCCCTGCAGTGCACATGGTTTTGCCCAACTGCTAACAAAGTTCCTGCTGCGATCAACTCCGAATTACCCCCAATGTTATATACACTGGCCTGGTTCAGAGTTGCACTCAAGTTCGCTTTCCAATGGATTGCGCAATTTTTATTAACTGCACATGCATCAGAGCCTGGTTACGCCATTTTCAGCAGCAATAGGCAAGTCGTACGTATCTCTGCCACATCTCCATTTGTGGCTTCTCCATTTGTGGCTGAGTATTTGTATCTGGGTGGCAGCTAGGCATACAAATAAGTGTTCCGTGAGAGAGAAGGAATTGCAGGTGATTCAGACTGATCTCTGTCACCAAGGATAGGGCTGGTGAAAATGAGTGCTGAAAGTGATGGCGGCTACTTTAGATAGAGGCGGAGATCCGCGTTTACTGTACCTCAGTGAGTGCAATGTGGCTGCTTATGCAGGTGAAGTGTGCACCACTCTGAATGAGGCCCTCTGTGAGAGAATGTACGCAACAAATGAGATAAGATAGGCAGCCATTTTATGAATTGGTGCCCGTGAGCCCGTTATCCTTACTTTAGTAAAGGAATCAAAATTCCACAGAGATAGTAGTATTGTAGTAACCAGGACCAGGCATTGCCATGTACTGAAGGCTTTTGTGCAACCTCAAAAGTTAGCTTGCTCATTATGTTGAGGGTTTTCTCGCTTGTGTTCCAGCTGCCAGAGTCTTGGTCAGTCCATATGAGAAGATTCGTGAAGGTCACTCCGTGAATCTGACGTGCGACGTTCCCAACGTGGACAATGTGACGTACACCTGGTACAAGAACAACAAGTGGCTTCATGAGGGTCCTGAGAGGTCTCTATTGTTGTCCAACGTGTCCAGCTCAGACACAGGCGCCTACCATTGCCTGGCAATGCACTGGAGAGGGAACAGGGTCTCCCCCCTCGTTGGAATAAGTGTCCTGTGTAAGATCCCGTTGTCTGATGTATAAACTCAACATAACATAGAACAGGTGTTATATATTATCCACTGATTATAATTATAGTTCTCCATAATAAGAAGTACTATAGGTTGGTAGATATCGCATGAGGGGTGTGGATTAATAGATCAACAATGTCTAGGTAGACAGTCATTAGGTCAACACCATATGGTCCACAGGTTCAAAGGTTTAACATGACAATGGTCGACACACAAATGGTCGACACAAGGATTTTATTTTATTTTTTGTCCCATATCTCTGATATTTCCTGATATCTGACCATCATCAGTATAAATGTGTACCCTCGTGTGCTTGCTTTGCACACCATGCTTCAGGCCTCGCTCACCACAGGTTACTATTCCTAATAGATGTCCACGTGATTGGTGTCAACCATTGAAAATTTGTGTGTCAACATTCTCCCATCAGAGGTGGTAGAGGCTAAGACTGTAGAGCAAATTAAACATGCTTGGGATGGGCATATGAATATCCTTACAAAGAATTAAGGTTTAAAAAGGGTTAAGATTACCTAAAGGATAAAAAAAGGGCAGACTAGATGGGCCAAGTGGTTCTTATCTGCCGTCAAATTCTATGTTTCTATGACCTTTTGAACCTGTCGACTTCCCATCTGCCGACCTGTTGCACCTGTCGACCACATGGTGTCAACCTAAGTGAGTGTCTACTAGACATTGTTGATCCTACATATGAATACCCACTTGAGCGGCAAGGTAATGTGTACTTGTACGGTTGGCAGATGGGCAACGGTGGGCAATCTACTGTTATCGTCTGACCCCATTTGCGAACACGCCTGATAATGATCCTACTGATGTAGATCATTATCGGTCATTGCCACCAACTCTTGGCCATGACTCAGCAGTCAGACCAATTGCCCAAGGTCAACTGTGATATTGCAGCTTCTATGGCCAGCATAAGTTAACCAGCAGCCACATCACAGGTCATTCCCCCCCCATTACTGCCCATCACACCAGCCAATGTCAGACTTCCATCTCATGCTGCCCCACTACTTCCCCAATTCAGAGCGTGGTGGGGTACTAATGACATTTCCTCTTATCACAACATTAAAGTGAATGCAACAAATGCAATAGATGTCATATGCTGGACAGAGTAATGTTAGGTCAGCTCAGTAACACAGGCAATGACTATGATGATGCATCTGCTCCTCCAAATAGCAACTTACATTCATTGCTGAGCGTTAGAATAACAGTGAGTTTAATTATATATACCTACTAACGGTGTGTCCTCTAAATATGCTCATGATCAGAGAGATGGGGCCAATTGTTCTGCATGTGTCATATTGAACCAGTTGTGATATTTTAGATGTTTTGTTCTAGATGGCCCCAGACAGCTGGTGATGTCCTCCTTCTTAGAGACACATGGGAGAGAGCTAGGAATCATACTGTGCAGTGCGGACAGCAACCCTCCGTCTACCATTGGCCTTTACCGGAATAACATCCTGCTGGGCAGCTCAGCGCTAACACAAGCTGACCAGGGGCATAAGTATTGGTCCTCTGCTTCATACAACCACCTAAGGCTGGAGATAAGAGATGTCACAGACGGGGACTCCGGGGGCTATACCTGCACTGCCAGCAATGCATTGGGCACCGCAAGGTCATCCATACTCTTCACTGTCAAGGGTAAGATTTCTCCCTCCTGTGTCTCACACTACAGAACTTACCTGTATGAGAAGCACAAAGCCATGGGTAATGTAAGGAAGAAGTATTGTAAGTACAAGAGGTGCGTGTTTTATTCCGTGAACATGTATGTAACACGAAGGCACAATAGGAATTAAAATGGACTGTGCAGAGATGTCACATGTTAATACATACCTCCCAACTGTCCCGATTTTCGCGGGACAGTTCCATTTTTTGGGGACTGTCCCACCCGCGGCAGCAGTGTCCCGCGGGGGGGGGGCAGTTGGGAGGCTCTGTCTCTCGCTGCCCTGCTTAGCAGAGCAGTGGTGAATAGATGCTGTGCGCATGCGCACAGCGTCTATTCACTGGAGTCAGAGGTAGAGGGGGCATGCCAGCAGCTTACAGAGCGCTGGGCATGCTCCCTCAGTGACGAAAACGGGGTGTGGCTCGCGATCGCGGGTCCTCCAGCGAAGCCACGCCACTTTTCTTAGGTCATGCCCCTTTCGGGAGCGCGGAAGCCGCGCGTGTGTCCCTCTTCATGGAGATACAAAGTTGGGAGGTATGTTAATACAGTATGTACAACATATTTATTTTTATATCACTCCTGTTATTATCTGGAGTTTTTACTATAAAAATGATTAGGATAATACAAAGAAGATATTTCTAGCTTATTAATATCGTCTTTGCATTATTCTAATGATTTTTATAGTCAAAACTCAACAAATTTGCAACGCTCAGCTGGAAATACATCGACTGACAGGGAGAGATTTAGATGAGGCAGCTGTAAGCTTGGAATACAGGTACCGTCAGGGAGAGAGCAGAGGTGAGGCAGCCATGACCTGGGAATACAGGGACCGTCAGGGAGAGAGCAGAGGTGAGGCAACTGTGAGCAGGAATACAGGGACTGTCAGGGAGAGAGCAGAGGTGAGGCAGCTGTGAGCAGGGAATACAGGGAGTGTCAGGGAGAGAGCAGAGGTGAGGCAGCCGTGAGCGGGGAATACAGGGAGTGTCAGGGAGAGAGCAGAGGTGAGGCAGCCGTGAGCGGGGAACACAGGGAGTGTCAGGTAGATAGCAGAGGTGAGGCAGCTTTGAACTGGGAATACAGGGACTGTCAGGGAGAGAGCAGAGGTGAGGCAGCTGTGAGCTGGGAATACAAGAACCATCAGGGAGAGAGCAGAGGTGAGGCAGCTGTGAGTTGGGAATACAGGGACTGTCAGGGAGAGAGCAGAGGTGAGGCAGCCATGAGCTGGGAATACTGGGACCGTCAGGGAGAGAGCAGAGGTGAGGCAGCTGTGAGCTGGGAATACAGGGAGTGTCAGGGAGAGAGCAGAGGTGAGGCAGCTGTGAGTTGGGAATACAGGGACTGTCAGGGAGAGAGCAGAGGTGAGGCAGCCATGAGCTGGGAATACAGGGACCGTCAGGGAGAGAGCAGAGGTGAGGCAGCTGTGAGCTGGGAATACAGGGACTGTCAGGGAGAGAGCAGAGGTGAGGCAGCCATGAGCTGGGAATACAAGAACCATCAGGGAGAGAGCAGAGGTGAGGCAGCTGTGAGCGGGGAACACAGGGAGTGTCAGGGAGATAGCAGAAGTGAGGCAGCTTTGAACTGGAAATACAGGGACTGTCAGGGAGAGAGCAGAGGTGAGGCAGCCATGAGCTGGGAATACAAGAACCATCAGGGAGAGAGCAGAGGTGAGGCAGCTGTGAGCTGGGAATACAAGAACCATCAGGGAGAGAGCAGAGGTGAGGCAGCTGTGAGCTGGGAATACAAGAACCATCAGGGAGAGAGCAGAGGTGAGGCAGCTGTGAGCTGGGAATACAGGGAGTGTCAGGGAGAGAGCAGAGGTGAGACAGCCGTGAGCGGGGAACACAGGGAGTTTCAGGGAGATAGCAGAAGTGAGGCAGCTTTGAACTGGGAATACAGGGACTGTCAGGGAGAGAGCAGAGGTGAGGCAGCCATGAGCTGGGAATACAAGAACCATCAGGGAGAGAGCAGAGGTGAGGCAGCTGTGAGCTGGGAATACAAGAACCATCAGGGAGAGAGCAGAGGTGAGGCAGTTGTGAGTTGGGAATACAGGGACCGTCAGGGAGAGAGCAGAGGTGAGGCAGCCGTGAGCGGGGAACACAGGGAGTGTCAGGGAGATAGCAGAGGTGAGGCAGCTGTAATCTGAGAATACAGGGAGTGTCAGGGAGAGAGCAGAGGTGAGGCAGCCATGAGCTGGGAATACAGGTACCGTCAGGGAGAGAGCAGAGGTGAGGCAGCTTTGAACTGGGAATACAGGGACTGTCAGGGAGAGAGCAGAGGTGAGGCAGCTGTGAGCTGGGAATACAGGTACCGTCAGGGAGAGAGCAGAGGTGAGGCAGCTGTGAGTTGGGAATACAGGGACCGTCAGGGAGAGAGCAGAGGTGAGGCAGCCGTGAGCTGGGAATACAGGGACTGTCAGAGAGAGTAGACGTGAGGCAACTATGAGCTGGTAATACAGGGAGTGTCAGGAGAGAGCAGAGGTGAGGCAGCTGTGAGCTGGTAATACAGGGAGTGTCAGGAGAGAGCAGAGGTGAGGCAGCTGTGAGCTGGTAATACAGGGAGTGTCAGGAGAGAGCAGAGGTGAGGCAGCTGTGAGCTGGTAATACAGGGAGTGTCAGAAGAGAGCAGAGGTGAGGCAGCTGTGAGCTGGTAATACAGGGAGTGTCAGGAGAGAGCAGAGGTGAGGCAGCTGTGAGCTGGTAATACAGGGAGTGTCAGGAGAGAGCAGAGGTGAGGCAGCTGTGAGCTGGTAATACAGGGAGTGTCAGGAGAGAGCAGAGGTGAGGCAGCTGTGAGCTGGTAATACGGGGAGTGTCAGAAGAGAGCAGAGGTGAGGCAGCTGTGAGCTGGTAATACAGGGAGTGTCAGGAGAGAGCAGAGGTGAGGCAACTGTGAGCTGGTAATACAGGGAGTGTCAGGAGAGAGCAGAGGTGAGGCAGCTGTGAGCTGGTAATACAGGGAGTGTCAGGAGAGAGCAGAGGTGAGGCAACTGTGAGCTGGTAATACAGGGAGTGTCAGGAGAGAGCAGAGGTGAGGCAACTGTGAGCTGGGAATACAGGGACTGTCAGAGAGAGTAGAAGTGAGGCAACTATGAGCTGGTAATACAGGGAGTGTCAGGAGAGAGCAGAGGTGAGGCAGCTGTGAGCTCAGCCTCTCCTATATGATAGTCAGACACTGCCTGGAGCTGGAGGCGGGGCTGCACTGTGGCCAATAATACTGCAAAACACAGCACAAGGGAAAAAGCTATCAGATCTGCCTCACTGAGGGAGTGTGGCTTGGTGCAGTGTCAGGTGACTTATCCAGGAAGTTCCCCAGCACACAACCTAGAGCAACCACAGGGCTGGCTCACTCCAATCCTTTGGGCAGTATACCTCTCTGCCACGAGGAAGAATCAGATAGTGCCCAACAAGTTTTAGGCTGCTTCTGTAGAGGTTCTGCAATGTGTTTTAATGTGTTGTTTTATGGCAGGCACCTCTTTCCAGTGGGCACACCAGGCATGGCACAAGGTATGCGATAAGCATCAGTAGCAGCTCATGTAATAATGATCAGATGTGACGGCATCTCACATGTGCGAACGCCTCTGCCTGATTGGCAGGATGGGAGGGGATGTTGCGGCAGCATTTTAGGGGAGCAGTACGGACAACACAGGCGGGTCTGGACTGCTTCTAGGTCGGGCTGCATCGGCTGTGTGATGTCACATGCAACTGCTGCAAGCCTAAACATGGCGGGTTGTCATCTGCCTTAGCAGCTAGACTACGTAGGCAGCGGGCAACCCTAAACATGCGCTCACATCACAGTCTTGCAATGCGCTCGCATTTTTGCGGCGGATGAGGGTCAGGACCCAGCGGGATACATTCAATATCCCAGCTGTCGGGATCCCGGCTATCAGGATCCTGGCACTCAGCATAACGGCGCCAAGATCCCGACCGTTGGGATCCCGACACCTATTCCCCCTCTTGGGGTGTCCATGACACCCCTGGAGGGAGAATAAATAGCGTGGCGCGCCACCGTGCACGCAGTGTGGCAAGCGCAGCGAGCACGCAATAGTCTCTTTTGCACTCACCCTGCTGCCGGCATTCCAGAGCCCGGAGTCCTGCGGTTGGGATTCTGACCGCCGGGATGACGGGCTCCGGTATATAGATACCAAAACGGACCCAGCATGCGGGGCAGTAAAGCGTTACAGGTGTGTGATCTTTATCACATCTACAACCCATGCTGTATAAGGCCTTTAGTGCTCCTCACTCCACCTTTTGTGGTCAGTCTTAATTTTTACCTACAACTTTTTGCAGCATACTGTTTTCAAGTTATTAGTTGGTAAGAGGACAAAAATATATGGTAATAAAGTATATACTGCTGCACCTTTGTATAATGCCCACTTGAACCATTGGGTTCATACTGTATATATGTGTGTGTAAATCTTTCTCTGATTCTAGCCAGTGCCTCCCCAGCCATTTACCTCACCACACCTCACTGGAGCACGTGGTGTTGCAATGCGTAGTTGTGAAATGTTTGACAAGATGTATGTTAAATTGACATTTGAATCCTCGCTCTCTTCATGTCTCAAATTACACAGACGGAGAAGCTCTCACATATAGGACCATTTCCTGGGTGGCTATAGCGTGCGTCCTGCTGCTGGTTACTGGGATTATTGTACTTCTGTACTGGAAGACGTAAGTAATGAGACTTTAAACCTGATCTCAGAGGCTCTCTGCATCACACAGGCCTCTTCTATATATCTCACATCTACTGTACATTAACAACAGTTCAATAATGGGCACAGGAGCAAAGTTACATCAGGGGATATATTTACTATCGTTCGATTTGGGATTCATTTTTATGAATCTTAAATATCAACTGAAATCAATTCTATTGAAACTGAAAAATCCCTTAAATCCCTTATTCACTAAAAATCGATTTTGAGTTCAATTTTCAAATCGAATTCGATTTTGATTCATGTTTAGAAGGGATTTTGTGTTGAGATTTTGAAATCCCTTCCAACCTCAAATCCCTATTGGTCCAAATGTATCACATGCACACTAATCAAAGGGGAAACTCTCTCGTTACACTGTTTTATGCATGAAAACCTAACTGATGATTTATTTATTTTTTTAAACTTACAGCTGAAATAGTTGATAAAAAGGTTAGACCTAATCTGGTTTCCTGCCTGCCTTCCACTTTCTGTGCACACATAAGGCCTGTGCTGCTGATAGTTGCCGGCCAGGGAGAATGAAAACCCACCCCGTGCAAGTGTGCGAATGCATGTGTACGCCGTGCGAAAATTCCTGACACTCCCTGTATTTCAGCTGAAGTTATTTGTGGATTTTTCTTTGCATCGCGAACAATTTTATTGGCAGTTGTGGCTGAAATTTTTGTTGGTCTACCTGACCGTGATTTGGTTTCCACAGAATCCCTCATTTTCCACTTCTTAATTAGAGTTTGAACACTGCTGAATGGCATTCTCAATTGCTTGGATATCTTTTTATATCCCTTTCCTGTTTTATACAGTTCAATTACCTTTTCCCGCAGATCTTTTGACAATTCTTTTGCTTTCCCCATGACTCAGAATCCAGACACGTCAGTGCAGCACTGGATGAAAGATGCAAGGGTCTTTCAGGAGTCCAGAAACTCACTGACCTTTTATACACACACACTGATTACAAGCAAACAGATCACAGGTAAGGATGGTTACCTTTAGTAGCCATTCAAACCCGTTTGTGTCAACTTGTGTGCATGTTATCAGGCCAAAATCTCCAGGGTATGTAAACTTTTGATCAGGGTCATTTGGGTAGTTTCTGTTGTCATTATGATTTAAAAAGAGTAAACACAGTTGTTTGAAAATAAATGGCTTCACCCAACCACTAACCATGAGTGAAAGAAAAGTTTGTGAGTTATCATTCATATTCTCTGACAAATGGCCAGAAAATCACAAATTCTGCTAGGGTATGTAAACTTATGAGCACAACTGTATGTGCACTATTCAACTCATGAAGCTGCTGATGGTGCTCTGATTGATCCTCCAAGGTTATCTCAGTCAGGTGGTGATTTGCATTGTGCAGATAGGTGCACAACACACCATAACCTTGGGCAACCATTATTACTACTTCCACACTGCCCTACATGCTTTTGGGTACTTAAAAAGTCATCACTATCAATTTCCTATCATTAGAATGGGTTTAGAAGTCAAAATCGAATGTCTAACATCATTCTAAACATTTGGGGATTTGAGGTTTTATTTGGAGTTCGATTTAGAGTTCGATTTCAAATTGAACTTTAGTAGATAAGGGGAATTCATGTTGGACTATGGGAAAACATCAATGTTTTTCAAAAATTCGATTTCTTTTGGTATGTGAGTTGAATCTGCCTTTTAAGAATCGTTTTTACATTCGATTTGGTCTTTAGTAAATCTGTTCAACCCAAATCGAATGGAAATCGAATTGAAACAGAACGCCAAGTCCCTTGAAACACCAAAATCGAACTTTAGTAAATTTACCCACAGATGGCAGTATATTGGTTCTATATTATATATTACTGATCTCTATGGGGCTGGTATAGACTAGAGTCATAGCCAATGTTCCAGTGATCAAGTAAAGTCTTCCATTTCAGCCTGTAAATCTCCATTCCCTGCGGTATTGTACAGTGTCTCCATTATACAGAATCTCCAGTCTATGAGAACAGCTGGAACAATGAAGTGGAACTGCTGAGTGGTGCTTTTGGGGCAGGAGCGAGAAGAACACTTAAGGATTCTACCTGTAAAATGTATACAATTCCGCAGCTAAATGCCACACATAGCAAATACATTGAAGAAAACTTTATTTCTCTGACGTCCTAAGTCGATGCTGGGACTCCGTAAGGACCATGGGGATTAGCGGCTCCGCAGGAGACTGGGCACAACTAAAGAAAGCTTTAGGACTACCTGGTGTGCACTGGCTCCTCCCACTAAGACCCTCCTCCAGACCTCAGTTAGATTCTTGTGCTCGGCTGAGCTGGATGCACACTAGGGGCTCTCCTGAGCTCCTAGAAAGAAAGTATATTTAGGTTTTTTATTTTACAGTGAGATCTGCTGGCAACAGACTCACTGCAGCGAGGGACTAAGGGGAGAAGAAGCGAACCTACCTAATAGGTGGTAGTTTGGGCTTCTTAGGCTACTGGACACCATTAGCTCCAGAGGGACCGACCGCAGGACCCGACCTTGGTGTTCGTTCCCGGAGCCCCGCCGCCGTCCCCCTTACAGAGCCAGAAGCATGAAGAGTCCGGAAAATCGGCGGCAGAAGACTTCGGTCTTCACCAAGGTAGCGCACAGCACTGCAGCTGTGCGCCATTGCTCCTCATGTACACCTCACACTCCGGTCACTGATGGGTGCAGGGCGCTGGGGGGGGCGCCCTGAGGGCAATATATGACACCTTGGCTGGCAAATCTACATCATATATAGTCCTAGAGGCTATATAGATGTAAAATTACCCCTGCCAGTATTCCAGAAAAAGCGGGAGAAAGTCTGCCAAAAAAGGGGCGGGGCTTCTCCCTCAGCACACTGGTGCCATTTTATCTTCACAGTGCAGCTGGAAGACAGCTCCCCAGGCTCTCCCCTGTAGTTTTCAGGCTCAAAGGGTTAAAAAGAGAGGGGGGGCACTAAATTTAGGCGCAATATATGTATACAAGCAGCTATTTAGGGAAAAATCACTCAGTTATAGTGTTAATCCCTGCATATATAGCGCTCTGGTGTGTGCTGGCATACTCTCTCTCTGTCTCCCCAAAGGACTTTGTGGGGTCCTGTCCTCAGTCAGAGCATTCCCTGTGTGTGTGCGGTGTGTCGGTACGGCTGTGTCGACATGTTGGATGAGGAAGGTTACGTGGAGGCGGAGCAGAGGCCGATAAATGGGATGTCGCCCCCCCGTGGGGCCGACACCAGAGTGGATGGATAGGTGGAAGGTATTAACCGACAGTGTCAACTCCTTACATAAAAGGCTGGATGACGTAACAGCTGTGGGACAGCCGGCTTCTCAGCCCGCGCCTGCGAAGGCGTCTCAAAGGCCATCAGGGGCTCAAAAAACGCCCGTTACCTCAGATGGCAGACACAGATGTCGACACGGAGTCTGACTCCAGTGTCGACGAGGTTGAGACATATACACAATCCACTAGGAACATCCGTTACATGATCTCGGCAATGAAAAATGTGTTACGCATTTTCTGACATGAACCCAAGTACCACATAAAAGGGGTTTTATTTTTGGGGAGAAAAAGCAGCCAGTGTTTTGTTCCCCCATCAGATGAATGAATGAAGTGTGTAAAGAAGCGTGGGTTCCCCCGATAAGAAACTGGTAATTTCTAAAAAGTTACTGATGGCGTACCCTTTCCCGCCAGAGGATAGGTCACGTTGGGAGATATCCCTTAGGGTGGATAAGGCGCTCACACGTTTGTCAAAAGGTGGTACTGCCGTCTTAGGATACGGCCACCTTGAAGGAACCTGCTGATAAAAAGCAGGAGGCGATCCTGAAGTCTGTATATACACACTCAGGTTATATACTGAGACCTGCAATTGCCTCAGCATAAATAGTGCTGCTGCAGCGTGGTCTGATACCCTGTCAGATAATATTAATAGAAGTAAAAAATATAGCCAAGCGCTCAGTCACTCCAAACCCATGTGCTGCCAGCAAATTAAGGCTACTCAACCGTAAAGATCATAAGAAAAAGATAAAAAATATTGCAGCGCACATAGGTTGGGCAAAAGATTTTTATTCTTATTTATTATTATTTGCCAATATTATTATTATATTCTAAAATTTACATTCAAAAATCCAAAACCACCGGCCGGTGTAATTAAACTTCTTTTATATATATTAAAAAAGAAAAAACACATGACACATCCTATAAAAATCTCACATGTAAATAAATACACTGAAATTTAATTAATATAACCACAGTGAATCACTTTCACCTGAAATAATTGTCTAAATAGACACAGAAATGTATAGAGGCTCAGTCAGAAATTGATATGACTAAATTGCTACAAAATGTATCAATGTGGCACTCTGAATACTTTCTTTTGTAGCTATTAATCACACTTCTCTTAAATAGCTTCACACTCTGCTTAGACACATTAAATTGATCAGTCCATTATATCACTGGAAGTCCATTCAGTGTTTAAAGATATTATGTCATTATATCAACGTGACATAGAACACTTTGATTCTGCGGCTGATTAGTGTCCCTGATATCTGTGATTGGATGTTTCTAAAACACAGAGTATTATAATGATCCGTTTAACATTCAGAGGACCATAGGAATAAGTCTGACAGAATAGACTTAATTAAATCGTCTGGCCAGACAACGTGATTATTCTCACCGCACTCTCCCGTTTATTATGTCCACAGGACTCCTCCCGGCTGCTGGTGCTGGTAACCTTAGAATGCAGTCATCTCTGGAGAATATAGTCCATATAAAGATGTGGAACGGCTTGGGGCTGCAGTTAGCGGTGAGCGTATCCACTGGCGGTGGTATGGATGAAAGTACCGTGAGTCTTTTTACGCGTTTCTCCGCCTCCCTCCGGGTACAGCGGCTTCATCAGAAAAATTCTGATGAAGCCGCTGAACCCGGAGGGAGGCGGAGAAACGCGTAAAAAGACTCACGGTACTTTCATCCATACCACCGCCAGTGGATACGCTCACCGCTAACTGCAGCCCCAAGCCGTTCCACATCTTTATATGGACTATATTCTCCAGAGATGACTGCATTCTAAGGTTACCAGCACCAGCAGCCGGGAGGAGTCCTGTGGACATAATAAACGGGAGAGTGCGGTGAGAATAATCACGTTGTCTGGCCAGACGATTTAATTAAGTCTATTCTGTCAGACTTATTCCTATGGTCCTCTGAATGTTAAACGGATCATTATAATACTCTGTGTTTTAGAAACATCCAATCACAGATATCAGGGACACTAATCAGCCGCAGAATCAAAGTGTTCTATGTCACGTTGATATAATGACATAATATCTTTAAACACTGAATGGACTTCCAGTGATATAATGGACTGATCAATTTAATGTGTCTAAGCAGAGTGTGAAGCTATTTAAGAGAAGTGTGATTAATAGCTACAAAAGAAAGTATTCAGAGTGCCACATTGATACATTTTGTAGCAATTTAGTGATATCAATTTCTGACTGAGCCTCTATACATTTCTGTGTCTATTTAGACAATAATTTCAGGTGAAAGTGATTCACTGTGGTTATATTAATTAAATTTCAGTGTATTTATTTACATGTGAGATTTTTATAGGATGTGTCATGTGTTTTTTCTTTTTTAATATATATAAAAGAAGTTTAATTACACCGGCCGGTGGTTTTGGATTTTTGAATGTAAATTTTAGAATATAATAATAATATTGGCAAATAATAATAAATAAGAATAAAAATCTTTTGCCCAACCTATGTGCGCTGCAATATATTTTTTATCTTTTTCTTAAGATAATATTAATACTCTAAGATAGGGATAATATTTTGCTAACATTGAGCATATTAAAGACGTTGTCTTATATATAAAGGATGCACAGAGGGATATTTGCCGGCTGGCATCCAGAATTAATGCAATGTCCATTCTGCCAGAAGGGTATTAGAAACCCGGCAGTGGATAGGTGATGCTGCCTATAAAAGGCACATGGAGATTCTGCCTTATAAGGGTGAGGAATTGTTTGGGGATGGTCTCTGGGACCTCGTATCCACAGCAACAGCTGGGAAGAAAAAAATTTACCTCAGGTTTCCTCACAGCCTAAGAAAGCACTGTATTTTCAGGTACAGTCCTTTCGGCTTCAGAAAAGCAAGCGGGTCAAAGGCGCTTCCTTTCTGCACAGAGACAAGGGAAGAAGGAAAAAGCTGCACCAGCAGCCAGTTCCCAGGATCAAAAATCTTCCCCCGCTTCCTCTGAGTCCACCGCATGACGTTGGGGCTCCACAGGTGGAGACAGGTGCGGTAGGGGCGCGTCTCGGGAACTTCAGGGACCAGTGGGCTTGCCCACAGGTGGATCCCTAGGTTCTGCAAATAGTATCACAGGGATACAGGCTGGAGTTCGAGGCGACTCCCCCTCGCCGTTACCTCACATCAGCCTTGCCTGCTGCCCTCGGAGAAAGGTAGTACTGGCGGCAATTCACAAGCTGTACTTCCAGCAGGTGAAATCAAGGTACCCCTCCTTCAACAAGGCCGGGGTTACTATTCCAAAATGTTGTGGTACCGAAACCAGACGGTTCGGTGAGACCCATTCTAAAATTGAAAGCCTTGAACACTTATATACGAAGGTTCAAGTTCAAAATGGAATCGCTCAGGGCGATTATTGCAAGCCTGGAGAATTTCATGGTATCACTGGACATCAAGGATGCTTACCTGCATGTCCCTATTTACCCTCTTCACCAGGAGTACCTCAAAATTGTGGTACAGGATTGTCATTACCAATTCCAGATGTTGCCGTTGGTCTGTCCCCGGCACAGAGGTATTTACCAAGGTAATGGCCGAAATAATTATCCCGTACTTGGACGATCTCCTTATAAAGGTGAGGTCCAGGGAGCAGTTGTTCGGCGGAGTAGCACTATCTCGGGAAGTGCTACAACAGCACGGCTGGATTCTGAATATTCCAAAGTCGCAGCTGGTTCCTACGACGCGTCTACTGTTCCTGGGTATGGTTCTGGACACAGAACAGGATAAAAAGGGTTTCTCCCGGAGGAGAAGTCCAAGGAGTTGTCGTCTCTAGACAGAGACCTCCTAATACGTATACAGGTGTCGGTGCATCAATGCACGCGAGCCCTGGGAAGGATGGTAGCTTCTTACGAAGAAATTCCATTCGCCAGGTCCCTTGCAAGGATTTTCCAGTGGGATCTGTTGGACAAGTGGTCCGGGTCGCATCTTCAGATGCATCGGCGGATAACCCTGTCTCCAAGGGCCAGGGTGTCGCTGTTGTGGTGGCTGCAGAGTGCTCATCTTCTAGGGGGCCGCAGATTCGGCATACAGGACTGGGTCCTGGTGACCACGGATGCCAGCCTTCGAGGCTGGGGGGCAGTCACACAGGGAAGAAACTTCCAAGGCTATGGAAAAGTCAGGAGACTTCCCTACACATAAATATTCTGGAACTAAGGGCCATTTACAATGCCCTAAGTCAGGCTAGACCCCTGCTTCAACACCGGCCGGTGCTGATCCAGTCAGACAACATCACGGCGGTCGCTCATGTAAACCGACAGGGCGGCACAAGAAGCAGGATGGCGATGGCAGAAGCCACAAGGATTCTCCGATGGGCGGAAAATCATGTGTTGGCACTGTCAGCAGTGTTCATTCCCGGAGTGGACAACTGAGAAGCAGACTTTCTCAGAAGACACGACCTCCACCCGGGAGAGTGGGGACTTCATCCAGAAGTTTTCCAAATGATTGTACACCGTTGGGAAAGGCCACAGGTGGACATGATGGCGTCCCGCCTCAACAAAAAGCTGCAAAGATATTGCGCCAGGTCAAGGGACCCTCAGGCGATAGCTGTGGACGATCTGGTAACACCGTGGGTGTACCAGTCGGTGTATGTGTTCCCTTCTCTGCCTCTCTTACCCAGGGTAATGAGAATAATAAGAAGGAGAGGAGTAAGAACTATACTCATTGTTCCGGGTTGGCCAAGAAGAGCTTGGTAACCAGAACTCCAAGGAATGATCTCAGAGGACCCATGGCCTCTGCCGCTCAGACAGGACCTGCTGCAGCAGGGGGCCTGTCTGTTCCAAGACGTACCGCGGCTGCGTTTGACGGCATGGCGGTTGAACGCCGGATCCTGAAGGAAAAGGGCATTCCGGAGGAAGTTATCCCTACGCTATTTAAAGCTAGGAAAGAAGTGAACGCAAACCATTATCACCGCATATGGTGGAAATATGTTGCGTGCTGTGAGGCCAGGAAGGCCCCAAAGGAGAAATTTCAGCTAGGTCGATTTCTGCACTTCCTACAGTCAGAGGTGACTATGGGCCTAAAATTGGGTTCCATGAAGGTCCAGATTTCGGCTCTATCGATTTTCTTCCAAAATAGAACTGGCTTCACTGCCTGAAGTTCGGACTTTTGTTAAGGGAGTGCTGCATAGTCAGCCCCCGTTTGTGCCTCAAGTGGCACCGTGGGATCTCAACGTGGTCTTGGATTTCCTGAAGTCGCATTGGGTTGAGCCACTTAAATCCGTGGAAAGTGGAAAATACCTGACGTGGAAAGTGGTCATGCTGTGGGCCGTGGCGTCGGCCAGGCGTGTATCAGAATTGGCGGCTTTGTCATACAAAAGCCCTTATCTGTATTTTATATGGATAAGGCGGAATTGAGGACTCGTTCCCAATTCCTTCCTAAGGTGGTATCAGTTTTTCATGTGAACCAACCTATTGTGGTGCCTGCGGCTACTGGGGACTTGGAGGATTCCAAGTTACTGGACGTAGTCAGGGCCCTGAAAAGTATATGTTTCCAGGACGGCTGGAGTCAGGAAAACTGACTCGCTATTTATCCTGTATGCACCCAACAAGCTGGGTGCTCCTGCTTCTAAGCAGACTATTGCTCGCTGGATCTGTTGCACGATTCAACTTGCACATTCTGCGGCTGGACTGCCGCACCCTAAATCTGTAAAAGCCCATTCTACGAGGAAAGTGGGCTCTTCTTGGGCGGCTGCCCGAGGGGTCTCGGCTTTACAGCTTTGCCGAGCTGTTACTTGGTCGGGTTCAAACATTTTTGCAACAGTCTACAAGTTTGATACCCTGGCTGAGGAGGACCTTGAGTTTGCTCATTCGGTGCTGCAGAGTCATCCGCACTCTCCCGCCCGTTTGGGAGCTTTGGTATAATCCCCATGGTCCTTACGGAGTCCCAGCATCCACTTAGGACGTCAGAGAAAATAAGATTTTACTCACCGGTAAATCTATTTCTCGTAGTCCGTAGTGGATGCTGGGCGCCCATCCCAAGTGCGGATTGTCTGCAATACTTGTATATAGTTATTGTTTAACTAAAGGGTTATTGTTGAGCCATCTGTTGAGAGGCTCAGTTATATTTCATACTGTTAACTGGGTATAGTATCACGAGTTATACGGTGTGATTGGTGTGGCTGGTATGAGTCTTACCCGGGATTCAAAATCCTTCCTTATTGTGTCAGCTCTTCCGGGCACAGTATCCTAACTGAGGTCTGGAGGAGGGTCTTAGTGGGAGGAGCCAGTGCACACCAGGTAGTCCTAAAGCTTTCTTTAGTTGTGCCCAGTCTCCTGCTGAGCCGCTAATCCCCATGGTCCTTACGGAGTCCCAGCATCCATTACGGACTACGAGAAATAGAATTACCGGTGAGTAAAATCTTATTTTTTGGGTCAGAAATAGGTTTCCTTCCTGAACATTTAATTTTAAATACAATAAAATTATATAGTAAAGTTTCTGAAAATACTGCTCTGCAGCACCAACAGTTCTCTCCCTAGCACAGAACATGCTGCTGTGTGCTGGGCTGTGGAGCGTCCAGGGAGGCTGCTTCCGCCGAGTAGCCTCCTTTCTCTCCCTGCATAGTGTGTCACTGCCACAATAGTGGGCAGGTAAGAAGTGCTAATCACACTGATCTTCCCCGCTACTGGATTCCCTGGCTGAGGGGCTGAGCGCAGCACCCCCCTTGTGAAGCGCACAGAGCTGCACAGCTAGTGCAATGACCACATCACTGCAAGGGATGGTCTTCAAATCCCATCTCTTCTCCAGTTCGCAGAGCACTTCTGCTCTGCACTGCATTTGTAATTAAAGGATGGGGGGCCCTGAGAGAGGGGGGCCTGGGATACTTAACCCCTGTGCCCCCCCCCCCCCCCCCCCTCACCCTCCCTCTTAATCTGTCTCTAATTACATTTCATACTGTTACCAGCTGGTTAATAAACTAGAGATGAGCGGGTTCGGTTTCTCTGAATCCGAACCCGCACGAACTTCATGTTTTTTTTCACGGGTCCGAGCGACTCGGATCTTCCCGCCTTGCTCGGTTAACCCGAGCGCGCCCGAACGTCATCATGACGCTGTCGGATTCTCGCGAGGCTCGGATTCTATCGCGAGACTCGGATTCTATATAAGGAGCCGCGCGTCGCCGCCATTTTCACACGTGCATTGAGATTGATAGGGAGAGGACGTGGCTGGCGTCCTCTCCATTTAGATTATAAGAGAGAGAGATTTACTGGAGCTTAGGACTAGGAGGAGTACTGTAGAAGTGTAGAGAGTGCAGAGAGTTTACTAGTGAGTGACCACCAGACAGTGCAGTTTATTTAATATATCCGTTCTCTGCCTGAAAAAAGCGATACACACAGTGACTCAGTCACATACCATATCTGTGTGCACTGCTCAGGCTCAGCCCAGTGTGCTGCATCATCTATATATATTATATATCTGTCTGACTGCTCAGCTCACACAACTTATAATTGTGGGGGAGACTGGGGAGCACTGCAGTGCCAGTTATAGGTTATAGCAGGAGCCAGGAGTACATAATATTATATAGTGAGTGACCACCAGACAGTGCAGTTTATTTAATATATCCGTTCTCTGCCTGAAAAAAGCGATACACACAGTGACTCAGTCACATACCATATCTGTGTGCACTGCTCAGGCTCAGCCCAGTGTGCTGCATCATCTATATATATTATATATCTGTCTGACTGCTCAGCTCACACAGCTTATAATTGTGGGGGAGACTGGGGAGCACTGCAGTGCCAGTTATAGGTTATAGCAGGAGCCAGGAGTACATAATATTATATTAAAATTAAACAGTGCACACTTTTGCTGCAGGAGTGCCACTGCCAGTGTGACTGACCAGTGACCTGACCACACTGACCACCAGTATAGTTAGTAGTATACTTATATTGTGATTGCCTGAAAAAGTTAAACACTCGTCGTGTGACTTCACTTGTGTGTTGTTTTTTTTTTTATTCTATAAAAATAAAACTCATTCTGCTGACAGACAGTGTCCAGCAGGTCCGTCATTATATAATATATAATATATACCTGTCCGGCTGCAGTAGTGATATATATATATTTTTTATATCATTTATCATCCAGTCGCAGCAGACACAGTACGGTAGTTCACGGCTGTGGCTACCTCTGTGTCTGCACTCGGCAGGCAGTCCGTCCATAATTGTATACCACCTAACCGTGGGTTTTTTTTCTTTCTTCTTTATACATACATAGTTACATAGACATCTCTTTATCAACCAGTCTATATTAGCAGCAGACACAGTACAGTACGGTAGTTCACGGCTGTGGCTACCTCTGTGTCTGCACTCGGCAGGCAGTCCGTCCATAATTGTATACCACCTAACCGTGGTTTTTTTTTCTTTCTTCTTTATACATACATAGTTACATAGACATCTCTTTATCAACCAGTCTATATTAGCAGCAGACACAGTACAGTACGGTAGTTCACGGCTGTGGCTACCTCTGTGTCTGCACTCGGCAGGCAGTCCGTCCATAATTGTATACCACCTAACCGTGGTTTTTTTTTCTTTCTTCTTTATACATACATAGTTACATAGACATCTCTTTATCAACCAGTCTATATTAGCAGCAGACACAGTACAGTACGGTAGTTCACGGCTGTGGCTACCTCTGTGTCTGCACTCGGCAGGCAGTCCGTCCATAATTGTATACCACCTAACCGTGGTTTTTTTTTCTTTCTTCTTTATACATACATAGTTACATAGACATCTCTTTATCAACCAGTCTATATTAGCAGCAGACACAGTACAGTACGGTAGTTCACGGCTGTGGCTACCTCTGTGTCTGCACTCGGCAGGCAGTCCATAATTGTATACTAGTATCCATCTCCATTGTTTACCTGAGGTGCCTTTTAGTTGTGCCTATTAAAATATGGAGAACAAAAATGTTGAGGTTCCAAAATTAGGGAAAGATCAAGATCCACTTCCACCTCGTGCTGAAGCTACTGCCACTAGTCATGGCCGAGACGATGAAATGCCAGCAACGTCGTCTGCCAAGGCCGATGCCCAATGTCATAGTACAGAGCATGTCAAATCCAAAACACCAAATATCAGAAAAAAAAGGACTCCAAAACCTAAAATAAAATTGTCGGAGGAGAAGCGTAAACTTGCCAATATGCCATTTACCACACGGAGTGGCAAGGAACGGCTGAGGCCCTGGCCTATGTTCATGGCTAGTGGTTCAGCTTCACATGAGGATGGAAGCACTCAGCCTCTCGCTAGAAAAATGAAAAGACTCAAGCTGGCAAAAGCAGCACAGCAAAGAACTGTGCATTCTTCGAAATCCCAAATCCACAAGGAGAGTCCAATTGTGTCGGTTGCGATGCCTGACCTTCCCAACACTGGACGTGAAGAGCATGCGCCTTCCACCATTTGCACGCCCCCTGCAAGTGCTGGAAGGAGCACCCGCAGTCCAGTTCCTGATAGTCAGATTGAAGATGTCAGTGTTGAAGTACACCAGGATGAGGAGGATATGGGTGTTGCTGGCGCTGGGGAGGAAATTGACCAGGAGGATTCTGATGGTGAGGTGGTTTGTTTAAGTCAGGCACCCGGGGAGACACCTGTTGTCCGTGGGAGGAATATGGCCGTTGACATGCCAGGTGAAAATACCAAAAAAATCAGCTCTTCGGTGTGGAGGTATTTCACCAGAAATGCGGACAACAGGTGTCAAGCCGTGTGTTCCCTTTGTCAAGCTGTAATAAGTAGGGGTAAGGACGTTAACCACCTCGGAACATCCTCCCTTATACGTCACCTGCAGCGCATTCATAATAAGTCAGTGACAAGTTCAAAAACTTTGGGTGACAGCGGAAGCAGTCCACTGACCAGTAAATCCCTTCCTCTTGTAACCAAGCTCACGCAAACCACCCCACCAACTCCCTCAGTGTCAATTTCCTCCTTCCCCAGGAATGCCAATAGTCCTGCAGGCCATGTCACTGGCAATTCTGACGATTCCTCTCCTGCCTGGGATTCCTCCGATGCATCCTTGCGTGTAACGCCTACTGCTGCTGGCGCTGCTGTTGTTGCTGCTGGGAGTCGATGGTCATCCCAGAGGGGAAGTCGTAAGCCCACTTGTACTACTTCCAGTAAGCAATTGACTGTTCAACAGTCCTTTGCGAGGAAGATGAAATATCACAGCAGTCATCCTGCTGCAAAGCGGATAACTGAGGCCTTGACAACTATGTTGGTGTTAGACGTGCGTCCGGTATCCGCCGTTAGTTCACAGGGAACTAGACAATTTATTGAGGCAGTGTGCCCCCGTTACCAAATACCATCTAGGTTCCACTTCTCTAGGCAGGCGATACCGAGAATGTACACGGACGTCAGAAAAAGACTCACCAGTGTCCTAAAAAATGCAGTTGTACCCAATGTCCACTTAACCACGGACATGTGGACAAGTGGAGCAGGGCAGGGTCAGGACTATATGACTGTGACAGCCCACTGGGTAGATGTATGGACTCCCGCCGCAAGAACAGCAGCGGCGGCACCAGTAGCAGCATCTCGCAAACGCCAACTCTTTCCTAGGCAGGCTACGCTTTGTATCACCGCTTTCCAGAATACGCACACAGCTGAAAACCTCTTACGGCAACTGAGGAAGATCATCGCGGAATGGCTTACCCCAATTGGACTCTCCTGTGGATTTGTGGCATCGGACAACGCCAGCAATATTGTGTGTGCATTAAATATGGGCAAATTCCAGCACGTCCCATGTTTTGCACATACCTTGAATTTGGTGGTGCAGAATTTTTAAAAAAACGACAGGGGCGTACAAGAGATGCTGTCGGTGGCCAGAAGAATTGCGGGACACTTTCGGCGTACAGGCACCACGTACAGAAGACTGGAGCACCACCAAAAACTACTGAACCTGCCCTGCCATCATCTGAAGCAAGAAGTGGTAACGAGGTGGAATTCAACCCTCTATATGCTTCAGAGGTTGGAGGAGCAGCAAAAGGCCATTCAAGCCTATACAATTGAGCACGATATAGTAGGTGGAATGCACCTGTCTCAAGCGCAGTGGAGAATGATTTCAACGTTGTGCAAGGTTCTGATGCCCTTTGAACTTGCCACACGTGAAGTCAGTTCAGACACTGCCAGCCTGAGTCAGGTCATTCCCCTCATCAGGCTTTTGCAGAAGAAGCTGGAGACATTGAAGGAGGAGCTAACACGGAGCGATTCCGCTAGGCATGTGGGACTTGTGGATGGAGCCCTTAATTCGCTTAACAAGGATTCACGGGTGGTCAATCTGTTGAAATCAGAGCACTACATTTTGGCCACCGTGCTCGATCCTAGATTTAAAGCCTACCTTGGATCTCTCTTTCCGGCAGACACAAGTCTGCTGGGGTTGAAAGACCTGCTGGTGACAAAATTGTCAAGTCAAGCGGAACGCGACCTGTCAACATCTCCTCCTTCACATTCTCCCGCAACTGGGGGTGCGAGGAAAAGGCTCAGAATTCCGAGCCCACCCGCTGGCGGTGATGCAGGGCAGTCTGGAGCGACTGCTGATGCTGACATCTGGTCCGGACTGAAGGACCTGACAACGATTACGGACATGTCGTCTACTGTCACTGCATATGATTCTCTCAACATTGATAGAATGGTGGAGGATTATATGAGTGACCGCATCCAAGTAGGCACGTCACACAGTCCGTACTTATACTGGCAGGAAAAAGAGGCAATTTGGAGGCCCTTGCACAAACTGGCTTTATTCTACCTAAGTTGCCCTCCCACAAGTGTGTACTCCGAAAGAGTGTTTAGTGCCGCCGCTCACCTTGTCAGCAATCGGCGTACGAGGTTACATCCAGAAAATGTGGAGAAGATGATGTTCATTAAAATGAATTATAATCAATTCCTCCGCGGAGACATTGACCAGCAGCAATTGCCTCCACAAAGTACACAGGGAGCTGAGATGGTGGATTCCAGTGGGGACGAATTGATAATCTGTGAGGAGGGGGATGTACACGGTGATATATCGGAGGGTGATGATGAGGTGGACATCTTGCCTCTGTAGAGCCAGTTTGTGCAAGGAGAGATTAATTGCTTCTTTTTTGGGGGGGGTCCAAACCAACCCGTCATATCAGTCACAGTCGTGTGGCAGACCCTGTCACTGAAATGATGGGTTGGTTAAAGTGTGCATGTCCTGTTTTGTTTATACAACATAAGGGTGGGTGGGAGGGCCCAAGGACAATTCCATCTTGCACCTCTTTTTTCTTTTCTTTTTCTTTGCATCATGTGCTGATTGGGGAGGGTTTTTTGGAAGGGACATCCTGCGTGACACTGCAGTGCCACTCCTAAATGGGCCCGGTGTTTGTGTCGGCCACTAGGGTCGCTAATCTTACTCACACAGTCAGCTACCTCATTGCGCCTCTTTTTTTCTTTGCGTCATGTGCTGTTTGGGGAGGGTTTTTTGGAAGGGACATCCTGCGTGACACTGCAGTGCCACTCCTAGATGGGCCCGGTGTTTGTGTCGGCCACTAGGGTCGCTAATCTTACTCACACAGCTACCTCATTGCGCCTCTTTTTTTCTTTGCGTCATGTGCTGTTTGGGGAGGGTTTTTTGGAAGGGGCATCCTGCGTGACACTGCAGTGCCACTCCTAGATGGGCCCGGTGTTTGTGTCGGCCACTAGGGTCGCTAATCTTACTCACACAGCTACCTCATTGCGCCTCTTTTTTTCTTTGCGTCATGTGCTGTTTGGGGAGGGTTTTTTGGAAGGGCCATCCTGCGTGACACTGCAGTGCCACTCCTAGATGGGCCCGGTGTTTGTGTCGGCCACTAGGGTCGCTAATCTTACTCACACAGCTACCTCATTGCGCCTCTTTTTTTCTTTGCGTCATGTGCTGTTTGGGGAGGGTTTTTTGGAAGGGACATCCTGCGTGACACTGCAGTGCCACTCCTAGATGGGCCCGGTGTTTGTGTCGGCCACTAGGGTCGCTTATCTTACTCACACAGCGACCTCGGTGCAAATTTTAGGACTAAAAATAATATTGTGAGGTGTGAGGTATTCAGAATAGACTGAAAATGAGTGTAAATTATGGTTTTTGAGGTTAATAATACTTTGGGATCAAAATGACCCCCAAATTCTATGATTTAAGCTGTTTTTTAGTGTTTTTTGAAAAAAACACCCGAATCCAAAACACACCCGAATCCGACAAAAAAAATTCGGTGAGGTTTTGCCAAAACGCGGTCGAACCCAAAACACGGCCGCGGAACCGAACCCAAAACCAAAACACAAAACCCGAAAAATTTCAGGCGCTCATCTCTATAATAAACCAATTAGGGGTCTATGTACTAAGCCTTGGAGAGATCTAAAGTGGATAGAGATAAAGTACCAGCCAATCTGCTACTAAGTGCCATATTATAGGCTGAGTTTGAAACATGACAGTTAGGAGCTGATTGGCTGGTACTTTATCTCCCTCCAAGGCTAAGTAAATAGACCCCTAAGCCTGGTTAAGTTACTCGCCGTGTGGACTCGCCTCCTTCGTACACTGATGGCACCTATCAACACCATAGGTCCTACCTATAATACACACTTACATATTTATGTATATTACATGTTGCAGGATCAGAGAGAAGTATATGATAAAAACCCAAAAAGAATGTATGGAACTGGACAATAAGGAAATGTTGCAGGTAAGTAGCGATGTAATAAGAGGAGTCAGTAATGAGCTACACACAAAGGGACTCTGATGCAGAGTTAAACACTAGTCCATCTGCGGGGTTTATCTTGTGCGCTTCCATAAACATCCTAGTGACATTTGGTGGACCCGTTCATTCCAAGTAAAGCATTCGTTACCTCTAAACCCAATAAATAAAGACACGGAGACTTGAATTTGGCAGAAAAATTGCTAGCTATTTATTTGACCCTAACCATAGCAAACCTGTAAATGAAAACTTTGTTAAGATGCCGATACAGCCGGCATATGGTGGCAGCAAAAAGAACGGCTCTACTAACCTAAATTAACCGTAAAATACTAAAAATTCGAAACCATCCTAATTTTACTACAACTATCAAAAACTGGTAATAGGTGACAACTCCACCCCCACAGTGACTACCCACCGCTCCTGGGTGCCCTGCCGCTGCCTTCCCGGACGGGTGGTCAAGCGGCCAATAAGTCGATGGAGGTGAGTGCACCTAAACCACACCAAACTGTAAATCACTACAGCTTACCATACAACCACCAACTGCCGTTCTTTTCCGCCAATAAATAGCCAACGATAAAACCAGCCAACAATTTAATGCCAAGGCACTCCGTGCCAGAAACCTTTACCAACAGGGCGGGAGGGCGGGAAGGCAATTTCACCAACAAGAGAGAGACAAAATGTCTATCCTTCCCTATATATACTAACCCTCCCCTTTTCCCAAAGGGCTGTACTTTCCTTCCAGCTAGGTCCACCCCTCACAAGATGTTTAACTCATTCCTTTCCTATGCTGTCAATTCTCTCTCCTTCTGCTGGCGCTCCGGTACCAAAGCGTCTGCAGAGCATTATGCACACTGAACTGATCTCCAATTGTGACTGAAAGAGTATAACTTGGCTAGAACGAGACTTTCTGTGGGTGTGGCGATAGAATTGCAGGCTATAAGGGGGAGATAAGTTTGTCCCAGATGGGGTGCCCTCCAAATGGAGGCTGTGGCACTGAGCATATAGACAGTGGCAGTGGGAACCACAGAGATGAGCACGCCGGTGCAGACTATGGATGACTATGCACATTTGGTTCCATAAATGCATTTGAGAGCAGTTACAGTATGACTGGTTAGTGTTCAGTTCTGCATCAGCCCCAAAATGACAGTGTTCTATGCAATGTTGGCTATTTACAGTACATTAGACTTGCCTATTAGATACTGATTTTTACAATTGTTTCCTAGAATTTAAATTCCCTGGAACAGACACCAGAATGATGGTCTCAGCTGGGCGTGGTGTGATCCGCAGCCAGTTACATCTATCAGGCTGGATGTGGAAAAAAACAACTTTTATACAATGTGCATAAATGTTCTGCCGGCCACAACAGGAAGAGCTTCTACAAAGCACCAACCTACCAGAGACTATTGATACGCTACAGTATATACATCACACAATCGCAGTGTGTCCCCACATGAGACCCTGTCATTGGCTATTCTGGTGTCCAGCACTCACCGTCCCACCTGGCTGTAACCACTCTCCAAGAGAAGGAATAATCGGCATAGCAGCTGCTCCTCTTCTTACATTATATGGACATTGTCAACCTGACAGCAAAATCTAGTAAATAATTCCTAGCTCTATAATAAGTGAATAACTAATAGACATTACAGTCAAGTAAAAAACACTATTGTGGAATATTACTAACACCGACACAATAATGTATGGATTTTGCAATATAAATTAAGTACATCAAGTCCCTATACCAGTGGGTCCCAAACTCTCTTGGATCATGGCGCCCCCGAGTCTCAGATTTTTTTTCCACTGAGCCCCTAGGCCAAAAGATTTTTTTATGCCTATCACATTGACCATACATATTTTGATTTGCTCCAGGACCACTAACCGGTGGCACCCCTGCAAGTGGCCCACGGCATCCAGTTCAGGAACCATTGATATGTACTATGCCTAATCATAAAGCATTTTGCGTCCTCCCTTTTATCCTGAATCCCTATTAGAACAGAGCAAAAGGATTTTGTTTTTGCCTTTTCTTTTTTTTTGTTCCCAATGGTGGCAGTTAGCTATCTCTGCTCACATAACTATGGACTGTATGCTCTGCTATAACCATGTATTATATACTCTGCTATAACCATGTATTATATACTGTGCTACTACAACCATGGGCCCTATACTATGCTACAACCATGGATCCTGTACTGTGCTACAACCATGAGCCCTATACTGTGCTACAACCATCAACTCTATACTGTGCTACAACCATCAACTACTCTATACTGTGCTACAACCATGGGCCCTATACTGTGCTACAACCATCAACTCTATACTGTGCTACAACCATGGGCCCTACAATGTACAATGGATCCTATAATATGCTATGACCATGGACTGTTTATTGTTCTAAATCCATGGATCTTTATAATGTGCTATAATATTGGGACTTATACCATGCTGTAACAATGGACTATGGGGGTCATTCCGAGTTGTTAGCTCGTTATTTTTTTCTCGCAACAGAGCGATTAGTCGCTAATGCGCATGCGCAATGTCCGCAGTGCGACTGCGCCAAGTAAATTTGCTATGCAGTTAGGTATTTTACTCACGGCATTTCAAGGTTTTTTCTTCGTTCTGGTGATCGTAGTGTGATTGACAGGAAGTGGGTGTTTCTGGGCGGAAACTGGCCGTTTTATGGGTGTGTGTGAAAAAACGCTACCGTTTCTGGGAAAAACGCGGGAGTAGCTGGAGAAACGGAGGAGTGTCTGGGCGAACGCTGGGTGTGTTTGTGACGTCAAACCAGGAACGACAAGCACTGAACTGATCGCAGATGCCGAGTAAGTCTGGAGCTACTCAGAAACTGGTAAGAAGTGTCTATTCGCAATTCTGCTAATCTTTCGTTCGCAATTTTGATAAGCTAAGATTCACTCCCAGTAGGCGGCGGCTTAGCGTGTGCAAAGCTGCTAAAAGCAGCTTGCGAGCGAACAACTCGGAATGACCCCCTATATACAATGCTACAACCATGGAATGTATACTGTGCTATGATAATGGACTGCATACTGTGCTATAACCATGGACTGTATATAGTGATACAACCATGGACTGTTCTACTGTGCTATGACCATGAACTGTATACTGTGATATGACCATGGGCTGTATACTATGCTATAACTATGGGCTGAATACTATGCTACAACTATGGACTGTATACTGTGCTATGACCATGGACTGTATACCATGCTACAGCCGTGGACTGTATACTGTGCTGTAACCATGGACTGTATACTGTGCTGTAACCATGGACTGTATACTGTGCTATAAATATGAACTGTATACTATGCTACAACCATGGACCCTACAGAGCACAATGGGTCCTATAATAGGCTATAACCATGACCTGTTTATTGTTCTAAATCCATGGATCTTATAATATGCTATAACATTAGGACTTATACTATGCTGTAACAATGGACCATATGTTGTGCTATAACCATGGACTGTATACTGTGCTATGATCATGGTAGGGATGGCAATTGTGGATTATCCATCGATGGTACCATTGATGGATAACCTTGATGGTGTAAAACCATATGTAAGGGAACCATCGTTGGTTTTACCCATCGATGGTCACCCCTACATTACTGTAAAATTAAGTGCGGGCCAATCAAAGCTAAGGGGCGTGGCTTCGTGGGTGTCAGGTGGCGGTGCTAAGCTCTGTGTTCTGACACTTTGATGGGATAAAAATTCAGTAACCATCTGGTTTTCACCCATCAATGGTAAACGTATTCGACATCGGTCATAGACCATCAATGATTTTAAAACATCGATGGTCGATGGCCATCCCTATATCATGGACTGCATACCGTGCTATAACCATAGACTGTATACCGTGACAAAACCATGGACTGTATACCGTGACAAAACCATGGACTGTATACTGTGCTATAACTTTGGACTGTATATTGTGCTATAACCAATGGTCTGTATACCATGCTATAATCATGGACTGTATGCCGTACTATAATCATGGACCCTATACTGTGCTATAACCATGGACTGTATACTGTGCTATAAATATTGGCTGCATACTGTGCTGCAACCATGGACCTACAATGTGCTATAACAATGGGTCCGATAGTATTCTATAACTATGGACTGATTATTGTTATAAATCCATGCATCTTTATAATTTGTCATAACATAGAGACCTATACTATGCTGTAACCAATAACAATGGACCATATACTGTGCTATAACCATGAACTGTATACTGTGCTAAATCCATGGATCCTATAATGTGCTATAACAGTGTCCCATGAGTTTTGTCTCTGTTGTGCCAACTGACCTCTTCCATCGGCCTTCCGTCAGTTCAATGTTGTCGTCCTGTCCCATCCGCTCACCACACACACACACACCTCCCGTCAATCCTGCTGCCTTTGCCTTTGTTTCTCAGTTCTCCTTATTCTCCCTCCGGGTCCCATCCTTATCTCTCATGTGGTGCCCTTTAGTTTCTCTTCAGCGTTTGGGCCTTCTGTGCCCTCCACCTTTCTCTTCAGTTTCAGTTGGGTTTCAGGTGAGCAGTCCTCAACCATGCTGATAAACATACAGTACCTCCTAAGATTTCTGTCTGTCAATGTGAACTTGCTCAATTCCCCTCTTAAACAGTAAGTTTTGCTCTCCACTGTTAAACATGATTATTATAATATTGTCTCCATTTAGGAGGCACATCTCACACCCCCGCATACTTCCCTTTGAGCTACATTTTTTACTCAGACTCTCAGACTTTTTTCTTCTCAGCCAACTCCAAAAATAAAGAGGTTGCCATCTTAATTCATAGTAAAGTGTCTTTCTCTGCCTTTCATACCAAGAGGTTAGGTTTTTCATGATTGTGGGCTCCCTTGGCTTCTCTTTGGGCTTCCTAGTGACTTCCTGTGCCCACAACACTGGCCAATTTTCTTTACTTAGCAGACTAGACTTAATGCAAAGGGACATTTGATCTTGGGCGAGGACATTATCAAGGTTTTACAACTAATACTTGATAGGTCTGGATCTAGTGACCCTCCCTCCAAAGATCTCCTTTGTATTTCCACCGCCCACTGTGTTTTACTCCTCTGAGAATATTACCTGGCTGACTCTTGGTGGCTAGTAAGTGGTGAGGTAGTGGAATTTACATTCTACTCTGCTCTTCATAATTCCCGTAATGACTATAGTCTCTTTGTTGGAACCTCTGTTTCCCATCATGTGCTTTGAGGTGGTATTGTCCCCTTCTCATAAACTGTCCATGCTACCACTCTGATCTTTCTAGACATATTGTAGCCCATTCCTAAAAAGTTTTCCTGGAGGTTAGATAAGTTCCTGTGGCTGAGTCCCATGGTTTTGCTCTACTATTCATAACTCATTCATTGAATATTTCCAGATTAACTCTTCAGATCAAGTTTTCCTCTCTATGGTTTGAGACACTCATAGAACCACCATTAGAGCAAAACTGATCAGTATGGCCTCTTCCCAGAGACATGCTGAGCTAGACTTCATCCATTACCTTGAGGCTCAAATTTTATCAGCCCGAGATCAGTATCAGATTTCAAGTGCTCACGTCCCTGTGGGGCCAGCTTAATATGATCTTGGCTAAGCAGAGACTACGGTGGCTGAACAATAGGTACTGCAAAAAATTCTGACAAAGTGGACATTCTCCTGGCTGGGCATCTCCATCAATGTCACTCTCATAATACTATCAACAGAATCCGAGATCCTCTTAACAATTTAACTTATGAACCTCTTAAAATTGCTGAGTTCTGCTCTTATTATGGCCCCCTCTATAATCTCCCACCTTCCTCCTTGGAGATAGGGCCTATCTAGACAGCTGTTCTCTTTCACATCTACCTCCAGATGCAATGAAAACGCTTAAGAAATCCAGTCAGCTATTAATTCGATGAAAGTGGCCTCTGCTCCAGGCCCATAATGCTTCCCAGCTTCCTATTATAAAAAATGTAGTTGCACCCTCTCTTCTAAACACATAGATCTATTTAATGTGATCCACAGTGGAGCTACCTTTGATTTGGCCATCACAACAGCCACTCTCTCTTTTATCAACAAGGATGGTAGGGAGCCTTCACTTTGTGGCAATTACCAACCGATGTCCCTCCTGAATGTTGACTTATTTTTTCCAAGTCCTTTCCTGCAGCTGATCTATCCGGACAGGATCAGGTTCGTTCATAATGATCAGGCACATGAAAAAAAACAGGAGGGTTGTTGAATTGGTTCATCACATCAACTCCACTAGATACCCTGGTCTGGTCATGGCTTTGGATGTAAAGAAAGCCTTCGATTGTGTTGGCTGGCTCTTCGTGGTTAAGGCTTTGGAGGTATACGGTCTGCAAGGTTCATTTCTCATTTGGATTATGACGCAACCCTTTAGTATTGGTTCTCTGTAATGGCACTCTTTCCAAACCATTTGATATCCACAATGGCGCTCTCCAAGGCTGTCCTCTACCATTCTCCCCCTATATTTGCTCTCACTATGGAACTGCTAGCTGCCAGGTTTCTCCAAAAAAACAGATGTAAAACTTGGTTCTAATGAGAACAAACTTGCCTTTTACACTGATGATTTTCTTATATGTATCCCTAAACCCCTGACATAATTTTCTAATATTTCTAGAGTTAGAAATCTTGAACTGGATTTCCAACTTAATCAGGATGGAGACTATGGACTTCTCCCTGACCACCTCTTCACTCTGCTCTTAAGCAACTCCCAATAGCTAATTTTAATGGTCTCACAATAAAATGAAGAATCTAGGTGTATTCATTACTAAAACCCTAACCTCCTTATATCAAGCTAACTTTGTGCTGTCAAATCTGACCTCCTGAGATGGGACAAACTGATGATCTCTTGGTTATGTAAAATGACAGTACCTCTATTTACATGAATATACTTCCCTGATTTATTTTTTTATCTCAACTCTCCATATCCCTGTTCCTCCTAAGACCTTTGAGATCCTACATTATCAAATTGCAGCATTCATTCAGTGTAACAGACTATTTAGCCTGCCTCCATCTCCCTCCTCATTAATTCCACTATGGCACAACCTGGACTTTTCACCTTACCTCTATCCCTCAGCTTACTCCCACTGGACCCACTCTCGGGTATGCTTCCTTAATGATTTATTAGTCAAGTGGACCTTTCCACCTATTTCCTCGGTCTTTCCACCTCAACATTATATACATTTCTGCCTGGAAGAGAACCAGCCCATTTAACGGGTGAAACGCGTTTTCCACAAGGAGACCTCACTTGTTAGATTGCTGCATGGGAAACATCTATCTTCCTGCACAATCAGGGTTTGGATATCCAGTAATATCGATTGGGATCAGATATGTATTATATGTTTCCCTAAACCTTGCTATGACCTTATTCCCAGTATACCTGTACATATTTTATGTATGTTGTGTTAGACTGTTTGTTATCAACAAGCTGCCTATAGTACAAATATTTGTCTCCTACTGTGTGCAGTAGTGTGTACTGGTACTGCACTATTGCTTATTTCTTAAATGGTGTAGTGGCCAATAAAGATTGCGTTCAACAACAACACTTATGATAGGGTATAGGCCCGTGTATTTTTTTATGTGATATATTCAGCTTTTTCATTGGTCACAATACTCTTGTGTAGTACACGCTTGATTTGCTAATTTTTTAAATGGTGTAGTGGCCAATATAGATTGCGCTCAACAACAACACTTATGACAGGGTATAGGCCCGTGTATTTTTTTATGTGATATATTCAGCTTTTTCATTGGTCACAATACTCCTGTGTGGTACACACCTGATTTCAGCTGTGACCATTTAGTACCCCTAGCAATCAGGGTCTGTACATTATAATTACTCAACTCTTACCACACTTTTTGGTCCTCCATCATCATACTTGACCCTAGTGGTCCATTCTATTCTTTCACTCCTTTATTTAGTGGACTCTCATCCACGATTCAGGTGAGCGTGTCCCTCGAACAGGGTCACGTGCCCCCGTCTAACGTGGACAGCAGATCCCATCCTTTCCTTTCCACCCCTTCCCCCCTTCTTCTTTCGGTGCACTCTCATTGGTGTGTCAGGAACGTCAGTCATATCCTACTACCATACCCCAACGCCTATGCCCAATCTCATCCGATCTTGGAAGCCAAACGGTGGTGGGCTAGGTCAGTACCTGGGCGGGCGACCTCCAGGGAATACCCAGTGAAGTAGGCAGGCTCAATCTTCTGATATAACACCAACAGCAGGATCACCACTTATTTCTTTCTTCTGAAATTTAGGACATTCCTCTTCAATACCTATATATTATATGGGTTAGTGGATGGACCATAAACACAGACATTTGGGTTCGTCTCCACAACAATAGGTATTATCGGTTTTGGGAATTTAGTGGGTGTTCCCGCACACTGATTGACCCAATTAGGTTCTCATGAACACAAACTTGGTTTGTACTGATCCGAGGCAGATGGAAGTAGCATTACATGTAGCTATCTTCCTATACGCAATCACCACTGCACATATGGATCAGAACATTTTATACATTTTTTCATAATTGTTTCATTCCTTTGTTTGTTTTGTTAGTTTGCAGGAATTTGATTGCCAGATTATAACTTTTAGGTGCAGAAATAAAAGTAAAATTTTAATATATTGTCTAATTATTCTGTATTTAAACTACCAAGAGTCTACTTTCTCTCCCCCTTGCTTTACAACCACACTCTCTGATTCAGGGCGCACCACCAAACGGACTTATAGTATAAATTTTACACTAACATTTATTGTTCACTTTTTGGTCTCTGTATCATTACTATTAGTATTATTACTTGTACTTTGAATCTATTTCTGGCCAGTGCAGAATCATAACCCTTGCTTTATCCAATACAGAATTTCGTTCAGCCCTCTTGGAACCGAAACTCTGCATGACCACTATCCCTGTTTGAACAATTATGTCTCTAGGGTCCTGCTTCTAAGTGTCTAGCATTCTGCCCTCACACCACCTTCCCTCACACCATCACACCATCTTTCCTCACCACCTACTCCATGAGATAGCAGGAGATTGATCTAGCTGGGGACCTAGATGTAGAAGATTGGTCTGACATATGCTTGGGAGCTGCCAAATACTCCATATGTGTCCAAGTTAAAAATAATGCATATATACTTCTATTTTGTCAGTACCTAGAGATGACATACGTTATCCTGGCGCTGTGGTTGCCGGCTCTCAAAATACTGACAACATCATTCTGGAGATAGTAATCCCGACACTGACTAAAAAAGGAAGGTAACCCTGATCCTTAAACTCCCTAACCCACCTTTTCCGCAGCCTGACCCTCCCTCCCCCGCAACCTAAACCTAACCCTTCCTGGTGGTGCCTAATCCTAACCCCCCCCCCCCCCCCTTCCTGCAGCCTATACCTAACCCCCCCCTCCCCCCGCAGCTTAACCCTAACTCTCCCTGGGGGTGCATAACCCTAACCACCACAGCCTAATCCTCCCAACCCCGCAGCCTAACCATAAACTCCCCCCTCCTCTGCGGCTTTCCTCTCTAGAGTCCTGGGAGTCATTAGCTCTGGATCCCGGCGCCGGCATTTGGATCCATGTCGGTATTCCAAGGAGTGTTGGGATTCCAAACGCCGGGATCCTGACCACATCCCGGACCTAGTGCCTACCTGACTGCATAGAATGTATCCCTCTTCATCCCCCCTCTGCTGGTGGAACTGCCAAATGACAGGTTCCTTTATACATACAGTATTTGGTGGGAAATCCATGCAGGAATTCTTGTCTGAAGTGCATGCTCTTCTCGTTTGTCTACTAGGCTGCCACATCCTATTCCACTTCAAGTACTTTTTCCTACCTCTTCTCCTCCCAGACATCCCCAACTATGTTAATAAGTTTGTCCATCATGGTTTAAGTGCAGACACCTGTTTTCTCGACAGCACTTGGAAATCTCCAACATACCAAACTATAAATCTCCAACATCCCCAACTATAAATCTCCGACATACCCAACTATAAATCTCAGAAGAACCTCACAAGTTCTCTGGGTGCTTAGCAACAGTTCTCCCTCCCTGCTTAGGCCCTAGCTCTCATTGATTGGAGACATTGAGGTTCTACTCTGTTCCTCTGCTGTGCACCAAAATCTGTAGGCATCGTAATTTTCTTCAATTTCTTTGTTGTGGCATATCTGTGAGGGTACTGTCACTCCTATTTCTTGGCACCTTTGCCTTCTGTTATAACACACTTTACACTGTTTTTATGAATTTTATCTGTCTGTACTTTTACTCCTTACGTAGAAGCGTTGCTCATTTCTTGGCTGACTGTGGGGTATATGCAATTGCCGGCGAATTGCCGCAAAAGTCGAAAAGCGGGCCATTTTCGACAAAAAAAACATGTAGAATTGGATTCGACAATGCAATACAGTACTTTTCGACAAAAAAACGGACGTTTCAGAGTCGACTTTTTGCAATTCGACATTTTTTAAATTCGACATGTCTGCAGTGGTAAAAATGCGGCTTTTCGACAAAAGTATATTCAATTGAAGAATGTCGATTCGACAACAGTGCTTTCCGACAGTAATTTCGTCAATTTCATTCCGCCTCACTTTGATGGCGGAATCTAATAAAAAAAAAATAATTATTATGTTTTTTGTGTGTTTTTTTTATTGCTAATAGCATATCTATTTATATTAGAAGGGATTATGTACTTGGTTTGTCTATTAGGAGACACAAGTATTATTTATATATTTTTTAAAAGAATATTTTTTTTTTACTGGTTTTCAGTGGGAAGGGGTGGGAAGGGGTTAAAATCATGGGAAAAAATGCGTGGTGTCCCCCCTCCTAAGCATAACCAGCCTCGGGCTCTTTGAGCCGGTCCTGGTTGTAAAAATACGGGGGGGGGGAATTGACAGGGGATCCCCCGTATTTTTAGAACCAGCACCGGGCTCTCCGTCCGGTCCTGATGCCAAAAATACGTGGGACAAAAAACGTAGGGGTCCCCCGTATTTTTAACACCAGCACCGGGCTCCACTAGCTGGAGAGATAATGCCACAGCCGGGGGACACTTTTATATCGGTCCCTGCGGCCGTGGCATTAAAACCCCAACTAGTCAGCCATGGCCGGGGTACCCTTCAATCAAGGGGTCCCCCCTCCAGCCACCCAAGGGCCAGGGGTGAAGCCCGAGGCTGTCCCCCCCATCCATGGGCTGCGGATGGGAGGCTGATAGCCTTGTGTCAAAAAAAAGAATATTGTTTTTTGCAGCAGAACTACAAGTCTTAGCAAGCCTCCCCCGCAAGCTGGTACTTGGAGAACCACAAGTACCAGCATGCTGGGGGAAACGGGCCCGCTGGCACCTGTAGTTCTACTGCAAAAAAAAATACCCAAATAAAAACAGGACACGCACACCGTGATAGTAAAACTGTATTACATACATGCCGACACACACATACTTACCTATGTTGACACAATGTTCGGTCCACTTCTCCAAGTAGAATCCATGGGGTACCTGAAAAGAAAATTATACTCACCAAAATCCAGTGTAACCCCACCGCTGACCGCAAAGTTCCCACCATTGAAGCTAATGCAGCGGCTGTGCGATGCGCTGTCTGCCAGCTCAGACGCGCATAGCCAATCAGGAGAGTGCCATGACGTGGCGCTCCCTGATTGGCTGAAGGGACCCTCTGTTACAGGAGTCACGGGGGGTCTCAGCATTCGGGGAAAGGCGTCCCATGTGTAAACATGGGACCCCTTTCAGTGCGTGGATCGGGTATGCGGTTTGTTTTTTTGCCAAGTACGTGGATTACACACTGGATTTAGGTGAGTATAATTTTATTTTCAGGTACCCTAGGATTCATCTTGGAGACGTGGACAGAGTCGGCGTGTGAACATAGGTAAGTATGTGTGTATCGGCATGTATGTAATAAAGTTTTACTTTCACGGTGTGCGTGTCCTGTTTTTATTTGGGTATTTTTTTGCAGTAGAACTACAGGTACCAGCAGGCCCGTTTTTCCCCCGCATGCTGGTACTTGTGGTTCTCCAAGTACCAGCTTGCTGGGACTTGTAGTTCTGCTGCAAAAAAATAAGAATTTACTTACCGATAATTCTATTTCTCGTAGTCCGTAGTGGATGCTGGGGACTCCGTAAGGACCATGGGGAATAGCGGCTCCGCAGGAGACTGGGCACAAAAGTAAAGCTTTAGAACTACCTGGTGTGCACTGGCTCCTCCCCCTATGACCCTCCTCCAAGCCTCAGTTAGGATACTGTGCCCGGACGAGCGTACACAATAAGGAAGGATTTTGAATCCCAGGTAAGACTCATACCAGCCACACCAATCACACCATATAACTTGTGATCTAAACCCAGTTAACAGCATGATAACAGAGGAGCCTCTAGAAAAGATGGCTCACTACAGCAATAACCCAATTTTTTTGGTAACAATAACTATGTACCAGTATTGCAGACAATCCGTACTTGGGATGGGCGCCCAGCATCCACTACGGACTACGAGAAATAGAATTATCGGTAAGTAAATTCTTATTTTCTCTAACGTCCTAAGTGGATGCTGGGGACTCCGTAAGGACCATGGGGATTATACCAAAGCTCCCAAACGGGCGGGAGAGTGCGGATGACTCTGCAGCACCAAATGAGAGAACTCCAGGTCCTCCTCAGCCAGGGTATCAAATTTGTAGAATTTTACAAACGTATTTGCTCCTGACCAAGTAGCTGCTCGGCAAAGTTGTAAAGCCGAGACCCCTCGGGCAGCCGCCCAAGATGAGCCCACCTTCCTTGTGGAATGGGCTTTTACAGATTTTGGCTGTGGCAGGCCTGCCACAGAATGTGCAAGCTGAATTGTACTACAAATCCAACGAGCAATAGTCTGCTTAGAAGCAGGAGCACCCAGCTTGTTGGGTGCATACAGAATAAACAACGAGTCAGATTTTCTGACTCCAGCCGTCCTAGAAACCTATATTTCCTGGGCTCTGACAACGTCTAGCAACTTGGAGTCCTCCAAGTCCCTAGTAGCCGCAGGCACCACAATAGGTTGATTCAGGTGAAACGCTGAAAACCACCTTAGGGAGAAACTGAGGACAAGTCCTCAATTCCGCCCTGTCCGAATGGAAAATCAGATGAGGGCTTTTACAGGATAAAGCCGCCAATTCTGACACGCACCTGGCCCAGGCCAGGGCCAACAGCATGACCACTTTCCATGTGAGATATTTTAACTCCACATATTTAAGTGGTTCAAACCAATGTGACTTTTGGAACCCAAAAACTACATTTAGATCCCAAGGTGCCACTGGAGGCACAAAAGGAGGCTGTATATACAGTACCCCTTTCACAAACGTCTGAACTTCAGGGACTGAAGCTAGTTCTTTTTGGAAGAAAATTGACAGGGCCGAAATTTGAACCTTAATGGACCCCCATTTCAGGCCCATAGACACTCCTGTTTGCAGGAAATGTAGGAATCGACCTAGTTGAAAATTCCTCCGTCGGGGCCTTACTGGCCTCGCACCACGCAACATATTTTCGCCAAATGCGGTGATAATGTTTTGCGGTTATATCTTTCCTGGCTTTGATCAGGATAGGAATGACTTCATTTGGAATGCCTTTCTCCTTCAGGATCCGGCGTTCAACCGCCATGCCGTCAAACGCAGCCGCGGTAAGTCTTGGAACAGACAGGGTCCTTGCTGGAGCAGGTCCCTTCTTAGAGGTAGAGGCCCCGGATCCTCCGTGAGCATCTCTTGAAGTTCCGGTTACCAAGTTCTTCTTGGCCAATCCGGAGCCACGAATATAGTGCTTACTCCTCTCCATCTTATAATTCTCAGTACCTTGGGTATGAGCGGCAGAGGAGGGAACACATACACTGACTGGTACACCCACTGTGTTACCAGAGCGTCTACAGCTATTGCCTGAGGGTCCCTTGACCTGGCGCAATACTTGTCGAGTTTTATAAACATGTGGAAGACTTCTGGGTGAAGTCCCCACTCTCCCGGGTGGAGGTCGTGTCTGCTGAGGAAGTCTGCTTCCCAGTTGTCCACTCCCGGAATTAATACTGCTGACAGTGCTATCACATGATTTTCCACCCAGCGAAGAATCCTTGCAGCTTCTGCCATTGCCCTTCTGCTTCTTGTGTCACCCTGTCTGTTTACGTGGGTGACTGCCGTGATGTTGTCCGAATGGATCAACTCCGGGTGACCTTGAAGCAGAGGTCTTGCTGAGCTTAGAGCATTGTAAATGGCCCTTAGCTTCAGGATATTTATGTGAAGTGATGTCTCCAGGCTTGACCCTAAGCTCTGGAAATTCCTTCCCTGTGTGACTGCTCCCCAGCCTCGCAGGCTGGCATCCGTGGTCACCAGGACCCAGTCCTGAAATGTGCGGCCCTCTAGAAGATGAGCACTCTGCAACCACCACAGGAGAGACACAATTGTGCTTGGTGACAGGGTTATCCGCTGATGCATCTGAAGATGCGACCCGGACCATTTGTCCAGCAGGTCCCACTGGAAAGTTCTTGCGTGAAATCTGCCGAATGGGATTGCTTCGTAGGAAGCCACTATTTTTCCCAGAACCATTTCATTGTACTGAGACTTGGCTCGGTTATAGGAAGTTCCCGACTAGCTCGGATAACTCCCTGACTTTCTCCTACGGGAGAAACACCTTTTTCTGGACTGTGTCCAGGATCATCCCTAAGAACAGAAGACGAGTCGTCGGAATCAGCTGCGATTTTGGAATATTGAGAATCCAATCGTGCTGCCGCAACACTACCTGAGATAGTGCTACCCCGACCTCCAACTTTTCCCTGGATCTTACCTTTATCAGGGAATCGTCCAAGTAAGGGATAACTAAAATTCCCTTCCTTCGAATGAGTATCATCATTTCGGCCATTACCTTGGCAAAGACCCGGGGTGCCGTGGACCATCCATACGGCAGCGTCTGAAACTGATAGTGACAGTTCTGTACCATAAACCTGAGGTACCCTTGGTGAGAAGGGTAAATTGGGACATGAAGGTAAGCATCCTTGATGTCCCGAGACATCATGTAGTCCCCTTTTTCCAGGTTCGCAATCACTGCTCTGAGTGACTCAATCTTGAATTTGAACCTCCGTATGTAAGTGTTCAAGATTTTAGATTTAGAATCGGTCTCACCGAGCCGTCCGGCTTCGGTACCACAACAGTGTGGAATAATACCCCGTTCCCTGTTGCAGGAGGGGTACCTTGATTATCACCTGCTGGGAATACAGCTTGTGAATGGCTTCCAAAACTGCCTCCCTGTCAGAAGGAGACATCGTTAAAGCCGACTTTAGGAAAACGGCGAGGGGGAGACGTCTCGAATTCCAATTTGTACCCCTGAGATATCACCTGAAGGATCCAGGGGTCTACTTGCGAGTGAGCCCACTGCGCGCTGAAATTCATTGAGACGGGCCCCCACCGTGCCTGATTCTGCTTGTAAAGCCCCAGCGTCATACTGAGGGCTTGGCAGAGGCGGGAGAGGGTTTCTGTTCCTGGGAACTGGCTGATTTCTGCAGCCTTTTTCCTCTCCCTCTGTCACGGGGCAGAAATGAGGAACCTTTCGCCCGCTTGCCTACGAAAAGACTGCGCCTGATAATACGGCGTCTTCTTATGTTGAGAGGCGACCTGGGGTACAAACGTGGATTTCCCAGCTGTTGCCGTGGCCACCAGGTCTGAAAGACCGACCCCAAATAACTCCTCCCCTTAATAAGGCAATACTTCCAAATGCCGTTTGGAATCCGCATCACCTGACCACTGTCGTGTCCATAACCCTCTTCTGGCAGAAATGGACAACGCACTTAGACTTGATGCCAGTCGGCAAATATTCCGCTGTGCATCACGCATATATAGAAATGCATCTTTTAAATGCTCTATAGGCAATAATATACTGTCCCTATCTAGGGTATCAATATTTTCAGTCAGGGAATCCGACCACGCCAACCCAGCACTGCCCATCCAGGCTGAGGCGATTGCTGGTCGCAGTATAACACCAGTATGTGTGTAAATACATTTTAGGATACCCTCCTGCTTTCTATCAGCAGGATCCTTAAGGGCGGCCATCTCAGGAGAGGGTAGAGCCCTTGTTCTTACAAGCGTGTGAGCGCTTTATCCACCCTAGGGGGTGTTTCCCAACGCACCCTAACCTCTGGCGGGAAAGGATATAATGCCAATAACATTTTAGAAATTATCAGTCGTTATCGGGGGAAACCCACGCATCATCACACACCTCATTTAATTTCTCAGATTCAGGAAAACTACAGGTAGTTTTTCCTCACCGAACATAATACCCCTTTTTGGTGGTATTATCAGAAATGTGTAAAACATTTTTCATTGCCTCAATCATGTAACGTGTGGCCCTACTGGAAGTCACATTTGTCTCTTCACCGTCGACACTGGAGTCAGTATCCGTGTCGGCGTCTATATCTGCCATCTGAGGTAACGGGCGCTTTAGAGCCCCTGACGGCCTATGAGACGTCTGGACAGGCACAAGCTGAGTAGCCGTCTGTCTTATGTCAACCACTGTCTTTTATACAGAGCTGACACTGTTACGTAATTCCTTCCAACAGTTCATCCACTCAGGTGTCGACCCCCTAGGGGGTGACATCACTATTACAGGCAATCTGCTCCGTCTCCACATAATTTTTCTCCTCATATATGTCGACACAAACGTACCGACACACAGCACACACACAGGGAATGCTCTGATAGAGGACAGGACCCCACTAGCCCTTTGGGGAGACAGAGGGAGAGTTTGCCAGCACACACCAGAGCGCTATATATATATATACAGGGATAACCTTATATAAGTGTTTTTCCCCTTATAGCTGCTGTATTTTTAATACTGCGCGTAATTAGTGCCCCCCTCTCTTTTTTAACCCTTTCTGTAGTGTAGTGACTGCAGGGGAGAGCCAGGGAGCTTCCCTCCAACGGAGCTGTGAGGGAAAATGGCGCTTGTGTGCTGAGGAGATAGGCTCCGCCCCCTTCTCGGCGGCCTTTCTCCCGCTTTTTTATGGAAAACTGGCAGGGGTTAAATGCATCTATATAGCCCAGGAGCTATATGTGATGTATTTTTCGCCATCTAAGGTGTTTTTATTGCGTCTCAGGGCGCCCCCCCCCCAGCGCCCTGCACCCTCAGTGACCGGAGTGTGAAGTGTGCTGAGAGCAATGGCGCACAGCTGCGGTGCTGTGCGCTACCTTATTGAAGACAGGACGTCTTCTGCCGCCGATTTCCCGGACCTCTTCTGTCTTCTGGCTCTGTAAGGGGGCCGGCGGCGCGGCTCTGGGACCCATCCATGGCTGGGCCTGTGATCGTCCCTCTGGAGCTAATGTCCAGTAGCCTAAGAAGCCCAATCCACTCTGCACGCAGGTGAGTTCGCTTCTTCTCCCCTTAGTCCCTCGATGCAGTGAGCCTGTTGCCAGCAGGTCTCACTGAACATAAAAAACCTAAAACTAAACTTTTCACTAAGCAGCTCAGGAGAGCCACCTAGTGTGCACCCTTCTCGTTCGGGCACAAAAATCTAACTGAGGCTTGGAGGAGGGTCATAGGGGGAGGAGCCAGTGCACACCAGGTAGTTCTAAAGCTTTACTTTTGTGCCCAGTGTCCTGCGGAGCCGCTATTCCCCATGGTCCTTACGGAGTCCCCAGCATCCACTTAGGACGTTAGAGAAACAATATTCTTTTTTTTTACACAAGGCTATCAGCCCCCCATCCGCAGCCCTTGGATGGGAGGGACAGCCTCGGGCTTCACCCCTGACCCTTGGGTGGCTGGAGGGGGGGACCCCTTGATTGAAGGGGTCCCTGCTCCTCCAGGGTACCCCGGCCAGGGTTGACTATTTGGGGATTTAATGCCACGGCCGCAGGGACCCGTATAAAAGTGTCCCCCGGCTGTGGCATTATCTCTCCAGCTAGTGGAGCCCAGTGCTGGTGTTAAAAATACGGGGGACCCTACGTCTTTTGTCCCCCATATTTTTAGCACCAGGACCGGATGCAGAGCCCGGCGCTGGTTCTAAAAATAGGGGGGATCCCCTGTCAATTCCCCCCCCCCCAGTATTTTTACAACCAGGACCGGCTCAAAGAGCCCGAGACTGGTTATGCTTAGGAAGGGGGACCCCACGCAATTTTTTTCAGGGTTTTTTAACCAGTTTTGTGCCGTCCGAAAAGTCGTATCCAGGACGCGCTTATCCGTCAATTGGTCCGATTTTCGACAGCGGGACTGTCGAATCCATTTTTTATTGAATATGTCGAATTCCGGCCCCGGCGACCGGAATTCGACAGTTGAATTGTGTTGAATTTAAAAATGGTCGAATTCCAGCTGGAATTCGACCGCAATTGCATATACCCCTGTGACTCTACAGTATGTCCTATATCTTGCTGAATGCGAATAATAGTATTTATTGGAGACATTTTTTTTTTAGCAGAATGACAATTCCTTTTAGGATTCCAAAAGCCAGGAGTGGCTGATGAAGACTGTCAGTTGTGCGGTAAACTGGTCCAGTAAGGGAATTATACAAAACATGGCTGTAATACCCTGGAACTGCAAGCACAAATCAACTGTGGCACTACAGGTGCCAGCATGGCTGTGTAATATAGAACTGAGCCAGAAGCCTACAGCTTTCAGCACAGAAGGGGTTAACAGCCCAGCTCACAGCAATACAGATCAGTCTGCAAAATGCAAAGGGCATGACACACCCATTTGCATTTCAGAGCTGGAAAACTAACGGGAAATCCCAGATGGAATGTGTCCCTGGGAATGCAAGGTTATAAAAAGGTTGTCCTCAGGCTTGCCTACCTTCCCGCATTCAGCGGGAGGCTCCCAATTTTGACATGAGCCTCCCGCTGCCCCGCATACCTAGACAGCCCTCCCCGGATTTTGACAGTCCGTAGTTGAAGATCTGTACTGCGCATGCGCAAGTCCGGAGATCGGGGGCGGGGCCTGCACAGGAAACTTCAGAGCCGGTCACCGCAGGGTTGTGTGCAGTGGTTTCTTCCCTGTCGTGTACAGAGAGAGGCAGAGCTTTGCTTCCTGGCCCCTCCCACCACACTGAGATGGCAGCGTGTAGCAGTAACTTTCCTCCTCCTGCTCCTCGATAGGGTGTGCCTGCGCTGTGCTGCCTTCCCACAGACCCACACTGTCCTGGGGCCGGCTCCCAGTCCTCCTTACAGGAAGGAGCAACATAGCCAGGTGGGTGCTGTGTGGAATGGGGGCTGTGTGTCCTGTAATGTGGCACTGGGTGTAATATGGGGGGGGGGTCTGTGTTTGCAGTGTGTAATCTAGTACTGGGTGTAATATGGGGGAGGGGTGTGTGTGTGTATAATGTAATGTGCTGGGTGTAATATGGGGGAGGGGTGTGTGTGTATAATGTAATGTGCTGGCTGTAATATGTGGAGGGGGTATGTATAATGTAATGTGCTGGGTGTAATATGGGGGGTTATGTATAATGTAATGTGCTGGCTGTAATATGTGGAGGGGGTATGTATAATGTAATGTGCTGGGTGTAATATGTGGAGGGGGTATGTATAATGTAATGTGCTGGGTGTAATATGGGGGAGGGGTGTGTGTGTGTATAATGTAATGTGCTGGGTGTAATGGGGGGGAGAGGGTGTGTGTATAATGTGCTGGCTGTAATATGTGGAGGGGGTATGTATAATGTAATGTGCTGGGTGTAATATGGGGGGGTATGTATAATGTAATGTGCTGGGTGTAATATGGGGGGTTATGTATAATGTAATGTGCTGGGTGTAATATGGGGGAGGGGGGCTGTGTATAATGTAATGTGCTGGGTGTAATATGGGGGGGTATGTATAATGTAATGTGCTGGGTGTAATATGGGGGGGGTATGTATAATGTAATGTGCTGGGTGTAATATGGGGGGTTATGTATAATGTAATGTGCTGGGTGTAATATGGGGGAGGGGGGCTGTGTATAATGTAATGTGCTGGGTGTAATATGGGGGAGGGGGGCTGTGTATAATGTAATGTGCTGGGTGTAATATGGGGGAGGGGGGCTGTGTATAATGTAATGTGCTGGGTGTAATATGGGGGAGGGGGGCTGTGTATAATGTAATGTGCTGGGTGTAATATGGGGGAGGGGGTGTGTGTATAATGCAGGGTTGCCTACCCTCCCGCATTACGCGGGAGGCTCACGTTTTTTAAACTACCCTCCCGCTGCCCCGCTAAACCACCGGGTCCGCCCGCTTTTCCTGCGCTGTCCGCAGAAAATGCGGACCGCGCATGCGTGAGTCACGGACAGCAGGGGGCAGAGCCTGCACGGCGACGTCATTATCTAAATGTCCTTTTTATTTAAATGCTGGGATCCGCTCCCTACAACCCCGCCCACTGTGGCTCATTTAAATAATATGCCGCCCACATGAGTCGTCTGTGCAGGCCACGCCCCCGGCATTCCTGATCGCGCATGTGCAGATTGCATTTTCGGGCGAGTCTAGCCGGGGGCGGGCCTGCATGGGTGACATCATGATGTGGGCGGCATGTTATTTAAAGACCGGTCACTGCAGGGGTGAGTAATGTATGATGAGATCCAGGAGAGACGTGAGAACTAGGAGCAGGGTTAGGGTGTGAGAGATGGGTAAGGGTGGGATCTGGGAGCTTGGTGAGGATGAGGGTGAGATGGAGGAACAAGGTGAGGGTGTAAGGTCATTCATTTAATCATGGAGCTGTGTGGTGACTGGGCTGGTGGTGGCTCAATAAGGTTCTGGGTAGTGGTGACTGCATAGGAAAGAAGATGACTGGTGTCCCCAGCGCAGACTTGCCTACCCTCCCGCATTCAGCAGGAGCCTCACGTTTTTTACATGAGCCTCCCGCTGCCCCGGAAATCTTCTGGGTTCTCCCAGTTTTTCAATAGCTAGTGAAAGTATGGACTGTGCATGCGTCAGTCCGGAAGTGCCGGGGGAGGAGCCTGCTCAGGAGACGTCATGATGGGCGATGTCCTGTTACTCAAATGCCGGCCACCGCGGGGTTATGTGTAGCGGTGGCTGCATAGCAGTTCGCAGCAGCAGGGGAGGCTGTCTTTGCACCACAGAAGCAATGGCAGCATTGGCAGTGACGGCGGCCCCATCAGCAGCAGCACAGCAGTGGTTGCCTGTTTGAAATATAAGGTAAGTAAACCTTTGGTGTGCGTGTGGCTGGGCTGCGGAGGGCAGGGCTTGGCTGGAGACAAAGAACATAGTGGGTGCTGAGTTTAAACTCCTCAGGTTACCAGCATTAGTCCCTTTGTTATTGCCCAATGACCTGCAAGTCCAAGTTGTCTAACATTTATCTTAGGGGGAGCACTGCTAGTGTCATAGTGTCAGTATTATAGGGATAGGGTCAGTGTCATAGTATAGAGTCAGTATTATAGGGATAGGGTCAGTGTCAAAGTGTCAGTATTATAGGGATAGGGTCAGTGTCATAGTGTCAGTATTATAGGGATAGGGTCAGTGTCATAGTATAGAGTCAGTATTATAGGGATAGGGTCAGTGTCATAGTGTCAGTATTATAGGGATAGGGTCAGTGTCATAGTGTCAGTATTATATGGATAGGGTCAGTGTCATAGTATAGAGTCAGTATTATAAGGATAGGGTCAGTGTCATAGTATAGAGTCAGTATTATGGGGATAGGGTCAGTGTCATAGTATAGAGTCAGTATTATAAGGATAGAGTCAGTGTCATAGTATAGAGTCAGTATTATAGGGATAGGGTCAGTGTCATAGTATAGGATCAGTATTATAGGGATAGGGTCAGTGTCATAGTGTCAGTATTATAGGTATAGGGTCAGTGTCATAGTATAGAGTCAGTATTATAGGGATAGGGTCAGTGTCATAGTATAGGATCAGTATTATAGGGATAGGGTCAGTGTCATAGTGTCAGTATTATAGGGATAGGGTCAGTGTCATAGTATAGAGTCAGTATTATAGGGATAGGGTCAGTGTCATAGTGTCAGTATTATAGGGATAGGGTCAGTGTCATAGTGTCAGTATTATATGGATAGGGTCAGTGTCATAGTATAGAGTCAGTATTATAAGGATAGAGTCAGTGTCATAGTATAGAGTCAGTATTATAGGGATAGGGTCAGTGTCATAGTATAGGATCAGTATTATAGGGATAGGGTCAGTGTCATAGTGTCAGTATTATAGGTATAGGGTCAGTGTCATAGTATAGAGTCAGTATTATAGGGATAGGGTCAGTGTCATAGTATAGGATCAGTATTATAGGGATAGGGTCAGTGTCATAGTGTCAGTATTATAGGTATAGGGTCAGTGTCATAGTATAGAGTCAGTATTATAGGGATAGGGTCAGTGTCATAGTGTTAGTATTATAGGGATAGGGTCAGTGTCATAGTATAGGATCAGTATTATAGGGATTGGGTCAGTGTCATAGTGTCAGTATTATAGGTATAGGGTCAGTGTCATAGTATAGAGTCAGTATTATAGGGATAGGGTCAGTGTCATAGTAAAGAGTCAGCATTATAGGGATAGTGTAAGTGTCATAGTATAGAGTCAGTATTATAGGGATAGGGTCAGTGTCATAGTATAGGATCAGTATTATAGGGATAGGGTCAGTGTCATAGTATAGAGTCAGTATTATAGGGATAGGGTCAGTGTCATAGTATAGGATCAGTATTATAGGGATAGGGTCAGTATTATAGGGATAGGGTCAGTGTCATAGTGTCAGTATTATAGGGATAGGGTCAGTGTCATAGTATAGAGTCAGTATTATAGGGATAGTGTCAGTGTCATAGTATAGAGTCAGTATTATGGGGATAGGGTCAGTGTCATAGTATAGGATTAGTATTATAGGGATAGGGTCAGTGTCATAGTATAGGGTCAGTATTATAGGGATAGTGTCAGAGTTATAGTATAGGGTTGTAGGGATAGGGTCAGCGTTATAGGGATAGGGTCAGTATTTTAGTATAGGGTCAGTGTTATAGGGATAGGGTCAGCGTCATAGTATAGGTCAGAGTTATAAGGATAGGGTCAGAGTTACAGGGATAGGGTCAGCGTCATAGTATAGGTCAGAGTTATAAGGAAAGGGTCAGCGTTATATGGCTTAGGGTCAGGCTTGTCATGTGTTACCAGGTCTGTTGTAAAAGCTAGGTTTAAATGCTGCCCCCTAAAAATCCATGTTTTAAGTATAGTCCTGCTTGAGCACAGGTGACCTTATAGGGGTTTTGTTTTTAGAACAAATGTGATGTCATGCTCTGTTTTCATGAATATCCCTAAATATGGCTTGTTATGTCACCCCCTGCATCCATATTATGTCAAATTGCTTTCCAATGGTTGTGTAGACCGATATGATGTTTACATTTTAAATGCTGGTCTGTTTTTTTTTATTATTATTATTTATTACCAGTAATTGATACAGCGATGGCCGTGCCCCCACTGTACTGAAAACTGGAGACGTGGCTCACGATTGCGGCGGCCACGTGTGGCCATGCCCCCTTTCAATAGACCACACCCCTTTTGGCGCTGCACGGCTCCGCCGCGCCAGGAGTCCCCCCTTCTGTAGTCCAAATGTTGGGAGGTATGGTACCATGACAAAACACACACAAGCACGGGGAGCATATACAAACTCCATACAGTTAGGGTCATGGTAGGAATCAAACGCCTCTCCTGAGTGCTGTGAGGCAGCAATGCTAACCATTACATTGTCCATGCTGCTCATTTTGAGGGTCGTTTGACATTGTTTAGGCAGGTCTGTTGCAAATGCTACAGTAGTTTTACTGTAATTGTTGCCCCCTGAAAATCCATGTTTTATGTCTATTGTGTCTCATATGGTGGCGGCCATTTTGGGTGAGACAAAACAATTAAAATGTATTATTTCCCCTATAGTCACTGGAGTGAGTTTCTGCCACTGAAGGAAACACCCCTTAGTGGCAATAGATACGCCCACAGGTGGAGCTAGACACACCCTTTGAGTGGAGCATGACACACTGCATTCTACTGTAAAATCTCCCTGAAACTAGTTTTGAAAAGTAGGCAAGTATGTCCTGCAGCAGCAGTGAGCAGACAGTGAGGAGGGGTGGTATTCATGTGACCGCTGGTCAGCTGACCACCAGCCCGACGGGTAACTATCCCGATGGTCGGCATGCCGACCAACAGGGAGTATTTCCACTCGTGGGTGTCAACGACACCCATAGAGTGGGAATAGAACCCGTGGTGACCGCAGGTCGCCACCGAGCCCGTTGCGTGGCGAGCGCAGCAAGCCCACAAGGGGCTTGCTGCACTCGTCCCTCCCCGCCGGGATCCCGGCTTCGGTATGCCCGAAGGAGAGTGTGAGCAGAGAGTAGTGTGTGTTGTCTTTGCAGGCAGCCCAGAAGCAGGAAGTGTTAGCTAGCAGAAGAGTGGTGGATTAGCCAGAAAGATGTAGTCCCAGTGAGGACTCCCTACATGTGTATGTGGGGAGAGATGCCAGCCACAGCAAGGCACCTGACAGAGGGAGACATCGCAGTGTGAGAGCAGCAGTATTCAGAATCCAGTGAAAGGGTGATGCCAGGAGAATAGTGTGCTAAAGGTGTGAGTCTCGAGAGGTATCTGGGTGAAGTGGTCGGAAAGCCACGCGGCGTGATTAAAAGCCCCCCATGGAAAAGAATCCTCGCTATGTAAAAGAGAGAGAGAGACAGTAACCTGATGTGTAGCACTACTGGTCACAGAATGCCCTGGTACGTACTGATGTTCGCCATATATATATGCCGCTTCGACTATGTGTTGTGCTGGAGGAGGTGCCCTGATATGTGATCCACGGTAACCGTTATGCTTTGTGCTGGAGGAGTGTTCACAAGTTATCCCTGCAATATCCCTGTTTGATGTTAAAATAAACTTTATGCTGTTTTATGAGATGGCCTGGCGGCCAATTCTTTCTGCGCTGCATCGACACCTGTAGTCCACTCCCACAATGCAACTGTAATTAAACTCCTGATTATTCAGGGGACCCTCTGGTTTCTGTGCCTGAACCCATGACAAGCCGGGGCAGAGTAAGTGTAATGCACTATACACAGTGACTGCAGTTTTGCATACCTAGTACCAGTTAGAGATGAGCGCCGGAAATTTTTCGGGTTTTGTGTTTTGGTTTTGGGTTCGGTTCCGCGGCCGTGTTTTGGGTTCGACCGCGTTTTGGCAAAACCTCACCGAATTTTTTTTGTCGGATTCGGGTGTGTTTTGGATTCGGGTGTTTTTTTCCAAAAAACCTAAAAAACAGCTTAAATCATAGAATTTGGCGGTCATTTTGATCCCAAAGTATTATTAACCTCAAAAACCATAATTTCCACTCATTTTCAGTCTATTCTGAATACCTCACACCTCACAATATTATTTTTAGTCCTAAAATTTGCACCGAGGTCGCTGTGTGAGTAAGATAAGCGACCCTAGTGGCCGACACAAACACCGGGCCCATCTAGGAGTGGCACTGCAGTGTCACGCAGGATGGCCCTTCCAAAAAACCCTCCCCAAACAGCACATGACGCAAAGAAAAAAAGAGGCGCAATGAGGTAGCTGTGTGAGTAAGATTAGCGACCCTAGTGGCCGACACAAACACCGGGCCCATCTAGGAGTGGCACTGCAGTGTCACGCAGGATGTCCCTTCCAAAAAACCCTCCCCAAACAGCACATGACGCAAAGAAAAAAAGAGGCGCAATGAGGTAGCTGTGTGAGTAAGATAAGCGACCCTAGTGGCCGACACAAACACCGGGCCCATCTAGGAGTGTCACTGCAGTGTCACGCAGGATGTCCCTTCCAAAAAACCCTCCCCAAACAGCACATGACGCAAAGAAAAAAAGAGGCGCAATGAGGTAGCTGTGTGAGTAAGATAAGCGACCCTAGTGGCCGACACAAACACCGGGCCCATCTAGGAGTGGCACTGCAGTGTCACGCAGGATGTCCCTTCCAAAAAACCCTCCCCAAACAGCACATGACGCAAAGAAAAAGAAAAGAAAAAAGAGGTGCAAGATGGAATTGTCCTTGGGCCCTCCCACCCACCCTTATGTTGTATAAACAGGACATGCACACTTTAACCAACCCATCATTTCAGTGACAGGGTCTGCCACACGACTGTGACTGATATGACGGGTTGGTTTGGACCCCCACCAAAAAAGAAGCAATTAATCTCTCCTTGCACAAACTGGCTCTACAGAGGCAAGATGTCCACCTCATCATCATCCTCCGATATATCACCGTGTACATCCCCCTTCTCACAGATTATCAATTCGTCCCCACTGGAATCCACCATCTCAGCTCCCTGTGTACTTTGTGGAGGCAATTGCTGCTGGTCAATGTCTCCACGGAGGAATTGATTATAATTCATTTTAATGAACATCATCTTCTCCACATTTTCTGGATGTAACCTCGTACGCCGATTGCTGACAAGGTGAGCGGCGGCACTAAACACTCTTTCGGAGTACACACTTGTGAGATGGCAACTTAGGTAGAATAAAGCCAGTTTGTGCAAGGGCCTCCAAATTGCCTCTTTTTCCTGCCAGTATAAGTACGGACTGTGTGACGTGCCTACTTGGATGCGGTCACTCATATAATCCTCCACCATTCTTTCAATGGGTAGAGAATCATATGCAGTGACAGTAGACGACATGTCCGTAATCGTTGTCAGGTCCTTCAGTCCGGACCAGATGTCAGCATCAGCAGTCGCTCCAGACTGCCCTGCATCACCGCCAGCGGGTGGGCTCGGAATTCTGAGCCTTTTCCTCGCACCCCCAGTTGCGGGAGAATGTGAAGGAGGAGATGTTGTTGACAGGTCGCGTTCCGCTTGACTTGACAATTTACTCACCAGCAGGTCTTTCAACCCCAGCAGACTTGTGTCTGCCGGAAAGAGAGATCCAAGGTAGGCTTTAAATCTAGGATCGAGCACGGTGGCCAAAATGTAGTGCTCTGATTTCAACAGATTGACCACCCGTGAATCCTTGCTAAGCGAATTAAGGGCTCCATCCACAAGTCCCACATGCCTAGCGGAATCGCTCCGTGTTAGCTCCTCCTTCAATGTCTCCAGCTTCTTCTGCAAAAGCCTGATGAGGGGAATGACCTGACTCAGGCTGGCAGTGTCTGAACTGACTTCACGTGTGGCAAGTTCAAAGGGCATCAGAACCTTGCACAACGTTGAAATCATTCTCCACTGCGCTTGAGACAGGTGCATCCCACCTCCTATATCGTGCTCAATTGTATAGGCTTGAATGGCCTTTTGCTGCTCCTCCAACCTCTGAAGCATATACAGGGTTGAATTCCACCTCGTTACCACTTCTTGCTTCAGATGATGGCAGGGCAGGTTCAGTAGTTTTTGGTGGTGCTCCAGTTTTCTGTACGTGGTGCCTGTACGCCGAAAGTGTCCCGCAATTCTTCTGGCCACCGACAGCATCTCTTGCACGCCCCTGTCGTTTTTTAAAAAATTCTGCACCACCAAATTCAAGGTATGTGCAAAACATGGGACGTGCTGGAATTGGCCCAGATTTAATGCACACACAATATTGCTGGCGTTGTCCGATGCCACAAATCCACAGGAGAGTCCAATTGGGGTAAGCCATTCCGCGATGATCTTCCTCAGTTGCCGTAAGAGGTTTTCAGCTGTGTGCGTATTCTGGAAACCGGTGATACAAAGCGTAGCCTGCCTAGGAAAGAGTTGGCGTTTGCGAGATGCTGCTACTGGTGCCGCCGCTGCTGTTCTTGCGGCGGGAGTCCATACATCTACCCAGTGGGCTGTCACAGTCATATAGTCCTGACCCTGCCCTGCTCCACTTGTCCACATGTCCGTGGTTAAGTGGACATTGGGTACAGCTGCATTTTTTAGGACACTGGTGACTCTTTTTCTGAGGTCTGTGTACATTTTCGGTATCGCCTGCCTAGAGAAATGGAACCTAGATGGTATTTGGTACCGGGGACACAGTACCTCCAACAAGTCTCTAGTTGGCTCTGCAGTAATGATGGATACCGGAACCACGTTTCTCACCACCCAGGATGTCAAGGCCTCCGTTATCCGCTTTGCAGTAGGATGACTGCTGTGATATTTCATCTTCCTCGCAAAGGACTGTTGGACAGTCAATTGCTTGGTGGAAGTAGTAAAAGTGGTCTTACGACTTCCCCTCTGGGATGACCATCGACTCCAAGCAGCAACAACAGCAGCGCCAGCAGCAGTAGGCGTTACACGCAAGGATGCATCGGAGGAATCCCAGGCAGGAGAGGACTCGTCAGAATTGCCAGTGACATGGCCTGCAGGACTATTGGCATTCCTGGGGAAGGAGGAAATTGACACTGAGGGAGTTGGTGGGGTGGTTTGCGTGAGCTTGGTTACAAGAGGAAGGGATTTACTGGTCAGTGGACTGCTTCCGCTGTCGGCCCAAGTTTTTGAACTTGTCACTGACTTATTATGAATGCGCTGCAGGTGACGTATAAGGGAGGATGTTCCGAGGTGGTTAACATCCTTACCCCTACTTATTACAGCTTGACAAAGGGAACACACGGCTTGACACCTGTTGTCCGCATTTCTGGTGAAATACTTCCACACCGAAGAGCTGATTTTTTTGGTATTTTCACCAGGCATGTCAACGGCCATATTCCTACCACGGACAACAGGTGTCTCCCCGGGTGCCTGACTTAAACAAACCACCTCACCATCAGAATCCTCCTGGTCAATTTCCTCCCCAGCGCCAGCAACACCCATATCCTCCTCATCCTGGTGTACTTCAACACTGACATCTTCAATCTGACTATCAGGAACTGGACTGCGGGTGCTCCTTCCATCACTTGCAGGGGGCGTGCAAATGGTGGAAGGCGCATGCTCTTCACGTCCAGTGTTGGGAAGGTCAGGCATCGCAACCGACACAATTGGAGTCGGACTCTCCTTGTGGATTTGGGATTTCGAAGAACGCACAGTTCTTTGCGGTGCTACTGCTTTTGCCAGCTTTAGTCTTTTCATTTTTCTAGCGAGAGGCTGAGTGCTTCCATCCTCATGTGAAGCTGAACCACTAGCCATGAACATAGGCCAGGGCCTCAGCCGTTCCTTGCCACTCCGTGTGGTAAATGGCATATTGGCAAGTTTACGCTTCTCCTCCGACAATTTTATTTTAGGTTTTGGAGTCCTTTTTTTACTGATATTTGGTGTTTTGGATTTGACATGCTCTGTACTATGACATTGGGCATCGGCCTTGGCAGACGACGTTGCTGGCATTTCATCGTCTCGGCCATGACTAGTGGCAGCAGCTTCAGCACGAGGTGGAAGTGGATCTTGATCTTTCCCTAATTTTGGAACCTCAACATTTTTGTTCTCCATATTTTAATAGGCACAACTAAAAGGCACCTCAGGTAAACAATGGAGATGGATGGATTGGATACTAGTATACAATTATGGACGGGCTGCCGAGTGCCGACACAGAGGTAGCCACAGCCGTGAACTACCGCACTGTACTGTGTCTGCTGCTAATATATAGACTGGTTGATAAAGAGATAGTATACTCGTAACTAGTATGTATGTATAAAGAAAGAAAAAAAAACCACGGTTAGGTGGTATATACAATTATGGACGGGCTGCCGAGTGCCGACACAGAGGTAGCCACAGCCGTGAACTACCGCACTGTACTGTGTCTGCTGCTAATATAGACTGGTTGATAAAGAGATAGTATACTCGTAACTAGTATGTATGTATAAAGAAAGAAAAAAAAACCACGGTTAGGTGGTATATACAATTATGGACGGGCTGCCGAGTGCCGACACAGAGGTAGCCACAGCCGTGAACTACCGCACTGTACTGTGTCTGCTGCTAATATAGACTGGTTGATAAAGAGATAGTATACTCGTAACTAGTATGTATGTATAAAGAAAGAAAAAAAAACCACGGTTAGGTGGTATATACAATTATGGACGGGCTGCCGAGTGCCGACACAGAGGTAGCCACAGCCGTGAACTACCGCACTGTACTGTGTCTGCTGCTAATATATAGACTGGTTGATAAAGAGATAGTATACTCGTAACTAGTATGTATGTATAAAGAAAGAAAAAAAAACCACGGTTAGGTGGTATATACAATTATGGACGGGCTGCCGAGTGCCGACACAGAGGTAGCCACAGCCGTGAACTACCGCACTGTACTGTGTCTGCTGCTAATATAGACTGGTTGATAAAGAGATAGTATACTCGTAACTAGTATGTATGTATAAAGAAAGAAAAAAAAACCACGGTTAGGTGGTATATACAATTATGGACGGGCTGCCGAGTGCCGACACAGAGGTAGCCACAGCCGTGAACTACCGCACTGTACTGTGTCTGCTGCTAATATAGACTGGTTGATAAAGAGATAGTATACTCGTAACTAGTATGACTATAAAGAAAGAAAAAAAAACCACGGTTAGGTGGTATATACAATTATGGACGGGCTGCCGAGTGCCGACACAGAGGTAGCCACAGCCGTGAACTACCGCACTGTACTGTGTCTGCTGCTAATATATAGACTGGTTGATAAAGAGATAGTATACTCGTAACTAGTATGTATGTATAAAGAAAGAAAAAAAAACCACGGTTAGGTGGTATATACAATTATGGACGGGCTGCCGAGTGCCGACACAGAGGTAGCCACAGCCGTGAACTACCGCACTGTACTGTGTCTGCTGCTAATATAGACTGGTTGATAAAGAGATAGTATACTCGTAACTAGTATGTATGTATAAAGAAAGAAAAAAAAACCACGGTTAGGTGGTATATACAATTATGGACGGGCTGCCGAGTGCCGACACAGAGGTAGCCACAGCCGTGAACTACCGCACTGTACTGTGTCTGCTGCTAATATATAGACTGGTTGATAAAGAGATAGTATACTCGTAACTAGTATGTATGTATAAAGAAAGAAAAAAAAACCACGGTTAGGTGGTATATACAATTATGGACGGGCTGCCGAGTGCCGACACAGAGGTAGCCACAGCCGTGAACTACCGCACTGTACTGTGTCTGCTGCTAATATAGACTGGTTGATAAAGAGATAGTATACTCGTAACTAGTATGTATGTATAAAGAAAGAAAAAAAAACCACGGTTAGGTGGTATATACAATTATGGACGGGCTGCCGAGTGCCGACACAGAGGTAGCCACAGCCGTGAACTACCGCACTGTACTGTGTCTGCTGCTAATATATAGACTGGTTGATAAAGAGATAGTATACTCGTAACTAGTATGTATGTATAAAGAAAGAAAAAAAAACCACGGTTAGGTGGTATATACAATTATGGACGGGCTGCCGAGTGCCGACACAGAGGTAGCCACAGCCGTGAACTACCGCACTGTACTGTGTCTGCTGCTAATATATAGACTGGTTGATAAAGAGATAGTATACTCGTAACTAGTATGTATGTATAAAGAAAGAAAAAAAAACCACGGTTAGGTGGTATATACAATTATGGACGGGCTGCCGAGTGCCGACACAGAGGTAGCCACAGCCGTGAACTACCGCACTGTACTGTGTCTGCTGCTAATATAGACTGGTTGATAAAGAGATAGTATACTCGTAACTAGTATGTATGTATAAAGAAAGAAAAAAAAACCACGGTTAGGTGGTATATACAATTATGGACGGGCTGCCGAGTGCCGACACAGAGGTAGCCACAGCCGTGAACTACCGCACTGTACTGTGTCTGCTGCTAATATATAGACTGGTTGATAAAGAGATAGTATACTCGTAACTAGTATGTATGTATAAAGAAAGAAAAAAAAACCACGGTTAGGTGGTATATACAATTATGGACGGGCTGCCGAGTGCCGACACAGAGGTAGCCACAGCCGTGAACTACCGCACTGTACTGTGTCTGCTGCTAATATATAGACTGGTTGATAAAGAGATAGTATACTCGTAACTAGTATGTATGTATAAAGAAAGAAAAAAAAACCACGGTTAGGTGGTATATACAATTATGGACGGGCTGCCGAGTGCCGACACAGAGGTAGCCACAGCCGTGAACTACCGCACTGTACTGTGTCTGCTGCTAATATAGACTGGTTGATAAAGAGATAGTATACTCGTAACTAGTATGTATGTATAAAGAAAGAAAAAAAAACCACGGTTAGGTGGTATATACAATTATGGACGGGCTGCCGAGTGCCGACACAGAGGTAGCCACAGCCGTGAACTACCGCACTGTACTGTGTCTGCTGCTAATATAGACTGGTTGATAAAGAGATAGTATACTCGTAACTAGTATGACTATAAAGAAAGAAAAAAAAACCACGGTTAGGTGGTATATACAATTATGGACGGGCTGCCGAGTGCCGACACAGAGGTAGCCACAGCCGTGAACTACCGCACTGTACTGTGTCTGCTGCTAATATATAGACTGGTTGATAAAGAGATAGTATACTCGTAACTAGTATGTATGTATAAAGAAAGAAAAAAAAACCACGGTTAGGTGGTATATACAATTATGGACGGGCTGCCGAGTGCCGACACAGAGGTAGCCACAGCCGTGAACTACCGCACTGTACTGTGTCTGCTGCTAATATAGACTGGTTGATAAAGAGATAGTATACTCGTAACTAGTATGTATGTATAAAGAAAGGAAAAAAAAACACGGTTAGGTGGTATATACAATTATGGACGGGCTGCCGAGTGCCGACACAGAGGTAGCCACAGCCGTGAACTACCGCACTGTACTGTGTCTGCTGCTAATATATAGACTGGTTGATAAAGAGATAGTATACTCGTAACTAGTATGTATGTATAAAGAAAGAAAAAAAAACCACGGTTAGGTGGTATATACAATTATGGACGGGCTGCCGAGTGCCGACACAGAGGTAGCCACAGCCGTGAACTACCGCACTGTACTGTGTCTGCTGCTAATATATAGACTGGTTGATAAAGAGATAGTATACTCGTAACTAGTATGTATGTATAAAGAAAGAAAAAAAAACCACGGTTAGGTGGTATATACAATTATGGACGGGCTGCCGAGTGCCGACACAGAGGTAGCCACAGCCGTGAACTACCGCACTGTACTGTGTCTGCTGCTAATATAGACTGGTTGATAAAGAGATAGTATACTCGTAACTAGTATGTATGTATAAAGAAAGAAAAAAAAACCACGGTTAGGTGGTATATACAATTATGGACGGGCTGCCGAGTGCCGACACAGAGGTAGCCACAGCCGTGAACTACCGCACTGTACTGTGTCTGCTGCTAATATATAGACTGGTTGATAAAGAGATAGTATACTCGTAACTAGTATGTATGTATAAAGAAAGAAAAAAAAACCACGGTTAGGTGGTATATACAATTATGGACGGGCTGCCGAGTGCCGACACAGAGGTAGCCACAGCCGTGAACTACCGCACTGTACTGTGTCTGCTGCTAATATATAGACTGGTTGATAAAGAGATAGTATACTCGTAACTAGTATGTATGTATAAAGAAAGAAAAAAAAACCACGGTTAGGTGGTATATACAATTATGGACGGGCTGCCGAGTGCCGACACAGAGGTAGCCACAGCCGTGAACTACCGCACTGTACTGTGTCTGCTGCTAATATAGACTGGTTGATAAAGAGATAGTATACTCGTAACTAGTATGACTATAAAGAAAGGAAAAAAAAACACGGTTAGGTGGTATATACAATTATGGACGGGCTGCCGAGTGCCGACACAGAGGTAGCCACAGCCGTGAACTACCGCACTGTACTGTGTCTGCTGCTAATATAGACTGGTTGATAAAGAGATAGTATACTACTAATATTATATATACTGGTGGTCAGGTCACTGGTCACTAGTCACACTGGCAGTGGCACTCCTGCAGCAAAAGTGTGCACTGTTTAATTTTAATATAATATTATGTACTCCTGGCTCCTGCTATAACCTATAACTGGCACTGCAGTGCTCCCCAGTCTCCCCCACAATTATAAGCTGTGTGAGCTGAGCACAGTCAGATATATATATACATTGATGCAGCACACTGGGCTGAGCAGTGCACACAGATATGGTATGTGACTGAGTCACTGTGTGTATCGTTTTTTTCAGGCAGAGAACGGATATATTAAATAAAACAAACAACTGCACTGTCTGGTGGTCACTGTGGTCGTCAGTCACTAAACTCTGCACTCTCTTCTACAGTATCACAGCCTCAGGTCAATCTCTCTCTCTCTCTCTCAACCCTAATCTAAATGGAGAGGACGCCAGCCACGTCCTCTCCCTATCAATCTCAATGCACGTGTGAAAATGGCGGCGACGCGCGGCTCCTTATATAGAATCCGAGTCTCGCGAGAATCCGACAGCGTCATGATGACGTTCGGGCGCGCTCGGGTTAACCGAGCAATGCGGGAGGATCCGAGTCTGCTCGGACCCGTGAAAAAAACATGAAGTTCGTGCGGGTTCGGATTCAGAGAAACCGAACCCGCTCATCTCTAGTACCAGTGGGGTTTTACATGGGCCCTCATTCCAAGTTGATCGCTCTCTAGCTGCTTTTGGCAGCATTGCACACGCTAGGCCGCCGTCCTCTGGGAGTGTATCTTAGCTTAGCAGAAGTGCGAACGAAAGGTTAGCAGAATTGCTACTAAATAATTCCTTGCAGTTTCTGAGTAGCTCCAGACCTACTCCTAGTATGCGATCAGCTCAGTCCGTTTAGTTCCTGCTTTGACGTCACAAACACGCCCTGCGTTCGGCCAGCCACTCCTCCGTTTCTCCAGCCACTCCTGCGTTTTTACCTGGCACGCCTGCGTTTTTTAGCACACTCCCGGAAAACGCTCAGTTACCACCCAGAAACGCCCCTTTCCTGTCAATCACTCACCGATCAACAGTGCGACTGAAAAGCACCGCACGAACAACAGCAAAACTGCTAAGTTTTTAGTTAAATAACTAAGCGCATGCGCTCTGCGTACCATGCGCATGCGCAGTTAGCAACCAATCGCAGCATAGCGAAAATCGGCAACGAGCAAACAACTCGGAATGACCACCATGGATGGGTGAAGATAGCATTGAGTTTAACATTACTTAGTACTAGAGATATCTGCAACCACTGTAAACATTGTACAATCAGTAAATAAATAAAAAAGAAAATGATATTCGATAGGAGGAACTTATTTCTCCTACAGCACACTAATGTTGTCATTTATGTATTTCAGTTCTGTGCCTTGTATATTATATACATTCATTTGTATATATTATCTTTAAGTAAACGAGTTATATACAGTTTGTAGTAAATATATTGATTAGGAATACAAATAAGGATTTGAAAAATAATATTCATAAGACTATTCTCTACATACTGTATCGAAGGATTCGTGTAGCTTGAGCACTAATTCATGCAATTGCTAAATCTTTCACAAGATGGCAGCAGAGAACACAAAATGATTACGCTCATGTACACTCATGTACAATGCATTGCAATGATTGAAATACCCACTGGATGGCAGCAAAGTACTATTTACATTTTACAGCCCTACAATATGTATTATACTGTACAGTAGTATTATAACCTGGGACTGTCTCTGAGAATTAGGGGGCATCAGCCTTTCTTCTAGGTGTCACAGTTGTGGCTGCTTTGCCTGGGGTCTGAACCAGGCCCTTTATTCTATAGCATTTATATTTGTGAGTATAAATATGCATGGGAGTCTGACCTCACAGAAGAGAACCCACATTTTTGCAGATTGGTAAACGGCTGACTGCACTGCATCTGGGCAGATGTACCTTGTGCCCCTGGTACCCCTCATTTATTACTCATTGGATGATGTACTGATAGACAGCTTTTTATGAGTCATTACTGAAATACTTTGAAATGTTTACAATAATGGCCCTCATTCCGAGTTGTTCGCTCGCTAGCTGATTTTAGCAGCATTGCGCACGCTAGGCCGCCGCCCTCTGGGAGTGTATCTTCACTTAATAGAATTGCGAACTAAAGATTAGCAGAATTGCAAATAGAAAA